>NC_069499.1:756290657-756623157 GCF_027579735.1 Bombina bombina | reverse complement strand
AAATGCAAAATGCACTGAGATTAGAGGCGGCCTTCAAAATTAGCATATGAGCCTACCTAGGTTTAGCTTTCAACAAAGAATACCAAGAGAACAAAGCAAATTTGATGATAAAAGTAAATGGAAATTTTTTTTTTAAAATTGCATGTCCTATCTGTATCATAAAAGTTTAATTTTGACTAGACTGTCCCTTTAAGTATTCCCCTTATCTATCACTTCTCCTGAGGGCAATTATGGGCTGATATAAAGCAGGCAAGTGTGCAAACACTGTGTGGAATACAAGATTGGTAAACTAGCTAACAGGATTCCCACACTGCCCCTATAAAATGTATACATAAATAGACATGCAGTGGTAAAATAATTTTATTTAAAAAAAAAAATCCTATGATTTTAGAGCTGTCGTTATAACACAGCAATTATGCACAATACTGGGTGGAATGTATGATCTACACTTACACAAGCCTAAGATTAAACCGCACTTCTTCTTTCAACGATACATCAGTGTTGTGAGGACTGTTTAATTCAAGCAAGGAATCTGCCAACAAGGCTACCTGCCAGTGATTCATTAAGTACGGTAAACAAAATGTGTTGTATATTTATGCTTGTTGGAAGCAGATTCCCCTGACCCCTGATGCAGTCACTGTTAAGGTTAAGAAACGCGTTGGGATAATGAAAAATAACTGTATGTAGGTGGCCACTGGATATATGATGCTTGGTTTACTGTCAGTTTATGATGAAAATTACATTTATTTATTTTTTTCAATGTTTGTTAGCTAAAGGGACAGTAAACACCTTGTAATTAAGAAACATTTCTATTGTGTCGCCATAGAACTTATTTTAGCATTTAAATGAAACAGCAGCACCTAGGAAAAATGTTAACAATATTTTTTTCCATAAAAGATAAGGTTCAGTAAAAGATTCTATAGCCTTTATTTAAATTGAAATATACAATGTATCAGCTAAATATATATATATATATATATATATATATATATATATATATATATATACATATATATATATATATACATACATACACATATATACATACACACACACACATATATATATATATAAATAAATAAATAAAAAGGTTTCTATTGCTCACTTTATGACAGAGAAAATTCCCACAAAAAAAGGCTGGTTTATTTCTCCATGTTTGATTTGTTGACAGAAAGATATAGAAAGATATGCTGTTGGGGGGTGCATTAATTTAAAAAGAGACACTAAACACTAAATATATTTTATGCACCTCCCTCTAATCACGTGTGCTGCCCTTTAAGAACCTATGTTTACTGTAGGAATCTGAAGGAGAGTTGTTGCACCTGTGCAAACAGGTCACCACTGTAATGTAGTGAAAGAAAGATTTCAATATGGCGGCACCCATGTCTAGAGGAAGGTTAGGAATAACTTAATCGTATGCTTATAACATGTATTTAGTGTTTATGTCCCTTTAAAGGAGCATTTCAGTGCAAAGACAAATGACACTGTATGGTCCCAGCCAGGGGAACACTGACAATTTTTGCCCAAGGGGGCAAGTACAACAAGTGGCACAGTTATATCAACCACACCTTTTAAAAAGCTATATTTGATATAAACAAAAATAAGTTGGTAGTGGATCATTGGTTGTCATGTGGCTACGTTTACAGCACTCATGCGGAGCAGCCTATACTTTTAGTAACCAGGGCTCCTGAGGGGATGCAGGCACTGGGCTGGTCAGGCACAGTTCTGTCAATGGGCAGTGTATGAGCAGACAGCATGGTGCGCTATTATTATATACAGCACAGCTGCCACTCATCTACAGAATGCTTTCACTTACTTGCATGTGCAATATACTAATGAAGGTTAGGGGGGATGGTAAAGATGTATTATAAAATGTATACGTTTAACTGATAATAGTATTTTATTAAGTAATTGCGGGGGTCAGTATAAAGAGGGGGCCAATATAGTAAAGAAGTTAAGGCCATTGCATGTTTATGCTTCATTAGCTGTGGAAAATATCCCATATTACGTCAAGCATCAACATGCAGCTGATGATCTGGAAGGGCTGACTCTAATAAAGCAGACACACTTGCCTACAGCAGGCACCCTGGGGTAGCAGATGGCAGTTGGGACACTGATCCCAAATTAACATAAGAATACCTAGAAGTGAGGCACAGATTGCCTGCACTAGCCCTGTCTTTTGTGTCCCCATCCTGCCCAAACATAGCTTGTGTTAGAATGTGTTTTGCTGCAGCCGTCTTTAATACAATATAGCTGGCATAAACAAACATAGATCAAACAAAGCCTGCAGTTCTACTGTTTCCAAACAATTTGACTAAAACAGTAATAGATGCCAAAGTGACATAGAAATGTAGGAGTGATAATTTAACCCCTAATATGTCAGAGAGCTGCAAACAATGCATAAGAATGTGTTGCAAGCCTCTTTGGCAGTCAAGGAGTTAAAGCTATACAATCTTGTTCTATGGAGATAAGATATATAGATTTGTTATAAATAATTATGAATATCCTTACAACATTGTTACATTATGTTGACAAAAATGGAAGAAAGTTGCTTGGAAAATAACTTTTTTTTTTTTTTTTTAAATAATGGTTAGTGTTACCATTCAGAGCAACATTCTGATATTTTATGGGCCAATATAGTGATAAAATGACACTCGCAAAGTGGTTAAACACATAGTAAAAGTACCACTCTGGACCCACAGAATACTCCTGGTCCTGAGCAAAAACTGCTTCTGATCCAATCAGCAGCTATAACCCCACAACTGGGTCACTAGAGATTAATAGAAATGCTCTAATAAATTAAAACATTTAATTGTATCACTAGAATGGCCCTTAAATGGTGGTGAAGATTTCTCAGCTTTAACGTTTGTTTGCATTCTAAATGTATAAACTTTATATAAACTTTTAATTCCCTGAAGCATTTCTGTGCTGTAGAATATGTTCAAAGGCCGATTTACCTAAGGTTTGTGATGGTTTTACATCTCATCCATCTCCTGCTTCACTTCATGGGCACATCTTCCCTCTGCATTTGGTATATTCTGTGTGTTGATGCAGTATAAATCTTCTGGTTCTGTGTGTATATGTAGTACCGTGGCCCTTGTTTTGTTGAATAAAACTTTATTTATACAGAGGTTTATATACTGTCTTTTATATAAGATTTTTTTTTCCCCTTTACATTTTTTTCTCTATGGCCTTGTAACCAAGTCGTGGGTCAGAGGAAGATTCCACTTGAGAGCAGCAGTTCTCTGCAGCTCCAAGTTGTACTTTAACTATGTGTTTATGTCTATATGGCGCTAAACACAGAGTTGTGGGGTTGCTAGTGATAAAATGACTTGCTCTAACTAATTTAAACACGTAATCTTTTCTAGGGGTGAGCATTCGGATGCTTCAGTAGCTGGATTTTCACAAATCTTAGTGTGTTTCACTTTCACAAGAATAAATGCAGCTCCGAAAATAGCTGAACGTCATGAGCGGCCACTTTATCCCACAATCGTATCCTACCGAAACATCCGAACGCACACCCCTAATTTAGAAATATAGGTAACTTTTATTATTATAGGCTTGATAAATCCTGGGAGCCAGAAAGGCACATCTAACCATTTGGATTATTTTATATATATATTTTAATACAAATATTGTGGTGGTACTATTATTTTCTGGCTCCTGAGTTCACGTACACGAATATATTATATGAAAGGTTCTAGGCCTGCTGATATATTGAGAGCTAGGTTACCAGGAGCCTGACATTGCAGACAATGAAGCAGCATTAACTGGCTGCATGTGTACGTGCTGTGTGATGATCTGTAGGTTTATTCTGTATAGCTGGGGGAGCAGGTGAGCTGTCAGCCTGTGTTTTCATTGCAGAAGACCAATGGTCAGCCTGTGCTTGATGCAAAACACTGCTCCATTCAATACACCGAATACCATAAAATCCAATCAGCAGCTTATTGATTGATTCACTTTATAATGCTAAAGAGTATTCCCCATTATGAATATTCAGTCAAATTGAACCGATTCAAACTGGTTAAAACAGTCTGTCTGCTATACTAGACATTGTATTGCAACATAATAAAAGTCAGGCTTACCAGCAGCTCTTAAAGGAATACTAACCCCTCATTTTTTTCTTTCATGATTCAGATAGAGCATGCAATTTTAAGCAACTTTCTAATTTACTCCTATTATCAATTTTTCTTTGTTCTCATGTTATCTTGATTTGAAAAAGCAGTCATAAAAGGTTAGGAGCCGGCCCATTTTTTTAGTTCAGCACCTTGGTAGAGCTTGCTGATTGGTTTGCTACATTTAGCCACAAATCAGCAAGTGCTACCCATGTGCCGAACAAAAAATGGTCTGGCTCTAAAGCTAACAGTATTGCTTTTTCAAATCAAGATAGCATAGGAACAAAGAAAAATTGATAATAGGAGTAAATTAGAAAGATGCTTAAAATCTCATGCTCTATCTGAATCATGAAATAAAAAAAATGGGTTTAGTATCTCTTTAATTAAATTCACCAACACTTTCCTTTTGCAGTTGGAAAAATAACTTTATAAAAAGTGTGTGTATATATAAATATTCTATAACCAACCTGCATTGCATTCATATTAAAGTGATATAAATGTAACATCCTTGTCCTAAATATATGATTAGATTGTCAGTAAATATGTACAGAAATGTTTTTTACAACTGCCTGTAATTGTTTTTAAATATTCTGGAGTCCAACGCCTGTCCTATGTTTTCCCCCCCTCAAAGCATTATGTTAAAGGGACATTTAACAGCTGGGTACAACTACGGTAGGTTGGTTATTACTTACCATGTAGTGTTTCCCTCCTGTACCTGTGCCGCCATCTTGTAGCATCCTGTGATAGGAGCAGTGCACTTTCACAGATCTGCTTTCTGACAGCTGTATCTTTCACTTCAGTTTAGCTCACATAATAGAGAGAAGAAGAGTTATAGTTTTATGCAGCACCCAGTGTGAAGATGCTTGTAAGGGGTTAAAAAAAAGAGAACGACTTTGAAGACACAGGAGGAAAAATTATAACATGGTGAGAAGTGACCATTCTATTGTAGTTGTACTCAGATGTTTAATGTCCCTTTAATATTTATTGTGTGCATTGTAGTAAAGTACACACCACACTGTTCATGTTGGATAGTAGTGACGTTTTTGTATAAGAACTTTGCTATACACCTTACATGTTTTTGAATGCATCCTTAAAAGGGATATGAAACCTAAAACTCTTATTTTGTAACTCAGACAGAACATACCCTTTAAAAAAAAAAAAAAGTTTCCAATTTACTTCTATTATCAAATTTAGTTTGTTCCCATGATATTCTGTGTTGAAGAGATACCTAGGTAGTCATCTGAAGCACTACATGGCAGGAAATAATTCTGCCATCTAGTGCTCTTGCAAATGGATAACTCTTGCAAAACTGCTGCCATATAATGCTCTATAAATGGGTCGGCTCCTAAGCATACATCCCTGCTTTTCAATAAAAGATGCCAAGAGAACGAATAAAAAAATGGTTTTAGAAAGTTGTTTAAAATCGCATGCTCTGTCTGAATCATGAAAGAACATGTTTGGGTGTCATATCCCTTTAATATGAACTTTGAGTACCAGAGATGATGTATTACATTATGTGCATATGCAGGCAGAGAATGCATTAACCTGCGGCCTGCGGCAAAGGCTTTCATTAACAAGGTATTACAAAAGCAATGGTAACTTTTAAAAGAGGGATTATATAAATAAAAAACAAATGTTTATGGCAAAAGTGCTTTCATTTAAAAGTGATGGTAAATGAAAGGTTTTTAAAATCGTCCCATTTAATCTATGTGGCATCCCCATCTATATCGCAATGAATATTTATTATTTAAAATATTTGTACATTTTTGAAATCTAAGTTTTATTTCTTGGAGTTATGTAAAGAGCGGTCCCACCAGCTCTATATAGTGCAGCTAATTAATGCACTTAAGATAAAGACAAACTGCACATGCACAGTTATTCTTCACTGTATATCCAATGAGAACAGTGAATCGGAATATCAGTGTCAATTCCCTGTTTACAGTTACGTCGCTTGTAGTTTCCTTTCAGTGCCGTCCCACGTGCCGATGTCTCATTCATTTCAATGAGTTGTGCAGCCTTAAAGGGAAACCCACAATTTTTCAGATATAACATACAATTTAAAACAACTTTCCAATTTACTTCTATTATCTAATTAGTGTTGTTCTCTTGGTATCCTTTGTTGAAAAGCATACATAGATAGGCTCAGAAGCAGCAATGCTCTTCTGGGAGCTTCTTGGTGATTGGTGGGCAGCCCATATTTTGTCATTGGCTCACCCGATGTGTGCTATTAGCTCCCAGCAGTGCGTCGCTGCTAATTTAATAAAGAATACCACAAAGATGCAAATTTGATAATAGATTGTTATGCTCTGTCTGAATCATGAACGACGTTTCTGCAGTTGTATTTCTGCTTTCATTTATAGTTTGTTTGCATTCATACACATAAAGACATTCGGCTAAATATTTTACAACTTGATTCATACATCTGGCAACAATAGGAAACAGTAAATATAAACAGAGGCTCTTACAGCAGATGAGCACACTCTTTAGAGGTCCAAGATTAACTGCAGTATTTGGAACACAGCTAATCATGGTTTCTCAAAAAACAAATAACTATATTTTTACACCATCAGAAATGATGATGCGTTACAAATACCACATAGGATCTATAGGAAATTCTGGAGGAAACTCAGTGGAAAAACCTGCTATCAGAACTCTGCAGTGCCATCTACTGGCAATAGTAAGCACAACTTTAAATATGTTGGATTTTTGCAGAAACAGCTTAGCACATAGCATTCCAATCTACATCAGAAACTGTTTCTGGGAGCAAGTTTAATACTTTTATGTCTCAATATTCAAATAACACATTTTATTTGAAGTATTTGACATTGTCTCAATGCTTTCTGAAGTTAAATGGTTTACTAGAAATCTTAATTCTTTACACAAAACAGTAAAATTAAGGGGCACTCCAACTTTTATGTGAATATCGCCCTATAAAATGCTTGTAGCTAAGCGTTAAGATCTTGACTGATAAAGCTGTGCTGAACAATAAAATGATGTCATGGTAGTAGTGATCTGCTGTACCTCTAAAACATGAACCTAATATGGTGTATCTGTTCATGCACCTGTGGACACCTTTGCTTAAGCCAACAAAAGAAACCTCATGAATGAGAAAACAAAAGCTTCATCTCCGTACAAGAGGAAATCTTTTAAACAGAACTTTTGTGATTGCCACTAAAATGCACAATACATTATAACCATCATTTATTACAAACAATGACATTAAAGTAGTCATCTGTTCAAATGAACCACTAACAAGCAGGATTAAGTTAAAGGGACACTAAACCCAAATTTTTTCTTTCATGATTCAGATACAGCATGCTATTTTAAGCAACTTTCTAATTTACTCATATCATCAAATGTTCTTCATTCTCTTGGTGTGTTTATTTGAAAAGCAAGAATGTAAATTTAGATGCCGGCCCATTTTTGGTGAACAACCTGGGTTGTCCTTGTTGATTGGACAGCACCAATAAACAAGTGCTGTCCATGGTTCTGAACCAAAAATGTGCTGGCTCTTTAGCTTAGATGCCTTCTTTTTCAAATAAAGATAGCAAGAGAACTAAGAAAAATTGATAATAGGAGTAAATTAGAAAGTTGCATGCTCTATCTGAATCATGAAAGAAAAAAAATTGGGTTTAGTGTCCCTTTAAACTAACCCTATGGGAAAAATTTACCATTCCTGCAGATGGACAGGTTTGAAAGTATTGAACCTGTCCACCTGCAATCGCCATGTCTCATTGAACGCCAACATTGCTTATTACATAAAACTATTCTTGTGCAATGCTGCCTCCTGCTCCGACTTAACCAATTGCACTAGAGCAGAGTATGCGAGTCATCTCAAACAAGCAAGTGTTGGGGTGATTGATCTCGCCACTTCTGAAGTAGCGGCGAACCTGCTCCACAGTCGGCAAAGCTGTGAACGTAGCTTAATAAATATACCTTGATAAATATAACCCTTTAGAGAGACTTGTTCATAAAAGGAACATTCTAATGTACAAATAAACTTCTCTATTTAAAAAAACAAAAAAAATAGTTTTTTTTCACTTGGGGCCCAATCCGATATGCAGCGTCGCCCGCAAAAGCCGGCGACGCCGGTTTTTGCGCGTTTTTGATATCCTATATACAGCGCCGCATCTAAATGCGGCACGTATATTTCACCAGTCGCTCGCAATTTTTCCTCCCATAAGCTAACATGGGACCGCGTCGTAAGTCGGTATCCAATATCCAGCGCAAGGCCTTACGTATCAAAAATGGAGAAATCTTACTCCATTTTCACCTCGCCATAAAATGCAGCCGTAGCAGGCCTTGCGCTGAGTATGGGAGCACCGTAACTCCCTAAAGTGCCTGCAGAAAAAAAAACTAACACCTAACGCATGCGCAATGTCTATCTACCTGTCAACCGCAATCCCCCACCGCAATAACTAATAAAGTGTATTAACCCCTAAACCGCCATAGCCCACACTGCAATAAACCTATTCTATTATTAACCCCTAAACCGCCATAGCCCACATGGCCTATTAAATCTATTAACCTCTAATCTGCCACCGCCAACGTCGCCGCCACTATAATAAAGTTATTAACCCTTAAACCTAAGTCTAACCCTAACACCCCCCTAACTTAATTATTATTTAAATAAAGCTAAATAATATTACTATTATTAACTAAAGTATTCCTATTTAAAACTAAATACTTACCTATAAAATAAACCCTAAGATAGCTACAATATAATTAATAATTAAATTGTAGCTATTTTAGGATTTATTTTTATTTTACAGGCAACTTTGTATTTATTTTAACTAGGTACAATAGCTATTAAATAGTTAATAACTATTTAATAGCTACCTAGTTAAAATAATTACAAAATTACCTGTAAAATAAATCCTAACCTAAGTTACAAATACACCTATACACAAATAAATTAAATTAATTAAAATTAGCTAAAATTAAATACAATTACATTAAATAAACTATAGTACAAAAAAACAACTAAATTACAGAAAATAAAAAAAATTACAAGAAGTTTAAACTAATTACACCTAATCTAAGTCCCCTAATAAAATAAAAAAGCCCCCCAAAATAATAAAATGCCCTACCCTATACTAAATTACAAATAGCCCTTAAAAGGGCTTTTTGCGGGGCATTGCCCCAAAGTAATCAGCTCTTTTACCTGTAAAAAAAAAGACAATACCCCCCCCAACATTACAACCCACCACCCACACACCCCTACTCTAAAACCCACCCAATCCCCCCTTAATAAAACCTAACACTACCCCCTTGAAGATTACCCTACCTTGAGCCGTCTTCACCCAGCCGGGCACAAGTGGTCATCTGATCCGGGCAGAAGTCTTCATCCGATGGGGCAGAAGAGGGCATCCAGACCGGCAGAAATCTTCATCCTATCCGGGCAGAAGAGGACATCCGGACCGGCAGAAGTCTTCATCCAAGCGGCATCTTCTATCTTCTTCCATCCGACGAGGAGCGACTCCTACTTGAAGACATCCGGCTCGGAGCATCCTTCCAGCACGACGGACTAACGACGAATGACGGTTCCTTTTAATTACGCCATCCAAGATGGCTTCCCTCGAATTCCGATTGGCTGATAGGATTGAAGAAGTCTCAAGGTAGGGTGATCTTCAAGGGGGTAGTGTTAGGTTTTATTAAGGGCGGATTGGGTGGGTTTTAGAGTAGGGGTGTGTGGGTGGTGGGTTGTAATGTTGGGGGGGTATTGTCTTTTTTTTTTTTACAGGTAAAAGAGCTGATTACTTTGGGGCAATGCCCCGCAAAAAATGTATGTAATTTAGTTTTTTTTGTACTATAGTTTATTTTATTTAATTGTATTTAATTTTAGCTAATTGTAATTAATTATTTTAATTTATTTATTGATAGTGCAGTGTTAGGTGTATTTGTAACTTAGTTTAGGATTTATTTTACAGGTAATTTTGTAATTATTTTAACTAGGTAGCTATTAAATAGTTATTAACTATTTAATAGCTATTGTACCTAGTTAAAATAAATACAAAGTTGCCTGTAAAATAAAAATAAATCCTAAAATAGCTACAATTTAATTATTAATTATATTGTAGCTATCTTAGGGTTTATTTTATAGGTAAGTATTTAGTATTAAATAGGAATACTTTAGTTAATAATAGTAATATTATTTAGATTTATTTAAATAATAATTAAGCTAGCGGGGTGTTAGAGTTAGACTTAGGTTTACGGGTTAATAACTTTATTATAGTGGCGGTGACATTGGTGGTGGCGGCAGATTAGGGGTTAATAGATTTAATAGGCTATGTGGGCTATGGCGGATTAGGGGTTAATAATAGAATAGGTTTATTGCGGTGTGGGCTACGGCGGTTTAGGGGTTAATAATAGAATAGGTTTATTGCGGTGTGGGCTATGGCGTTTTAGGGGTTAATAATTAGGCTTATTGCGTTGTGGGGGGGTTATCGGTCTAGGGGTTAACACATTTATTATTAGGAGTGAGAGGGGGGATTGCGGATATAGGGGGCATACGTATCGGGCTTATTTTTGGGAGGCGTGTTAGACAGTTACGGGAGATTTAATATATTAGTTTTCTTAGGCACCGGCAGTTTCTAAAGTGCCGTAAGTCACTAGCGACTCCAGAAATTTGTAGTTACGCTCATTTCTGGACATCGCTAGTTTATCAGACTTACGGCACTTTAGGAATGCCGAAACCTACGCCGTATATCGGATCGTGCCCTTGGTGTTTAATTTCTGCCAAGGGTGAAATATGTAGTAAAACTTGTGCCACTCCAGAGGATAGAACTCATGAGCAAATAAGAAGTAGGCATACATGTGTATGTTACAATCACTGCCTATATCCATGAGAGGATATTAGATTATTTGTTTAAAAATAAAATTATGTAACAAAACAAAATCTTTTATTTTGTTACACTAGAATGTCTTTAATTTGTAACCACAGCACGATAAGTCATAAAATTAGTCCATAACAATGTTTTCACACTAATTACAAAGGGAGGTCAAATGAAAAGGGACAAGTTTTTTTTATTTTTTTATTTATGCATCAGAAATTATTGCATTGCAAAATATCTAGAGGTAACAGTTTTTTATTTTTTTATTTTAAATAATAAACTCAGGAGCAACAACAATGCACTGGGTGCTAGCTGCTGATTGGTGGCTGCACATAAATGCCTTTTGTCATTGGCTAACCTGTGTTCAGCTAGCTCCCAGTAGTGCATCGTTGATCCTTCAACAAAGGATAAGACGAGAATAAAGCACATTTGATTAGAGAAGTAAATTAAAAAGTTGCTTAAAAATGTATGCCCTCCCTGAATCATGAAAGAAACATTTGGCGTTTCATGTCCCTTTAACACAATCGCACAGAAAATGAAATAATGAAATGAAGCACGATATCCTCCTAGCTCACTCATATAAAGACACTTGCACAGATGCAATTCAAAAGCAGACATTAGGGTTTTACTCTTATCCATTAAAGAAGTCGCATAAAGCAGCATACAAGATTTTTTTATTTTTTTTTAATCTGTTTTCATGGCCATTCCAATCCGTCTGCCAACATTGTTTTGTGTGCTTTATTTTTTATTAATGTGTTTTATGTTTTTGCCTTCACTTCATTTAGCTAAAACCTTTGTATTGAGGTTTCTCATCAATGCAATACGGACCCATCAGGGTTTCCCATTTTCTTGAATATATTTTATTCAATAGCCATGACCATATTGGCACAGGGCATTCCTTTTGTATTTAACCTTTAAGGTTATTGATCATGGTTAGCTTACATTTTAATACACACAATTGTTTCCTGGTATAACAGAATGTTAGATCATTGTATTCTTCTACACTGTACAACTTGTAAATATGATCATTATTATTACTATAATTTATTTGCAGAGCACCAACAGATCCCACAGCGCTATAAACACAGGTGCCATATACAATGGTAACATTTACAAGAGGAAATAATAGACCATATGAATGGATAGACAGTAACACACTATTGCAGATCACATGATGCGGATTTATAGCACAGCTGGGCTTGTAAGTGGATGCAAAGTAGCCAATGGCAGAAGGAGAGGAACTGAGGTAAGGAAAGGTTTGCGTAGATTGGATGCATTCCTGAAAAGTAGAGATTTTAAAGGGATATGAAACCCAAAAAAATATCTTTTGTGAATCAGACAGTGCACACAATTTAAAAAAAGTCTCCAACTTACTTCTATTATCAAATTAACTTTGTTCTGATATTCTGTGTTGAAGACATACCTAGGTAGGCATCTGGAGCACTGCATGACAGGAAATAGTGCTGTCATCTAGTGCTCTTGCAAATGGATAACGTTCTTGCAAAACTGCTGCTATATAGAGCTACAGAAAGGCCAGCTCCTAAGCATATGTCCCTGCTTTTCAACAAAAGATGCCAACAGAACAAAGAACAAATTGATAATAGACATAAATTGGAAAGTTGTTTAAAATCGCATGCTCTATCCGAATCATGAAAGGAAAGGAAGACAGATAGTTCCACAAGGCTGGGTACAATCTGGAGTATCCTGTACACAAAAATGTAAGATAGCAATAAGAAAAGAGAAGTAGGTCTGAGGATGTGTGGGTGAGTGAGTATAGGGTTGCTACCTCAGCCATGTTTTCCTGGACAGTTATGAGTTACATATGTTGCAGGGTGTGCACGGAGGAACATCAATAGTGCTGTCCAGGGTCAAAATGCATGTTCCCCTCTGCACACCCTGCAACATGTGTAACTCATAAGTGTCCAGGAAAACATGTTTTTTTTTTTTTCTTCTTAAAGGGCCATAATACCCAAATGTTTAAACACTTGAAAGTGATGCAGTATAGGTGTAAAAAGATGACTAGAAAATATCACCTGAACAACCCTATGTAAAAAGGAAAGATATTTTACCTCAAAAGTTTCTCAGTAGCCACATCCCATTGTAAAGGACTTCTAAGCAGCATATCAGTATGTCTGTCCCGGGACAGCCGAAGGGATGAGCCTCGTGCACTCATCTTATTTCCCTATTCAATGTATGGAAGTTTACAATGAAATCTCATGAGAGTTAAGTCAAATCTCATGAGATCACAGTAAAAGAGTTCATGACCTCAGCACTGCTGATGCTGATTGGCTGCTGTTCATTTCTTCTTGTTTACCTGCAGCTGGGTGCAGCTGAGTATAACTTTTTACACAGAACTTACTCTGCTGAGCTGAGGAGATTGTGAGGTAAAATATGTTCCTTTTTTACATAGAGATGCTCAGGTGATATTTTAACCTGTCAGCTTTTTACAGTTATACTGCATCCGTTTCAAGTGATTTAGCATATGAGTATTATGTCCCTTTAATCTGTGTATCTTTTGCTTCTGTGCAGATCTGTGACAAACCAAGCTAAAAACCTAAGGGAAGTTTGCTTTGTAAGAAAACTAAATACAAAAGAAAAATGTGATGTTCTGTGTATATTATTATAAAACTTAGGCAGCTTAACTATTTACAACAGCCTTTCTTCTAAAGCATTGTTGACATGCCATATAGAAGGAAGCCAACAATCATTGGCATTGGGGGTCCTTGTTATCTAAGAAGCAGCTGTTTTTTTTGTTTTTTTTAAATCTTTCATACACATAGTACCATAAAATATTGTACTTAAAGGGACATTAAACTTGTTATTCTCCATAACAGGTTTAATTATGCATAATAAAAAAACAACAACTTTGCAATGCTACTTTCATTATTTATTTTGCCTGGTTTTCCTGTGATTTTATTCTCAATATGGTAATGTTTCCACTCCCTCCCCACAGAGATGCTAGAGTACATTCTATATAATGTAGAACCCTGACACTCCTACTCCTATATGCCAGACAGTAATTGGCTGATCAGTACAGGAGCTCCTTTATATCTGTATATGACACAGAAGTAAAAAAAAATAAAAAAAAAAAAATAAAAATTCAAGAGATTTTTTTAAGGGGTATGTCCTGGTACTGCAAAGCAATCCATATATTTCCATACCTTATCTCTTTCTACAGAGAAGTTACTGTTAACGGGATATGTCTGCAACAAACTTACAACCATTCACAACCTGTTTATCTCTTATGTTTCCAACCTTTTAGCAATTAACTAAACCTGGCTATCTTATACTGACACTGCCTCCATTGCTGCTCACACACATGGTGGTCTTCACTTTAGCCATACCCCTAGGCCAGGTGAGAGACACAGTTGTGGTGTTGGGATCTTGCTCTCTCTACTGCACCAATCAGTACCTGCCTCTGCTCCCATCTCTCTCCTTTTAAGTTTACTGCATTCGGCTGTTCTCCACCCCCCCCATCTACCGCCCTCCTGGACCAACCTCCCAATTCCTTGACAACTTTACTGTCTGGCTTCCTCACATTCTCTCTCCAAATAGACCAACTCTAATACTTGGGGATTTCAACATCCCCATTGATGACCCATCTGCCCCTGCTGCCTCTAAACTTCTCTCACATCCTCCTTCGATCTCTCACAATCCACCATATTCCCTACTCACCGTGACGGACACGCTATTGACCTGGTATTTTCCTACCTTTGCTCTATATCGGACTTAACCTGTCGCCCTTTTACCATTTCAGACCAGCACCTGCTAACCTATAATCTTAACATATTGGCTAAACTCACTTCTCCATTTCACAACAGTACCTATAGAAATCTGCATGCTGTGGATCCACTCCAATTTTCCAAACTTATTCAACATTTCCTCTGTCACACAATTTCACTATAGCCTGATCTTGCTGCAGCCCACAATAACAATGCTCTCTCCTCCACTCTAGACACTCTTGCTTCTCCCCAACTGCCCAGATCCCCACGCAATGCATTTTCAATAAACGTGCTACTTGTAAAAATGCTCCTGCACTGCTGAGCGGGTCTGGAGGAAATCTTGCTCTAAAACGGATTTCATCCACTAAAAGTTCACTCTTTATCCATACATACAGTATCTGCCCTTCACTTATACAAGCAAACCTCCTTCTCTTACATCTACTCTTTCCTCCAACCCTAAATGACTCTTCTCTACTTTCAACTCTCTCCTCTACCCACCTACACCACCCCCTTTGTCTGTCTTTAGTACTCAACACCTGGCCCACTACTTTATAAACAACATCCCATAACATGCCTACAATCTTCCAACTCCACCACCTGTCAACTCCTCTGCCTCTCTCTGCATCTTCCCCCCACTCATTTGTTCTTTACCGTCTTCCTCATGCCTCACTATCTGCCCACTTGATCCTACCACCTTCACTCCTACTCACATATTTAACCTATCCCTTTCTACTGGTTAATTCCCATCTTCTTTCAAACATACAAAGGTCACTCGCATAATTAAAAAAAATCCTCCCTTGACCGAATACTCCTGCAAACTACAACCCATATCACTGCTCCCACTAACATCAAAAACCTAACCCACTTCCTGTCCTCCAACTCCTTACTTGACCCCCTGCAATTTGATGTCCACCCAACACTCAACTGAAACTGCCCTCACTAAGGTTGCTAATGATCTTCTTTCTGCTAAAAGTAATGGCCACTACTCAATATTTATCTTACTTGACCCTTTCAGCTGCTTTTGACACAGTTGATGACCCCCCCCCCCCCTCCTACAGACTCTCAGCTCTTTTGGCCTCTGTAACACTGCTCTCTCTTGGATCAACTGTTATCTTTATAACAGGCCATTTTCTGTGTCTTTTGCTTGTGACTCTTCCTCTTCAATGCCTCTGTCAGCTGGAGTACCTCAAGGCTCTGTCCTGACTCCCCTACTATTCTTCATTTATACTTCTTCACTGGGTAAACTTATCAACAGCTATGGCTTCAACTATCATCCCTGCTGATGACACTCAGATCTTTCTTTCCACCCGTGGTCTCTCTCTCTTCTCATATCAGCAATTGCTTATCTGGCATTTCTTCCTGGATGGCCTCTCACCACCTAAAGATTAACATGTCCAAGAATGAGCTCCTTATAATCCCACTCTTGATCTTCCCCGATTTCCGACTTTTCTATCACTGTCGACGGCATCACTATCACGCCATCACCCAAAATCTGCTGCCTTGGAGTTACACCTGACACCAATCTGTTCTTCATCCCCAACATACATTTGCTCTCTTCATTCTGTCGCAACCACCTAAGCAAAATTTTCCAAAATGTGTCCGTTTCTTGAGCGCTGACAAACACTAAGCAAATTATCCACTCCCTTGTAATTTTCCAAACCCGACTACTGCAATAACTTACTCACTTGCCTTCCTTTCTCCCACCTCTCCCCCTTCAATCCATCCTAAATGCACCTTTCCTGTCGCTCCATATCTGCTGCACCTCTCTGAGAGTCCCTTTACTAGCTACACATTAACAACAGATTTTTATTCAAAATTCTCACCTTGACCTACAAAGCCCTTATCAAAGCTTCCCCACCTCACCTGTCCTCACTAGTCAACAAATATACTCCAGCCGCCCCAAAGATCCAACACTGACCTGCTCCTTGCATCTTCGGTTATCGCCTCTTCCCATGCTAGACTGCAAAACTTCTCTCATGCAGCACCAACCCCGGTAACACACTTCCTTGCAATGTCAGACTTTCCCCTGCCTTCTTTCAAACACTCCTTAAAGACATTTTTGTTCAAGGAAGCCTACCACCCAACTAAGTAACAAATTAATTCCATTTACCTGATACTTCCCCTCATGTAACTCTGTATTATCATCCTCACCTTTGCAGTCCTCGCCTCCCGTTTCTCAACCTTCTACCTTTCTAGATTGTAAATACCCACAGGAATAGGACCCTGAATTCCTCCTGTGCTTGTTTGTCTAATGTGGTCTTGTCTTGCAAGTATTGTATCATTGTTTTACTTCTAATCAATTGTACCCACGGACAGCGCTGCGGAATTTGTTGGCGCTTTATAAATGAAGTATAATAATAATAATCATCATCATAATAATGAAACAGTGCACTTTTAGTTTTAAAAAAAAAAAATCAAAAATAAACATAAGAGTATGGGAGATAAACTGACTGCAGTTATTATAGGTGTCTCTTAGCAACACTTCTATGGAAAAGCTGCTCCTTTGTTTCCGGTCAAGACCACAGCCCCCTTGTGGGGAAGTCACAAGAAATAATGGACCTTTACAAATGAATAAAAAAAAAAAGTAAAAAAAGAAAATCCTTTTGAAATGATGAATAATAAATATTGTAATTATTTCTATTAAGTATAACCAATGCTTAGTGCTTTTTTTAATTACAAAAATAAAAAAAAACAGACGGCTTTATATCCCTTTAAAGGGACACTCAGGTTAAATTCAATTTTCATGATTCAGATACAGCATGTAATTTTAAACAACTTTCCAATTTACTTCCATTAAAAAAAAATGTGCACACTCTTTTATATTTACAATTTTTTAGTCACCAGATCCTACTGAGCATGTGCAAGAATTCACAGACTATACGTATATGCATTTGTGATTGGCTGATTGCTATCACATGGTACAAGGGGAGTGGAAATATACATAACTAAAAAATCTACTACTCATTTGAAGTTCAGAGTAAGTGATAATGCATTGTCTTGTTATCTTGCATTTGTTGATTATGAAAATCTAATGTGTTGACTGGTCCTTTAAATGCATTACGCAAATATTCAAAGCTTTAGCATTAAAACAAAGGTCTAATGGACAGTACAACATTCAACAAGATAAATAACTTAGTTGTTTTGTTAATTACTACATTCTATCCACATTGAGGAAGCCTTTCTGTATAGAACACCTGCAGACACTGTATAGTGTTCCCATTCTTCATTACCCTCCCCACGAACACATTCATTAAACTGGTAACCTTGTACAACAAAGCTGGCTAGCGAGGCACCAGGAAGCCCTGCAGCAAATACTCCCAAGCAAGATTCTTACCAGCTGAGTGTAACCCTTTAACTTCTCACTGTGCCAGTCACACATAACATGAGCTCAGCTGATAAAATTGCTATACATATTCATTCTCAAAGCTGACCATCAAATGAGGAAAAATAAATGTCAGCACAGAGAGATGAAATGCAGAACTGACTTCATCTCGTTTAATTAAAGGGACAGTTTACCCTTACATTTTTTTTTACTTTAATTTGTTTCCAATTATCAATTTTACCTGCTGGTGTGTATTGTCTACAAATAGCTTCTTTTAATTTATTTAGGCATTTGAAATAGCCGATTTTCCTGTGGTATCCCTACCTATTCTGAAAGTTTCTATACTATGTAGTATAGGTTAAAGAAAACCTGTGTAAACATAGCCAGCAGATGAAATTACACTACCAGTAAGAGGTAGAAGAGATAAGCAATAAAATGTTAATATTCAGTTATTCTAAGTATTGGGCTTTGGGTTAAAGAGATAATATAAAGAAGCATGTTTGTGTACAGAAAGTGATAAACTAAGGATATCTGATCTCTCTTCAAGCTCAAACCATTTTAATGGGCTGTGGTATCAAAGAACAAAACCAGCTATTTCAAATATAATAATAAACCCAAACAAGCAATTTATTATACATTTTATACATTGTAGCTGGTATAACAAACACATTAAGGTAAAAAAATGTTTACATTACACTGTTCCTTTAAACACTTAACAGTAAATACATGCTAGATATAATGATGATTTCAAACTAAAGATTAACATGAAAACAATACATAGCTGTGTGTGTTTTTTTAAATGATGTTAGTTGTTTAAATATTGAAAAAGTGTAAAGTTATAGGTTCCATAAAGTATTACTATAAAGCACTGGTTTTAAAACCTGTCCTCAGACGTCACTAACAGGCCACATTTTGAGGATATCTGAACTGGAGCCCAGGTGAAATAATCAGCTGATTTTTTACACTGCTGTTATACATCTGCCACACAGTCCGCACTATGAGGCGCCCTTTATGCTTTTCATTTTAGAATTCTTGTGGTGATCCCAAACCTGTTGAAAAGGAGCTGCCCTACGGGACTGGAACTCCATATTTGAATGAACTGTGATATTTCATATTTTATTTTGGACCAAGTCATTTTAGATTTTCAGTATTTATATATTGTATTTGTGAGCCTTAGCGGCCTTCTAAAATATTGATCGCAAAGTTTTTACATTGTTCAGTTAAAATATATTCACAATAAAAGATGTCAATGCCAACAAAAGTAGTTATTTGCTTTACATGGTGAAGAACCATCTGTATCAAACAACGGAGGCTTACTAACTTATACAAGTACAAAATTAGCCTTCAGTGTAGGCCCACAGGCACGATCTGATTAAATCCAGAGACATGACTGGCACACTTTTGATTGGCCACACTGATCACTTACAAATACAGGGGGGGGGAATGCTTGTGCATCAGGGCGGACGGCGTGGAGGATTAATTTGGAACTTTGGGGGTAAATTATGAATAAAAAAGGTAGTGTAGGAGCAGTACAGTAACAAAAGTAACAATTATTTGAGTAAACTGGCGCTTAAAATAAAATGCCATATAAAATGGAAGGAAAATAAATTTTTAGTGAAATCTCTTAAGGGTGTCACAAGAATTTCAAAAGCAGATATTAGTAGCCCCCAAACCCCAAAATTGATGACAGATATTCCTTTAGGGCTTTGAAATGCAAATATGTTATTATTTATTTTCTCTGATCAAATAATATCCACTACTAAAGCCACTTCTTTTATAAATACATTTATAGTTGCAAATGTACCCCAATTACACACAATATAAATCAGTATTTAGATCTGTACAATAAACTTAAAAGGGACAGGAATCCCCAAATTTTTCTTTCATGATTTTAATAGAGCATACTATTTTGAACAACTTTTTATTTACTTCTTTTATCAAATTTAGGGCTGCAACTAACAATTATTTTCATAATTGATTAATCGGCAGATTATTTTTTCAACTAATCGACTTATTCGGATAAAAAATAAATAAATAATTTTTTCCTATATTTAAAATAAAATCCACATACTGAGTGTTATAAATATAAACTTCAGACTAACAGTTTGCAACTTTACATTAACACAACTGTTGGTCTAATTTTTTAAGCAGCAGAACAAATTTTTATAATTAAAGGGACATTATACACTCATTTTTTCTTTGCATAAATGTTTTGTAGATTATCTATTTATATAGCCCATGAATTTATTTATTTTTTTAAATGGATAGTTTTGCTTATTTTTAAATAACATTGCTCTGATTTTCAGACTCCTAACCAAGCCCCAAAGTTTTAGGATAATACCGTCAGATACCTACTCTAGCTTGCTCCTGTTTGTGTAAAGGGTCTTTTCATATGCAAAAGAAGGGGGAGGGGGGAGTGTCTGATATTTCCTACTTGCAGTGGACTTTCCAGCTACCTTTTCAACAGAGCTAAACTGAGAGCTTCTAAGTAAGTTTTTAAAACAGTTTTATACTGAATTTTTATATCAGTATCTGTGCATCTTATTCTTTATAGTAGTGTCTATTACACACAGTTATATGAAAATGAGTGTATACTGTCCCTTTAAGCTAAACAAAAACCACAAACTGTTTTAGAAGAGGTAGAACTAGTAAGAGGTAGACTAACACTGTTTATAACATTCTGTTATTCACTCTTTCAGAAACTTTGCATTGAAATGCAAAAATGTCAACATGCCCACATGATCCTGGCTGAGGCTGGCTCTCTTTTTTGCTTGCAGCAGAAAAGAGGCACTTAGGTGGTGTTGAGGTGTCTGAGATGCATAAGTAGGGTTTTGCCAATGTCACCAAGGTGTGCTATTTATCTTTGTTAGCTCCACCAATGCAAGGAGCTTCATTCTGACATAAAAATATCTTTAATATCTATATGCAATGGTAAACAATCAGCTATAAGGTTAGGGGGAAAATATCTAATCCACTCTTTAAATAAGAGATATATACTTATAGGAGGTTGAATTTGGTACATATTACAAATAATTAAAAATATATAAAAAAAAAAAAAGGCAAAATAGCTAAATACTATATATCAGTAACAGGACCCAGTCGTACACACATTAATCTATAAAGTACATATAATCAGCAATAGCAAACAATCAGCTAATAATTGTGCAAACGGATAATAGTGCAAATCAATTCATATAACAAATGCCATCAATCTAGGGCTAGGTGTAACTAACAAGCTGGGCACTATAGCATGCAAAGCACAGTCCCAAATCACCCGATTTAATATAAACAATACAAATTATGATTCCTGTTTTATTTCTGGGTTGCACATAAGACAGGAGTAGTTGTAAACTAAAAACAAACTTATACTGTCCTGAAAAAGTGAAAAGTAAACATCTGTAGACGTCCTTTAGGCTAAAGGCATAACCATAAAACACAATACCATGTGTAGGAGCTCATTGGAGTGAAGCAGCTGGTGCTGTGCACCGACCAACTAATTGCAAACCAACTAATCGATTATGAGATTCGTTGACAACTATTTTCATAATCTATTATGCCGATTAGTTGTTGCAGCTCTGATCAAATTAGTTTCATGGTAATGTTATCCTTTGCTGAATGAACAGCATTGCACTACTGACAGCTAGCTGAACACATCTAGTTAGCCAATAACAAAAGACTAATGTGTGCAGGCACCAATCAGCAACTAGCTCCCACTAGTGTAGGATATGTGCATATTCATTTTTTAACAATGGATATAAAGAGAACAAAGCACATTTGAAAATAGAAGTGAATTTAAAAGTGTCTTAACATTACATGCTCTATCTGAAACATGCATGTTTAATTTTGACTTTCCTATCCCTTTAATAGTCAAAATTTAATTGAAGCATTTTTGTAATATAAATGCATTAGCAAAAATGCTTCTAAAATAATTAGTGTTTTAGATGCATACACAAATATTCTGCAAGTGCACCACGCCTGCTCAGAGCGTTCAATGTAGCTTGTATGACACCAGTTGTGTTATCAATGACTCAAGAAGATATGCAACCTCTGGCTGAGAAGGAGATTGCAAGGAGCAGCATATGTATGTATGCTTTAGAAACTGTAATAGCTTTCACAGGAAGCATCAAGAAGTATGTTTTGCTAATACAAGTAGTTTTCAAAAAAGCTTCTGTTTAGAACTGATATGCACTAATGCACGTTTCAATTGTAAATATTATGTACCTTTAATTGCCACATGTGAAGAAGCTGAGATTACCTCAAACAGTTGCATATATAATAATGCTCATTGGAAGATTGTGCATTGTTACTATAATATATCATTTTTGTTTTAATAAGTGGTATTTTTCACATTTGCCCCCAATTGTCCAAGTAATAAAAATCAGCAGGTGCATTTGGGTCTTATATACAACACTGTCTATTAAACCTTATAACAATGCTATATTTTAGTATGCTCTCTCTGTGATACAGGGCTGGTCACTCACTGGTCAGCATCCATCACACATCCTCTGTTTTACATTGTATGGAACTGCATGAGAAGACCCACAGTTCTGTTAGTTGATCATTTAGGCAAGGGTACCAAACAGCTGATGTGTCTGCACTATAAACAAGACAGATATGTCAAACAGCCCTAGTGAAGCATGGGTTAACCACTTGTGTGCTAAAGACACCTACAATGCACATTACAACAAGTCCCCAGACACACTGCTTTTCAAACTGACAACCATAGAACAAAACATGAGAAAATTGGCAATTGTCAATCAATATTTACTGGGCCCTGTCATTAGCTATCTATTCAGTAGGGCTACACATATTTATAAAGAACAGCAAACTATATTATACATGAGTAGATAATTAGAGATAATCTGTATGTTACAGATAAATGGCTAGATGTTCATGACAAGCAGTATATACCAGTATGCTCACAGCTCCCTTACCCTGTGCTGTGCCCTGCTCTTGCTCCCAGTGCGAGGCTGTGCTTGGTGCTCCTCTCCTGATGCTGACAGATTTACCAGTTTATCTGCTTTCCATGACACAGACTAGGGCTGCTGATCAGCTGCTGGTCTCACTGCAGGAGATGCTCGGGCTTCTTGTTCCTGCAGCCAGGCGGAAGTGAACCTTCCTGCAGCGAGACAGCTCAGCCAGACGTTGTGTACAGTAAGACAGGGAGCGTAGACACTGCTGTTGTGTGCACCGTAGGTAAAAGGAGACAGACACAATCACAGGCTGTATAATGGGCACAGCACGTGTAGAGAGGGGGGACGTGGTAGTCGATCATCAAATGTGTACAGTAAGGGGGGCATCAACGTAGGACTGCTATGAGAAATAGATGGAAAGGTAGACACAATGTGTACCACCGGGAGAGAGCCTGCAGTGTATTGCACTATGTACAATCGGAGGCTATTGACACTGCACTGTGTACAGTGAGAGGACGACAGAATAATAATGCTTTGTGCACAGTGACACATGAAAAGGCAAATGCTGTGTGTAGTATTGTGTACAAACATTGGTGACTGTAGATTCATTGACACAGGTGTTGTATAAATGTTGGTTCCCCCAGCCCAGTCTGCAATCATTTAAACTCCGCCCAGCCTGCCTCCCTGGCTTGACTCTGGTGGATTATATCAGTTGCTAATGGCTAAAGAAACAAGTACTGAAACAAATCCAGCAATTAATAAATAGAACCAACTGTGTTATTTGTATATTTTTTTACCTTGAAATTAACTGTAAAATGGAGATGTTTTTTTAATGTGTTGTACCTAAGAGAGTTTATATAAAAAAAATATTATGATTATTAAACATGTACATTTCTCTGTGCTTAAAGGGACAGTATACTATAAAATACTGTTTCCCCTAATTTATTTCCATTGATTGTTATACTAGCTGAGAGTATAAAATGTATGAGAAATTGCATTTTCATTTTTGTGTGTGCATATGAAATAGCTGTTTTTGTGCTTTGAAACCACAACGTATTAAAATAGGTTGAGCTTGCAAGTAAAAATATATCTCATTATTTTATCACTTTGTGTACACACATGTCCCCTTATCTTATATATGTGTGTAAACCAAAGACCAATACTTTAAAAAGAACAATGGACAAATAAAGGGACACTGAACCCAAATTTTTTCTTTCGTGATTCAGATAGAGCATGCAATTTTAAACAACTTTCTAATTTACTCCTATTATCAAATTTTCTTCATTCTCTTGATATTTTTATTTGAAAAGCAAGAATGTAAGTTTAGATGCCGGCCCATTTTTGGTGAACAACCTGGGTTGTTCTTGCAGATTGGTGTATTGATTTAACCGATCAATATACAAGTGCTGAACCAAAAAAAATAACTTAGATGCAAATAAAGAAAAATTGATAATAGGAGTATATTAGAAAGTTGCTTAAAATTGCATGCTCTATCTGAATCACAAAAGAAAAAATTTGGGTTCAGTGTTCCTTTAACATTGTATTACTTAAAGGGACACTGAACCCAAATATTTTCTTTTGTGATTCAGATAGAGCATGAAATTTTAAGCAACTTTGTAATTTACTCCTATTATCAAATGTTCCTTATTCTCTTGGTATCTTTATTTGAAATGCAAGAATGTAAGTTTAGATGCCGGCCCAATTTTGGTGAACAACCTAGGTTGTCCTTGCTGATTGGTGGATAAATTCATCCACCAATCAAAAACTGCAGTCCAGAGTGCTGAATCAAGAAAAAAGCTTAGATGCCTTCTTTTTATATAAAGATAGCAAGAGAACAAAGAAACATTGATAATAGGAGTAAATTATAAAGTTGCTTAAAATTGCATGCTCTGTCTGAATCACAAAAGAAAAATTTTGGGTTCAGTGTCCCTTTAACTACCCTACCACCCACTGGTAGTGTAATTTCTTCTGCTGGCTGTGTTTACATAGATTGTCAATAGCCTATACATAAAGGGACAGTAAAGTCCAAATTAAACTTTCATGATTCAGATTGAGCATGTAATTTTAAACAACATTCCAATTTACTTTTATGATCAAATTTGCTTTGTTCTCTTGGTATTCTTAGATGAAAGCTAAACCCTAAATAGGCTCATATGCTAATTTCTAATCCCTTGAAGGCTGCCTCTTATCTGAATGCATTCAACAGTTTTTACAGCTAGAGGTCGTTTGTTCATGTGTGTCATATAGATAGCATTGTGCTCACTCCCATGAAGTTATTTAAGAGTCAGCACTAATTGCCTGAAATGCAAGTCTGTCAAAAGAACTGAAATAAGGGGCAGTCTGCAGAAGCTTAGATACAGGGTAATCGCAGAGGTAAAAAGTGTATTAATATAACAGTGTTGGCTATGCAAAACTGAGGAATGGTAAATAAAGGGATTATCTATCTTTTTAAAAAAATAAAAGTTTTGGTGTTTTCAGTCCTTTTAAGTATACAAACTTTCTGTATAGGTGGGGGTACCTCAGGCTAAATCAGCTATTTCAAAGTCTGAAATAAGGGTAAAGGTCAGGAGCTACTTGCAAACAATTTAATACACTCAGGTAAAACGGATCATTGGGAACAAATTAAAGCAGAACATTTTTGGTTAAACTGTCTGTGGAAGCAGCTGATAGTTAATCAATTGCACAAAACATACTGTAGATCTCCCTATTGGTGTCAAAATCAATTTTCCATTTATTATTATGTCAGGGCTCAAAATTTCCACTAGCCCACGAGTGAAAATTTAACAGTGGTGAGTGAAAGTTAGTGAGTGAATGTCGGGCTACCTGCTACAGTTATTATCTAAAGGAATATTATATATCCATGAAAGGGCAAGGATATGATATTTCTCTAGGGCTATAGGGACCCTATTAGTGCTTACACTGTTACTTCTGAGAGTGTAAACAGGGGCATGGAGAGATTAGAGAGGAAAAGTGAGAGTGGAGAAAAATATAGCATTAAGAACAAGTGGAGAGAGAAAAAGAAAGAGATGAGAGAGAGGAGAGAGAGTGTAAAGAGAAGATATGGCCTGAGAGAAAATGGAGGGGGTAAAAAGAGAAATTGGAGAGAGGAGGCAGTGGAGAAAGATAGATGAGAGATAATAATTATAAAACAATTTTTCCAGGTCTGCTATGAAGTCACATTGATGTCAACAATCTCTGCACTCTCTCAGTTTAAAGTGAAGGTCAAGTCTGGGGTTGTGGGTAGCAGTATTCAATATGTTACCTAAAAACAGTATGAGGTTCATTCATCAAATTATAGATAAAATCAATTAAAAGTTTAAATTTTTACTTTTTATAACTGCTCCGTTTCATCTGTATAATCCGCCCGTCATTGTGCCTTCCTTGATTGACATATTGACGCTCCAATCGATTGTTTAACCCCGTGGCGTCCAGCCCCTTTTCAGTTTCGTCATCGAAACCTAATGCGCATGCGTGTTAATACATGGTGCGTCATCATCGGGATGCTCGTCCATGTTACGCGCATGCGTTGTCCGCTCTCCAAATGTCATTTACATTGAATGCACAGCATCGCTCTCTCGCATCGTAGCGAATCAGCTGTTATCTGTAAGAACGCTACTCAAGTCTGTCAGTGACTCACTCGCAAGATCGCTCTGCACAATCGAAAAGTTTATTGTACAGTGTTTGTCATTACTATCAAAACGGTCAGTATATCAATTCAAATGTATTTATAAACCTACATTTTTTTCAATATATGTAAATATATGATAACATTTAAACGATTATTCTACATCTTATATTATCAAGCCTTTGTGTACTATTTTGAATAACAACAGCAATTAAATAAATCTATATTGTAATCTAGTAAACTTTTATACATTTATATGAAATTGAATGTGTTATGTATTAATGCAAATATATTTTTTATTTATATAGTTACACTTTAGACATTTGACTTTATATATTCATGCTCCAGCTGTACATCAATATGTCTTCTTAGATGCTGGAGCATGAATATATAAAGTCAAATGTCTAAAGTGTAACTATATAAATAAAAAATATATTTGCATTAATACATAACACATTCAATTTCATATAAATGTATAAAAGTTTACTAGATTACAATATAGATTTATTTAATTGCTGCTGTTATTCAAAATAGTACACAAAGGCTTGATAATATAAGATGTAGAATAATCGTTTAAATGTTATCATATATTTAGCGGCCTTTAAAATAGGACAGTTTGGAGAGGGGATGGAACAAAGTGTGTAAACATCAATATCGTATGATATTTAGGCAATGATTACATGTCCTACTACAGCTTATACATGAAACCTAAAGGTAGTTTTATATAATTTTTTTAATAATTTTGTATACATAGTATCCCTAGAATGATACAGTACAGTACTGTAAAGTACAGTACTGTAATAAGAAAGGTATATTTGCTGTTTTAATAAAACTATTGCATTTTAGAACACAAAAAACAAACCAAAGATGCAGGCGGAGAAGACTGTGACCTACAGGTAAAAAGAAAAAGTCATTTTTGATCATTTTATTTTTTTAAAATGTAAAAATTGGATTTTAGGATGTTGGCATTTTGGAATTCCGGATTTATTTATATAAAACACACACTTATATTTGATCACAACAGTTCCATCAAACAGTAAAACATTAACAATTAAACAACTTCCAGATCTACCAGCTTACAAAAACACCACAGGCTTCAGCCCATGGCTAATTTCAGCATCTCCATCAACCAAACACTTCCCATGGTCCATTCCAACTTACTATAGGCCACATCCCAACCTAGTATAGGCCAGTACCAATGCCACATCTTCTGTCAGCAACACATGGAGCAGTGTTTAACCCCTCTTTTTCCTGTGATACCCTTTTTCCACAGAAAAGCCTAACTTTTGTTCTGCTTTATAGATTGTATTTTCTGACAAATTTGGAACACTGTGTTCATACATGACTACCTGTTATAGGGGACTAGAGGCAGTGGCGTAGCGTGGGGGGGCCACAGAGGCGGTTGCCCCAGGCACATAATTCTTAGGGGCGCAAAATTAAAGTGCCATCTCCTTATCATGAGGTGCGCCCTCCAGTCTCCACAACCGCTCTCACTGAGTGTCTCACATGCAGCGCCGGGAGGAAGTGATCATCCTAGTGTTTTGTGCCTGCACTTTTCATTTCTACCTCTAGGTGTCACTGTTCCGTTGTAGCTCAATGTAAATAGTTACTGCTTTCCTCTTTAGACTTTTCTCCCCCTTCCTGAGCTCTAGTGCAGTGTGAGACATAGCATCAGACCTGATATAGGTGAATTGTGCAGACTCCCAAACTTTATATTGTGCAGACTCCCAAACTTTATATTGTGCAGACTTTCATGCTTTATATTGTGTAGACTCCCAAACTCTATATTGTGCACACTCCCAAACTCTATATTGTGCAGACTCCCAAACTTTATATTGCGCAGGCTCCCAAACTTTATATTGTGCAGACTCCCAAACTTTATATTGTGCAGACTCCCAAATTCTATATTGTGCAGACTTCCATACATTATATTGTGTAGACTCACAAACTCTATAGTTTGCAGACTCCTAAACTCTATATTGTGCAGACTCCCATACTCTATATTGTACAGACTCCCAAACTCTATATTGTGCAGACTCCCAAACTCTATATTGTGCAGACTCCTAAACTCTATATTGTGCAGGCTCCCATACTCTATATTGTGCAGACTCCAATACTCTATTTTGTGTATACTCCCATACTCAATGTAAATAGTTACTGCATTCCTCTTTAGACTTTTCTCCCCCTTCCTGAGCTCTAGTGCAGTGTGAGACATAGCAGCAGACCTGATATAGGTGAGTTGTGCAGCTCCCATACTTTATATTGTGCAGACTCCCAAACTTTATATTGCGCAGACCCCTAAACTCTATATTGTACTGACTCCCAAACTCTATATTGTGCAGACTCCTAAACTCTATATTGTGCAGACTCCCAAACTCTATATTGTGCAGACTCCCAAACTCTATATTGTGCAGACTCCCAAACTCTATATTGTGCAGACTCCCAAACTCTATATTGTGCAGACTCCCAAACTGTATATTGTGCAGACCCCTAAACTCTATATTGAGCAGACTCCCAAACTCTATATTGTGCAGACTCCCAAACTCTATATTGTGCAGACTCCTAAAATCTATATTGTGCAGACTCCTATATTCTATTTTGTGCAGACTCCTATACTTTATATTGTGCAGACTCCCATTCTTTATATTGTGCAGACTCCCATACTCTATATTGTGCAGACTCCCATACTCTATATTGTGCAGACTCTCATACTCTATATTGTGCAGGCTCCCATACTCTATATTGTGCAGACTCCCATACTCTATATTGTGCAGACTCCCATACCCTATATTGTGCAGACTCCCATACTCAATGTAAATAGTTACTGCATTCCTCTTTAGACTTCTCTCCCCCTTCCTGAGCTCTAGTGCAGTGTGAGACGTAGCAGCAGACCTGATATAGGTGAGTTGTGCAGACTTCCATGCTTTATATTGTGTATACTCTCAAACTCTATATTGTGCAGACTCCCAAACTCTATATTGTGCAGACTCCCAAACTCTATATTGTGCAGACTCCCAAACTCTATATTGTGCAGACCCCTAAACTCTATATTGTGCAGACTCCCAAACTCTATATTGTGCAGACTCCCAAACTCTATATTGTGCAGACTCCTAAAATCTATATTGTGCAGACTCCCAAACTCTATATTGTGCAGACTCCTATAGTCTATTTTGTGCAGAACCCTATACTTTATATTGTGCAGACTCCTATACTTTATATTGTGCAGACTCCCATACTCTATATTGTGCAGACTCCCATACTTTATATTGTGCAGACTCCCATACTCTATATTGTGCAGACTCCCATACCCTATATTGTGCAGGCTCCCATACTCTATATTGTGCAGACTCCCAAACTGTATATTGTGCAGACCCCTAAACTCTATATTGTGCAGACTCCCAAACTCTATATTGTGCAGACTCCCAAACTCTATATTGTGCAGACTCCTAAAATCTATATTGTGCAGACTCCCAAACTCTATATTGTGCAGACTCCTAAAATCTATATTGTGCAGACTCCCAAACTCTATATTGTGCAGACTCCTATAGTCTATTTTGTGCAGACTCCTATACTTTATATTGTGCAGACTCCCTACTTTATATTGTGCAGACTCCCATACTCTATATTGTGCAGACTCCCATACCCTATATTGTGCAGGCTCCCATACTCTATATTGTGCAGACTCCTAAACTCTATATTGTACTGACTCCCAAACTCTATATTGTGCAGACTCCTAAACTCTATATTGTGCAGACTCCCAAACTCTATATTGTGCAGACTCCCAAACTCTATATTGTGCAGACTCCCAAACTCTATATTGTGCAGACTCCCAAACTCTATATTGTGCAGACTCCCAAACTGTATATTGTGCAGACCCCTAAACTCTATATTGAGCAGACTCCCAAACTCTATATTGTGCAGACTCCCAAACTCTATATTGTGCAGACTCCTAAAATCTATATTGTGCAGACTCCTATATTCTATTTTGTGCAGACTCCTATACTTTATATTGTGCAGACTCCCATTCTTTATATTGTGCAGACTCCCATACTCTATATTGTGCAGACTCCCATACTCTATATTGTGCAGACTCTCATACTCTATATTGTGCAGGCTCCCATACTCTATATTGTGCAGACTCCCATACTCTATATTGTGCAGACTCCCATACCCTATATTGTGCAGACTCCCATACTCAATGTAAATAGTTACTGCATTCCTCTTTAGACTTCTCTCCCCCTTCCTGAGCTCTAGTGCAGTGTGAGACGTAGCAGCAGACCTGATATAGGTGAGTTGTGCAGACTTCCATGCTTTATATTGTGTATACTCTCAAACTCTATATTGTGCAGACTCCCAAACTCTATATTGTGCAGACTCCCAAACTCTATATTGTGCAGACTCCCAAACTCTATATTGTGCAGACCCCTAAACTCTATATTGTGCAGACTCCCAAACTCTATATTGTGCAGACTCCCAAACTCTATATTGTGCAGACTCCTAAAATCTATATTGTGCAGACTCCCAAACTCTATATTGTGCAGACTCCTATAGTCTATTTTGTGCAGACTCCTATACTTTATATTGTGCAGACTCCTATACTTTATATTGTGCAGACTCCCATACTCTATATTGTGCAGACTCCCATACTTTATATTGTGCAGACTCCCATACTCTATATTGTGCAGACTCCCATACCCTATATTGTGCAGGCTCCCATACTCTATATTGTGCAGACTCCCAAACTGTATATTGTGCAGACCCCTAAACTCTATATTGTGCAGACTCCCAAACTCTATATTGTGCAGACTCCCAAACTCTATATTGTGCAGACTCCTAAAATCTATATTGTGCAGACTCCCAAACTCTATATTGTGCAGACTCCTAAAATCTATATTGTGCAGACTCCCAAACTCTATATTGTGCAGACTCCTATAGTCTATTTTGTGCAGACTCCTATACTTTATATTGTGCAGACTCCCATACTTTATATTGTGCAGACTCCCATACTCTATATTGTGCAGACTCCCATACCCTATATTGTGCAGGCTCCCATACTCTATATTGTGCAGACTCCTAAACTCTATATTGTACAGACTCCCAAACTCTATATTGTGCAGACTCCTAAAATCTATATTGTGCAGACTCCCAAACTCTATATTGTGCAGACCCCTAAAATCTATATTGTGCAGACTCCCAAACTCTATATTGTGCAGACTCCTATAGTCTATTTTGTGCAGACTCCTATACTTTATATTGTGCAGACTCCCATACCCTATATTGTGCAGGCTCCCATACCCTATATTGTGCAGGCTCCCATACTCTATATTGTGCAGACTCCCATACTCTATATTGTGCAGACTCCCATACTCAAGGTAAATAGTTACTGCGTTCCTCTTTAGACTTCGCTCCCCCATCCTGAGCTCTAGTGCAGTGTGAGACGTAGCAGCAGACCTGATATAGGTGAGTTGTGCAGACTTCCATGCTTTATATTGTGTATACTCCCAAACTCTATATTGTGCAGACTCCCAAACTCTATATTGTGCAGACTCCCAAACTCTATATTGTACAGACTTCCATACTTTGAGGCCCATTTATCAAAGGTCTTGCGGACCTGATCCAACAGTGCGGATTAGGTCCGCAAGACCTCGCTGAATGTGAAGAGCAATACGCTCTCTGTATTCAGCATTGCATCAGCAGCTCACAAGAGCTGCTGGTGCAATGCCGCCCCCTGCAGACTCGCGGGCAATAGGCCGCCAGCAGGGGAGTGTCAATCAACCTGATCATACTCGATTGGGTTGAATTGCGGCGATGTCTGTCCACCTGCTCAGAGCAGGCGGACAGGGTTATGGAGCAGCAGTCTTTAGACCGCTGCTGCATAACTGGTGTCTCTGGCGAGTCTGAAGATTTGCCAGAAACACGGGCCCACAAGCTCCATTCGGAGCTTGATAAATGGGCCTCTCTATGTTGTGCAGACTCCCATACTTTATATTGTGCAGACTCCCAAACTTTATATTGTGCAGGCTCCCATACTCTATATTGTGCAGACTCCCATACTCTATATTGTGCAGACTCCCATACTCAATGTAAATAGTTACTGCGTTCCTCTTTAGACTTTGCTCCCCCTTCCTGAGCTCTAGTGCAGTGTGAGACTTAACAGCAGACCTGATATAGGTGAGTTGTGTAGACCTCCATGCTTTATATTGTGTATACTCCCAAACTATATATTGTACTGACTCCCAAACTCTATATTGTGCAGACTCCCAAACTCTATATTGTGCAGACTCCCAAACTGTATATTGTGCAGACCCCTAAACTCTATATTGTGCAGACTCCCAAACTCTATATTGTGCAGACTCCTAAAATCTATATTGTGCAGACTCCCAAACTCTATATTGTGCAGACTCCTATATTCTATTTTGTGCAGATTCCTATACTTTATATTGTGCAGACTCCCATACTTTATATTGTGCAGACCCCCATACTCTATATTGTGCAGACTCCCATACCCTATATTGTGCAGAACCCCAAACTCTATATTGTACAGACTTCCATACTTTGAGGCCCATTTATCAAAGGTCTTGCAGACCTGATCCGACAGTGCGGATTAGGTCCGCAAGACCTCGCTGAATGTGAAGAGCAATACGCTCTCCATATTCAGCATTGCATCAGCAGCTCACAAGAGCTGCTGGTGCAATGCCGCCCCCTGCAGACTCGCGGGCAATAGGCCGCCAGCAGGGAGGTGTCAATGAACCCGATTGTACTCGATTGGGTTGAATTGCACCGATGTCTGTCCATCTGCTCAGAGCAGGCGGACAGGGTTATGGAGCAGTGGTCTATAGACCGCTGCTTCATAACTGGTGTCTATGGCGAGTCTGAAGATTTGCCAGAAACACGGGCCCACAAGCTCCATTCGGAGCTTGATAAATGGGCCTCTCTATGTTGTGCAGACTCCCAAACTTTATATTGTGCAGACTTCCATACATTATATTGTGTAGACTCCCAAACTCTATATTTTACAGAAACTCTATATTGTGCAGACTCCCATACTCTATATTGTGCAGGCTCCAATACTCTATATTGTGCAGACTCCCATACTCTATATTGTGCAGTCTATACTCATATAATCCTGATGAGGAGAAGGATGCTAGCTATATTATATACAATATTAAATATATTCATATTAAATTAATTCTTTAAATTGTACCTTTAAACAATAACATAACAATGGAAACTACATCTATCATGAGATGGCCTCAAATAGAGCCCAGATTGGTCTCGAGTTTTGCTGTCATAATATATGTCTCTAAACAATTAGTATAATAATTATAAAGATATCAACCCAGTGCACATAAGTCCTATAACAGTAAATAATTTGCACTAATACAGTTATACTAAAACCGGATAGAGATCTTATCCTACATAACAGATATACAGTATGGGCAAAATTACAAGTTTTGCGGGACTTTGTGCGCAGAATGGCAGGTCTCCCGTATTACAAGTCACGGCAGTACAGCTATACCGCTAGCGTTTTAGCCTGTACCACAACTCTCCATTCTGCTCTCAAAAAATTTCTTTTGAATGTGCAATTTTCATTGCACCTGTATTACAGGTTGTGCGGCCTGGCTATAATTTTAGGGTCATAGCTTATACCGACACGATCAATTCCGCGATCAGAGACCAGTAGTTATGGATTTTGCAAAACAATAATGTTTCACAAAACTCATAACAAACATGTTACAAAGTACACTAACACCCATAAACTACACTATGAGCCCCTAAACCGCCATCCCCCTGCATTGTAAATACTATAATAAACATATTAACCCCTAATCCGCCGCCCACCCACATAGCCAACACTAAAATAAAGTATTCACCCCTAAACAGCCGACCCCCCACATCGCCAACACTAAATAAACCTATTAACTCATAAATCAGCTCTTTACTGCCCATTAAAAAATCCTAATCTAAAAAAAAACACCTAACACTAACCCCAAAAAATGTACTCACAGTTCCTGAAATCCGGACATCCATCTTCATCCATGCAGCGACAAGTCTTCCTCCAGACGGAGACCTGTGGTGCAGAGTTGTAGCGCGGAGCTGAGCAGGACCGGCAGTGATGACAACATTCAGCGCGGAGCCTACTCTCCATGCGATCTCCCCTGCACACTAAAGATTGAATGCAAGGTACCCCTTTTATATTTGGGGTACCTTGCATTCCTATTGGCTGAAATATTCAAACCAGCCAATAGGATGAGAGCTGCTTAAATCCTATTGGCTGTTCAAATCATATAGATAATATTGTGCCCACTCCTGTGTAGTTATTTGTCAACACTGATTAGCTAAAATGCATGCCTGTCAAAAGTACTGAGATAATTGGGAATTCTGCAGAGGCTTAGATACAAGGTAATCACAGAGGTAAAAAGAATATTAATATAATCGTGTTGATTATGCAAAACTGGGGAATAGGTAATAAAGGGATTATCTATCTTTTTAAACAATATAAATTCCATTTAATACATACTTGTGCTACTAGCCATTGCTGAGAAGTATATATGATTAGCTACATAAAAACAAACAGACAAATCAGTGTATAGTGTAGCTCTAATAATAAATGAAAATAAAAATTAATGCTGTACTATTTACAATGTGCTAATGTCCCATTATTAGCGTTGTAGCATTGATATGGAAATGCATTTAAAATATCACCCCTATATAAGATATAGGAAAGAAAGGGCATACATGCAAAGGCACTGTTCTGGCAAAGCATTTATTGCTGCGGTTGCATAAAAAAATGCTCTAGATCAAAGAAATTTGATCTTTAACCAATTCCATTCGTGATATCAGCTTGCAAACCTTTGAACTCTTCTTTACTATTTGGAAAACTTTGATAATCATGATAAGGTGGCGTCTCAGTCCGTGTATTAGTACTTTCAACTTCTTGTTTATTAGCCCCTCCTAGATAGGCCGCCTCACACAGGGGACTAGCGTCTTTACACCCCTTCCAGGGAGTCGGACTAAGGGACACTCTAAAAATGAGCTAGCGTTATCTGGCATAGCTGTAGTAGGACTTTGCTGCTCCTTGGTGAGAGACTGATCCTGAGCGAAGGCCATAGGTACTTTCATAGGCCCCACGTGGGATATCACCTTTCTAGGCTTTTTCTATATGCTCATATTTAACTTCCGACAGATATCCAAATTGAGTTGCAAGTGTCAGGGTGCCAGGAATCAGACTGAGACGAGAAGTGCAAAAATAATCACACCTTTATTAATAGCAAAAAATAATAAAAAGTCCACAAGTCAAATAACAAGCCAGGAGTCAAAACCAGAGCAGGTAGTCAGACGAGTCGAGTCAGGAGCCAAATCGAATAGTCAGACGAGCCGGAATCAGCAACAAGGAAAACAGCAGAGTCAGGAACAAGTCAGGGATCAGGAACCAGGAAGGACGTCAGGCAGCCAGGTAATACACAGGAACTCTCACAAACAGGTCTGAGACAATGCAAAGGCAAAGCATATTAAACAGAGGCCCTTTAAATAATAAGTGATGACATCACAATTCTGAGACTGCATCCTGTCTCACATGGATGATGCACACCAGTCTGGCCATAAAAGGAAGTGCAGGAAATGAGCAGCATTCCCCACAATGCACCATAGTCAGGAAGAGAGGTGAGTAAAATGGCTGCCAGCAGCACATGGCAAACAAAACAGGGAAAAAATCCTGACAACAAGCCCGCGTACACCACTCCACTAAGTAGCAAAATGATCCTCCATCTTATGGATGAGAGCTTCAAGGCAAGATCTTAGCTTTGAGCTCCATCCTTTACTGATAAATGTATAGGTTCCAAAGTTGAAAAAAGTCCCCTTTCCTGCTTTTCTTAGGTGGCTGTGTTGTCAATAAAAGCTATAACATGTAGCTAAGGCAACAGCAGGCTAGCAGCTGCTCAACCCTGTTAGATAGGGTGGTGCCGAGGTCCCATGAGAAGGCCGCACCCAAGTCCTCAGCTGTCCAGATCAGGTCCCAGGCATTACAAAAACATTGAATTTTGTTTTGTGCAAATCAGCAGATCATAGAGTTGCTGTATTTTATGTTTCCAGGTAAGGATGATAACTATTGAGAGGTAATCAGCAGATAATCACATTTTCCCTGGGTGCTTCTGATATTGCGACCTGATATGGCCGCTGCCCAGACACGCACCCAAGATGAACTGTTCCTTTAAGAACTAAAGAGACCAGACGTAACCAATGTCGTAAGTATCAGTAGGAAACAACTGTAACTGTATTAAGTGAAACTGTTACTTCGTGGTGTGTCAGTTTTATTTGCCCATAATAGGACATTGCATAGGAAAATAATACTGGCTTTATGTTATGCTTGAATTTTCATTACGAAAATACAAATAGTTATGCAATAATAATTAGACTAAGAAGCAACAATAAGATCTCTTAACCGTAAGGTATAGTTGGATAGAGTCAGACAGCGATCTGTTAGTAAAAGCAGAAGAAAGAGGGGGTGCACAAAATGGAACAGAGATTATAGGTTAAGATATCATACAAACCTACTTACAATAGGGCAAATAAAAATAAAGGATATATGTCCATATATATTAAGATAGAAGTCCCAAAATGGGGATCAGTGCTTTGCACTGTTCAAGGTGTATGGGCACTCCCACATGTAGCAGGGTAATGGTGGATGCTCTCCTCCTCTCAGATGATCGTAAACAAAACTATAAAGTAAAACACAAAACAGAGGGGCGCCTCATGTGTAGATCAACCAAACAAAAGATGCACAAAGAGTTATAGCCAAAGCCAAAAGGGGTACTCACATTTGGCAATAGCACACCAATGTGCTGGTAGTAGCAGACTGATATCTCTGGGTGTATCAGCTCACCCTATCTCCTCGCCTGGTGGTACCAACTGGATTTCAGACTGGATACAAGACTCACATCCGTGTGATGCTCCAAAGGAAGATAATAAGGTGCTAGCACAATGCTTGAGTATAAAATGGTTTATTAAAAACAACACATTTAAAAACAAAAGCTGTGAGTGGAATAGGGGGGTCCAATTATTACCCCCTATCTGCAATGCGTTTCTCGGCTATTACTGCCGTTTCATCAGGCATCTAGCACCTAGCATCATTCAGTGTTATTTTAATCATTTGTTAACCAATAGGCAAACATACCGCCCCTTTTGGGCATAATGAATACACATATGTTAATAATCAAATAATCAGTAGTTATCTTCCTATAGCGTCAAAACATATATACACACAAAATTTTTAAAAACTCACTTCCCTATTATTTACACAGCTCATTCTAGTGATCCTCCCACACATATATCCATAAGGGGAAACCCCTCTCTTATCTTATTGCAAATCTCAGATGTTCTGTGACATTATCATGATCGTTATTTGTTGTTATACATGATTCTTAACTAAACAAACCTACCCTTTTTCTTAGATCTCATTTCCTTCACTAATGTAAATCTCCCAAGTGTCTTTGAATGTGCATGGGTGTATTTCTTAATAGCCACTACATTGGTCACTCCTAATTTGTTCAAATTTTAGCAGCTCCGTTTTGTGATTCTCCTACTTCTGCATATGTCAACGAGTCATGTGATTGGGATGTAGCCAATCCTATTTGTCCACACGTCATAGTGACTAGGAAGACCGAACAGCCAATGAAATATCAGACAATTCGGCTGGATAAGTATGATCGCTGTCTGCTACAGATATAGTAGCAATCAATTAGGTGGCACAACTACGATCTATTATGCTGCCCTCTATGATCCAAATAGTATGTTAGTGAAATTGCCACTTCTTATATATTGTTCTCTTTCACAGTATCGTGCCAAAATATATATATATAAGTGGGCTACAATTAACCTCTAAATAAACTAATAATGTGTTAATAACTTATAATCTTATGTGAAGTTTTATGTGTTATGCGAAGTGTGTGTAATCTAGTGCAAGTATCTACACAATAATATATGTTTGTGTCATTAAGTGATCCAAACTAAATATAATCTTTAAGTGTCAGCATTTAATAATATATAAATACAGTACTAAGTATACTCTAAATGTGTCTACATTATATAAAATGTAAATGCATGTGAATAATACTAATTTGACAATATGGTGCAATGTTGCAAAGTGTTACTTTTCTACATAGTTCGTAAATATCTATAGAGTGCATAATTATAATTAAAAAGTGTAATGAACAATATTACTAAGTGATGCTATGCTGTATAATTTCTTGGATATCTATATAATACTATTCTATACGCGAGTTAGTGTCAGGGTCTTAGAGGGTATTATGACCACAAATTGGGGCTTGAGGCAGTTAGTGTATTCTTAGAGAATGGCATCTATTTACCTAGTATACCACAAGAATTTATTTTAGAATTAATAACATATATACTATCGCATAATTATTTCCAGTACCAGCCATGGGTACCAGGTTCGCCCCCAGTTTTGCCAATCTTTTTATGGGCATATTCGAAGAACGTTACATTTACAACTCAAACTGGAGGGGGAACCTGGTATTCTATGGCCGTTACATAGATGATTTGATTTTTAGTTGGAAGGGCTCAGAGGAGTTAGCTGCCCAATTTATGGAAAGTTTGAATAATAACACAATGGGTTTATCATTTATACATAATGTGCATGCATTAAAAATCAAATACCTAGATGTGATTCTGGAATGGGCTGTGGATGGTAGTACTTTGTCTTCCACCTATTTTAAAAATGTTGATAGCAACAACTTTCTCCACTTCTCGAGTAACCATCTAAATAGCTGGAAGACAAATGTACCATATAGTCAGTTCAGACGCATCAGAAGGAATTGTAGCACCATCAAATTATATGATATGTAGGTTGACATTCTTATAGATAGATTTGAAGAGAAAGGATATCCCAAACACCTTATAAAGGATAGTTACACAAGAGCAAGAAATATAAATAGAAGGGATATTCTAAACCCTATAGCAACGGCAGAAGCACAGCCTAAAGAGAGGGATAGGAAAAATCCTGCCTTCATCACTCAATAAAATTCAGAAATCAAATTTATCAGACAAACACTGATGAAGCATTGGCCTATAATTCTCAAAGATCTTTATCTTAAGAAAAGTTTAGAGATAAATCCCACATTAGTATTCAGGAGAGCACCCACTCTAAAACAGAAGCTAACTCCCAGTAAGGTGGTGATATCCAAAAAGAAAAATATACATAACCCACATGGTAAAAGTGGTATATCTGTCAGTACAAATAAAATGGGAGTATACAGATGCAATAAAGCTCACTTCCACATGTGTAAATACATTAGTCATGGTAACAAAAATATCAAATGTCATACGATAGGAGAAATTATAGATAATAAATCTCATATGAACTGTGGCTCAGAATTTGTGGTTTATGTTCTAACTTGCAAGTGTGGCCAGCAGTATTTAGGCTGTACTTGTAAGAAAATTTGCACCAGATGGAGTAAACACTTTAGAAATGTAAAAAAGTGTTGTAACAAACACAGTGTGTCTAGGCACAGCACTATCCAACATGGTAGCAACAGGAATTCTTACAGTATCACCCCTTTAGACAGTATTCCAAAATCTGTGGGTTACTATAGATACACTCGCTTGTGCCAGAGGGAAACATATTGGATTTATCATTTCCAATCTTTGTTTCCCTCTGGCTTAAACAAAATGTTAGACTTGGCAGTTTTTTAGGACTCAATATAGGTGCTTAATTCATCTGTGCCTATTAGTACTTGAACCATCTGTGCTTTCATTTTCTTTTCATTTTCTTTTTTTGTAATGTAACCCATGTCGATTGACTATTGCAAGCTTGAATATTCCACTAGCCCTGTTGTGGTGAGTTAGAACTATTACCAATGATCATAGTATATATAAGTGTCCTAATGGCACTCACCAATAGGAGTATGATATAGGGGTCCATTTGTGCATCTTTTGTTAGGCTGATCTACATATAAGGCACCCCTCTGTTTTGTGTTTCATTTAATAACTGTTAGTAAAAGCTGTTTTCTTCCATTGAGAGGTTGGGGAAAGTACACTGACAAGAGCAAGCCCAGCTGTTAGAATTAAGTAACAACAAATCTCAGCCATACCGGTGACGTCAGATGAGGCAGGTCAGGTGTATACCGGAGACACCGCAAAGGTAAGATGTAGTTCCTTATGGCTGAATTAGTGCAACCACTCTGAAAAAGAGTATAAGAGTCTGTGAAAGTCACAATGTGATTGCCACTGGTAAAAGGGTGATTATTGATAATGCAATTCTAGTGGAGGCAAGTACTCTGTGAGAAATCAAGGTGAAAATGGCAGCGCCGTATGTAGAAATCCCAGACAGGAGGGAAGCAAAGTAATAGTCCAGCCGAAATAAGGCTAAGTATTCAACAAAATCGGAACTTTAGTTGGTCTTGTTAGTCAAGAAATATCTAATCGCCCTTAATCCTACACTGTGTGGGATAGACAAATAGGGGTCAATTTATTAAGGTGCGAGCAGACATGATACGATGTAGCGTATCATGTCTGCTGCACATCGATAAATGCAGACACAATACGCTGTCTGCATTTATTTAACCAGCAGTTCTTGTGAAATGCTGGTGCAATGCCGCCCCATGCAGATTTGCGGCCAATTAACCCGATCAAATTCGAACAGGTTGATTTCTGTCCGCTGCCTCAGAGCAGGTGGACAGGTTATGTTCCTTGTTCAGAGAGGAATTGCCTGGCATTTCTACTCTGTGAAAAGCATTACTGGGCTAAAAGAAGTTGCACCCAGGTGGTAAATCGCCATAGAACAGGCTAACAATGGTATTGAGCTGGTTGTTCGTTCCTGTGAGTGTGCTTCTCTCTGTATGTATTTAGTCTCCCTATGGGAAAAAGGGGCAACCAGACATAGACTCCTTGCTTAGTGTGCTTATAGGAATACTGCTACACCTCACTGACGAGGCCCAATGAAGGCCGAAACGATCGTGTGGGGTTGTTGTGTTCTTTGTTCAGAGAGGAATTGCCTGGTATTTCGGTGCTGGACTGTCCGTAATAGGCGGGATCAGACTGATATACTACAGGAAAGTTCTACTCTGTGAAAAGAATTACTGGGCTAAAAGAAGTTGTACCCAGGTGGTAAATCGCTATAGAACAGGCTAACAATTGTATTGAGCTGGTTGTTCGTTCCTGTAAGTGCACTTCTCTCTGTGTGGACAGGTTATGCTTCATAACTTCTGTTTCCGGAAACTCAGGGCATCAAGCTCCGTATGGAGCTTGATAAATTGACCCCATAAAGTGAACCCAAAACTATAACCCTGGCACCAAGTAAGATCATCAATTAGTTGCAATAAATGCTTGGGGGCCGATTTATGAAAGTGCGAACGGACATGATCTGCTGTAGCGATCATGTCAACCGCACATCAATAAATGCCGACAGCATACGCTGTCGGCATTTATCTTTGCACAACCATTTCAATAGAAATGCTTGTGCAATGCTGCATCCTGCACATTTGCGGCCACGCAAGCGAAGCCGCGGGAAACAGCTAGTAAATCATATAAATGTCTTTAGAAAGGCACTCACAGGTCTTGAATGTCAAAATGCAAAAATGTATATTTGTTAAAAAGGGATGAAAAACATATACAAATAGGAGTCTTTGTCAAGACAGTGTATTGTCATGAAAAGAAACTGTAAGTCATTTGGTGAGGGGGATAAAAGAGGTATTTAGTGGAGAATTATGCCCATTAAAGGGACACTCCACTGTAAAATTGTAAATGTGTTCCCAATGACTTGTTATAGTAGTTGATGTGCATAACATGCATGGAAAATTGCTCCTTTAGGTTTATTCCTTCTATGAAATAGCTTTTTTTGCTGAGTGAAGCCTCAATCCTTATACTCTCAAGAACATGCTCATATAAATGAGCTAAGCCTGCAGAAATAGCAGACAGCCTAATCTTATATATCACTCAATACATTAAGGCCTCCCTATCTAAACTCTCTGTCTATACAGAATTGCCAATACTTAGAAAGAGCAATTAACAAGGAAAATGTTATTACCTATCTCTTCCATAACCCACTGGGAACTTGATTTTTGTCTTTTGTTTACAGAGCTTTTCTTCAGAGAATACTAAAGTGTTTATAATTTTCAGTATAGTTGGTGGTTTCAACAGGCAAAACAGCTATTTAAATGACAAAATATAGGTAAAGGAGCTATGTATAATTAATTTGATATAATCAAGCATGTAAAACAAATTATTGGGAACACAAACATTTACAGTACAATGCCCCTTTAAAGTCATGATTTCCAAACATGTTTCTTTTTTTACCAGAGAAAAATGGTTTGGGTTTTGGAATGGTCATTTCTGTATGAAGGGTTGAACATTTTTTACCTAGGGATATAGTACGTGGTATTCAGTGACAGACAAGGAGTATCTGACTGTGAAATGGGCCCTTGAGGATTTTATTAATGGAAGTTAATTCCACTTTGATAATGAACCTTTATCAAATTATATGATGCTATGAAATTGGCAACTCTAGGTAAACAGTGGAATATGTCTTCCCCACAATTCTAATTTAATAGTTTGCTCAGTCATAGCAAGATGTATAAGGTGATCCTGATTAGAGCCACTGATTCACTATGACCCATGGTTCCTAAAGTAAAGTTTGTGAATGGTCTAGGTCTTTTTATTTTGCATACTTTTTTCCAGTGTTTTGCTTCCCAAAAAAAAAGTTTTGAGCTCAGATTAACCAAGAGCACTTATCAGTAATTCTGAATGCTTTTGCTTGGCCTGCAGAACTTGCTATGCAGATCTGGTTCAAAGGTTCAGTCTTCTTCCTTGGCCTTTTCCTTGGCATCACAATCTTTTTTTTTTTTTTTTAGCAAGGCTCTCAGGGCTCTCAATGTATTAGCTTGGAGATTGAACATTTATTCTTAAATCAGAGAGGTTTTTCTAAATCAGGCACAAAAGTCTATAACGATTAACATTTATCACAAAAGGAAGTTTTTCTTTCCTGGTGTGACAAACATACGGCTAAATTACGAGTTTTGCGGTATGAGTGAAAAAGCAGAGTTAAGGCTCTTTTTTTCACTACCGCTGGTATTACGAGCTTTGCAGGTTTAGCTGCACCGCACACTTTTTTGGCCGTAACGCAACGTAAATTCAATGGGACTTCCATAGCGCTGGTATTACGAGTTTGCCTGGGAGGCCAAAAAGTGAGGGGTACAGCCAATACCGTCAAGATCCATACCGTAAACTGCAAGTCAGTAGTTATGGTTTTTGCGCTACAAAGCTGTAGCAAAAAACTCATAACTAAAGTGCTAAAAAGTACACTAACACCCATAAACTACCTATTAACCCCTAAACCGAGGCCCTCCCGCATCGCAAACACTAAAATAAAATTATTAACCCCTAATCTGCCGCTCTGGACATCGCCACCACTATAATAAACATATTAACCCCTAAACCAACGTACTCCCGCACCGCAAACACACTAGTTAAATATTATTAACCCCTAATCTTTCGCCACTATACTAAAGTTATTAACCCCTAACCCTAAGTCTAACCCTAACACCCACAAACTTTAATGTAATTAAAATAAATCTAAATAAAACCTACAATTAATAACTAAATAATTCCTATTTAAAACTAAATACTTACCTATAAAATAAACCCTAAGCTAGCTACAATATAACTAATAGTTACATTGTAGCTAGCTTAGGTTTTATTTTTATTTCACAGGTAAGTTTGTATTTATTTTAACTAGGTAGACTAGTTAGTAAATAGTTATTAACTATTTACTAACTACCTAGCTAAAATAAATACAAATTTACCTGTAAAATAAAACCTAACCTGAGTTACACTAAAACCTAACCTTTCACTACAATTAAATAAATTACATTTATTAAATACAATTACCTAAATTCCAAAAACAAACAAACACTAAATTACACAAAATAAAAAAAGAAATGATCAAATATTTAAACTAATTACACCTAATCTAATAGCCCTATCAAAATAAAAAAGCCCCCCCCCCCCAAAAAATAAAAAAACCCTAGCCTAAACTAAACTACCAATGGCCCTTAAAAGGGCCTTTTGTGGGTCATTGGCCCATAGAAATCAGCTCTTTTACCTGTAAATTTTTTTACAAACAACCCCCCAACAGTAAAACCCACCAACCACACAACCAAACCCCCCCAAATAAAATCTTAACTAAAAAAACCTAAGCTCCCCATTGCCCTAAAAAGGGCATTTGTATGGGCATTGCCCTTAAAAGGGCATTTAGCTCTTTGTCCACCCAAACCCTAAGCTATAAAATAAAACCCACCCAATAAACCCTTAAAAAAACCTAACACTAACCCCCGAAGATCTACTTACAGTTTTTGAAGACCCGCCATCCATCCTCAACGAACCAGCAGAAGTCCTCAACGAAGCCGGGAGAAGTCTTCATCCAAGCGGCAAGAAGTGGTCCTCCAGACGGGCAGAAGTCTTCATCCAGACGGCATCTTCTATCTTCATCCATCCGGCACGGAGCATCCTCTTCTTTCCATGGATCTTCTCGAATGAAGGTTCCTTTAAGTGACGTCATCCAAGATGGCGTCCCTTGAATTCCGATTGGCTGAGAGAATTCTATCAGCCAATCGGAATTAATGGTGAAAAAATCCTATTGGCTGATCCAATCAGCCAATCGGAATTCAAGGGACACCATCTTGCTTGCATGACGTCACTTAAAGGAACCTTCATTCAAGACGAGCCGGATGTCTTGAAGATGGAGCCGCTTCGCACCGGATGGATGAAGATAGAAGATGCCGTCTGGATGAAGACTTCTGCCCATCTGGAGGACCACTTCTTGCTGCTTGAATGAAGACATCTTCCGGCTTCATTGAGGACTTCTGCCGCTTCGTTGAGGATGGATGTCGGGTCTTCAAAAACTGTAAGTAGATCTTCGGGGGTTAGTGTTAGGCTTTTTTAAGGGTTTATTGGGTGGGTTTTATTTTTAGATTAGGGTTTGGGCGGAAAAAGAGCTAAATGCCCTTTTAAGGGCAATGCCAATACAAATAAAATTTTCAGGGCAATGGGGAGCTTAGTTTTTTTTAGTTAGGATTTTATTTGGGGGGTTTGGTTGTGTGGGTGGTGGGTTTTACTGTTGGGGGGTTGTATTTTTTTTACAGGTAAAAGAGCTGATTTCTTTGGGGCAATGACCCACAAAAGGCCCTTTTAAGGGCCATTGGTAGTTTAGTTTAGGATAGGGTTTTTTTTTATTTTTTTTTATTTTTTTATTTTGATAGGGCTATGAGATTAGGTGTAATTAGTTTAAATATTTGATCATTTCTTTTTTATTTTTTGTAATTTAGTATTTTTTTTGTAATTTAGTTAATTGTATTTAATAACTGTAATTTATTTAATTGTAGTGTAAGGTTAGGTGTTAGTGTTTTATTCTACAGGTAAATTTGTATTTATTTTAGCTAGGTAGTTAGTAAATAGTTAATAACTATTTACTAACTATTCTACCTAGTTAAAATAAATACAAACTTAGCTGTGAAATAAAAATAAAACCTAAGATAGCTACAATGTAACTATTAGTTATATTGTAGCTAGCTTAGGGTTTATTTTACAGGTATTTAGTTTTAAATAGGAATTATTTAGTTATTAATAGAAGGTTTTATTTAGATTTATTTCAATCACATTAAAGTTAGTTGGTGTTAGGGTTAGTCTTAGGGTTAGGGGTTAATAACTTTAGTATGGTGGCGGCGACGTTGGGGGTGGAAGATTAGGGGTTAATAAGTGTAATGTAGGTGGCGTGACATTGGGGGCGGCAGATTAGGGGTTAATAAGTATAATATAGGTGTCATCGATGTCGGGGGCGGCAGATTAGGGGTGTTTAGACTCAGGGTTTATGTTAGGGTGTTAGGTGTAAACATAAATTTAGTTTCCCCATAGGAATCAATGGGGCTGCATTACGGAGCTTTACGCTCCTTTATTGCAGGTGTTAGACTTTTTTTCAGCCGGCTCTCCCCATTGATGTCTATGGGGAAATCGTGCACGAGCACGTAAAACCAGCTTACCGCAGCTCACCGCAGCGCTGGTATTGGAGTGCGGTATAGAGCTCAATTTTGCTTTAGGCTGAAATAGTGCTTGCTAACGCCGGGTTTTTGCAAACTTGTATTACCAGTGCTGTAGGGAGGTGAGCGGTGACAATAACTTGCAAGTTAGTACCGAGCAGCTCTTACCGCAAAACTCGTAATCTAGCCGATAGTTTTTTACTGGCTTTGTTTCAGCCATTTTTTAAAGTTTGTTTCAGACATTCAGCCCTTGTTCAGGCTCTAGTCTGAATAAGTCTGATATACAAGCCAATATCTTTTCCTTGGAACCTTATTTGGTTTTAGGAGTTTTGCCACCTTTTTCATTGATCCTTTTCATGGCTTAGACATTCAAGTATTTTAGCGTTTTGTTTCTTCTTCCAAAAGAGTTTCTGAGCTGTCTGTTTTTTTCTTGAGAGTCTCCATTTCTTTTTTTTTTCAAGCAGAATAAGGCAATTTTAAGAACTCAGTTTAAGTTTTTACCTAATATGGTTTCTTTGGAAACTAACAACTGATAATTTTAGACTATCCTCTGTTTTTTGTTTTTGTTTTTGTTTATTTCATTGGTCCATGTAAGGGTCAGGTGGCTACAATGGTTACTTTAGCTTCCTAATTGATACTCAAAACTTACTTGGAGTTAGAAAAATTTCCAATACTTTTCACAGTCTATTCTACTAGTTCAGTTTCCACCTCTTGAACATTTATGAATGAGGCTTCTGAAGAGCAGAATTACAAAGCAGCTACTTGGTCTTATTTACACATTTTTACTAAGTTCTACCATTTTGATGTTTTTTGCCTCTTCAAAGACAGCTTCTGGCAAGAAAGTCCTACAGGTTACTGTTTCTGGTAAATGGGTACCTGCCTTTAATTTTTATCCCACCCGTTTACTCATGGACTTTACTGCTTGGGTCTCAGATCCCAGGAGTAATGGCTCTCACCACCTTATGAAAGAAAACAACATTTATGCTGACCTGATAATTTCATTTCCTTCATGGTGGTGAGAGTCCATGAGACCTACCCACATTTATACTTTCAGTTAGAGGCCGTTCTAGATTCAACCTCATTTACCCTGCTTTATCCTTTCTTTCCTTCCTTTCTGTTTTTCTCCTTTCTCTGCTATAGGTTAGACTAATATACCAGAGAGGGGGAAGGGATTAAAAGCTCTTGGAATGTTAGGGTGTCTTTGCCTCCCATTAGTGGCTAGCAGTTAAATCCCAGGAGTAATGGCTCATGGGCTCTCACCACCAGGAAATAAATTAAGTTATCAGGTAGCATACATTTCGTTTTTAATTACTGTACTCCTAACACTTTACTTCAGGTCTCACAAATTGTAATAAGAGTGATGTTTATTGTGCTACATTTTCATATGCAGACGGATGCCTGCAGCTAGAACAGCAGCTCTCAACGGTCACTTTACAGCCGAGGCTGCTGCAGCTTCCTGAAGCTGCAACGTATATATACAATAGGTGGTACGATGTGCTTCGTACCACAAAATGTATATACAGTGCATGTAATTTTGGGTTAAGGAGTAATAAGTCAATATTATTTTATTTATTTATTTATGTGTGTTTGTGTATATATACAGAGCACCCCTAGATTTCATGCTGAGTCGGTGTCTCATGGGGAACATAGAGCTTTTACCTAATGGAGACTCAGGTGCAAATTCCTTAAACAGAGCCAATACAACTATGATTGCAAATACATCAAGCTATCAGCAAGAAAGACATCAACATCGGAAAAGCACCTTCATTGTGCTGCAGGAGTCACAGTGTACAGTTGTGTCATCGTTCATGACAAGCATCGTATCCGATGATGCCTTAAATCCAGCTGCTACAGATCTTTACCGGAAAGAGTGGCGCTCACCTATCTTCACATCAATGTTCTCAGACACTACCGGACCACCAACCATGTCGCTGCAGGCAGGACAGCACTTAAGGCCGGCTGAACCTGTGCAGGAGTTGGGAGGGGACTCCTGAATGGCTAAGAGCACTGAGGGAACAAGCACCCCGTCTTATACTATACCTCCTGAAGACATTCATGGTGATTCTACCTCACATAATGCAGTCTCTAAAAATCCATGCGGTACAATGTGGTCCTTGGGCTTTATGGAGACGCCATCCTGCAAACTTGAAACTTCCACTATTATTGACCGGAATCGCCCAACTCCTACTAGGAGACTTTTAAATACTCACCAAAGCTCTGCTTGACTTGCAAATCAACTCCTGGGGCTATCAGCATACAGGCATTTTCTTTGTGTTATTATAGCTTTGCTTTAATGCAGACACAGTACCCGGGACTGGTTAGTCACAATTTGCCTTATTTTTTGTGTGTATCACTCTTTTGTTTGTTCATATGTTGATGCACATTAGCATGCTTTCTCAGTAAAACTTAAGGCTATGTTGTAGTAAAAGTTATGTTACTGGGAAAACAGATTCCATAACCTTCCCAATTTCAATACTCATAGCGCTTACAACCTTTGATTTAATTCAATGTGAACAGTAGATATAGTTTAACCTTCTGCATGCATTTTTTCTGCTGTCTGCTATATACCTAATGTCTAAGATGACACATATCTTTAATGAACAATTTTGTCTGCTCCTAGTGGCCGGTGGCCGGAGCTGTGTGTGTGTGTGTGGGGGGAGCCAGTGGAGGGCTGGCAGCCTTAGGGCTGGGGGGCAAATCCAGTCAAGTTGCCCATTGCACCACTGAATCAGCTCACCATCAATGCCACCTTTTCCTGGTTTTATAACGGGTATTCCCTTTAAAGGGACAGTCTAGTCAAAAATAAACTTTCATGATTCAGATAGGGCATGGAATTTTAAACAACTTTCCAATTTACTTTTGTCATCAATTTTGCTCTGTTCTTTTTGTATTCTTATTTGAAAGCTAAACCTAGGTCGGCTTATAGTCTAATTTCTAAGCCTTCGAAGGCCGCCTCTTATCTGAATGCATTTGGACAGTTTTTCACAACAAGAGGGCGTTAGTTCATATGCGCCATATAGATAACATTGTGCTTATGCACGTGGAGTTACCTAAGAGTCCGCACTGATTGGCTAAAATGCAAGTCTGGGAAAAGAACTGAAATAACAGGGAACTCTTCAAAGGCTTAGATACAAGGTAATCACATAGGTAAAAAGTATATTAATATAACCATGTTGGTTGTGCAAAACTGGGGAAATGGATGATAACGAGATTATCTATCTTTTTAAAGGGACAGTCTACACCAGAATGTTTATTGTTTTAAAAGATAGATAATGCTTTTATTACCCATTCCCTAGTTTTGCATAACCAACACAGTTATAATAATATACTTTTTACCTTTTTGATTAGATTGTATCTAATCCTCTGCAAACTGCCCGCTTATTTCAGTTCTTTTGTCAGACTTACATTTTAGCCAATCATTGCTGACTCCTAGGTAACTCCATTTGTGTGAGCACTGTGTTATCTATTTGACACACATGAACTAACACCCTCTAGTGGTGGAAAATCCTAGTAGATCAGCAGTTTTTGAAATACTCAGGCCAGCCCGTCTGGCAACAACAACCATGCCATGTGTGACAGGGTGAGGGAAGATGTGTATATTAGCAGGCGCCAAGAGATAGCAATTTTCCCCTGCAACTAAAGAGTTAAATCTCTTAGGTCAGTTTCACAGCTGCTCCCTATTAAGTTAGCTCAGGCCTTTATATGCAGCTATCTAGGAATAGTATGTGTCTCAGGGAGCAGGCTGTTTTCCAGAGTGAGAGAGAGGCTGGAGACCAGTTAGCATTGCTGACTGCCTGTAAAGAGACACACCGGTGAGACAAACTTGTTTTGATTTATTTTGTATGTTACTTACGCCATTTCTATGAAGTAGTAAACTGGGTTCAGGTTAACTGACCAGTTTATCATTATTAAGGGAAATTATATGTATAATTAGGCTCTTGACAGGAGTAGGCTTTTTATTTGTGTGCTTTGTTTCACTGGCTGCTTTGAAGTTGCTGTAGTTAAAGAGACAGTGCACCTGTTATGTTAAAATACTTTTTTATCTCTGAATAAAACTGTTTGAAAATACAGTTACCACACCATTGAGACTGTTCTTCCAGTGACCTTACCACAAGCTGGTGGCAGCAGTGAGATTTGTGAATGGTGCCAACTTTTGTGTAGTGGAAACTCTAAAGTAGCAGTACCCGCCAAACATGGGGGATATTGTAAAAGCTCTGCTTCAAGCTACCACAGTACAGCAAGAAACAAACCGACAGGCTGCAGCCTCTCTAGCAGCTCAGCAGGAGAATAACCAGCTTATGGCTATGCAAATTGGGGCCTTGAGTGAGGCTCAAAAAGGGACCATAAAAAGCTGAAAGAAATTGCAGACCGCATTGCTACTCAAGGATTGCCGGCACAAACAGGAGCTGTAACAGAATACAGCATGATGTAGAGGCCTATCTGTTGGTGTTTGAACGCACAGCCACCTGTGAGACCTGGCCACCTGAACAATGGGCAGGAATAATTGCTCCCTTCCTCCTTGGTGAGGCCCAGAAGGCTTATTATGATCTAGAAGAGACTGCTGCTGATTACACCAAACTAAAGACTGAAATCCTAGCCCGAATGGGTATGACAACTACTGTCCAAGCCCAACGTTTCTATAATTGGCATTTCAATGAGGGAAAGACTCCGTGATCACAGATGTTTGATCTGATTCATCTGGCATGAAAGTGGCTCAGACCAGAGGAGCAAAGTCCTGCACAGATCGTGGAATCCCTAGTAATTGACAGATATCTGCGAGAACTTTCACGTGGCCTCCGTAACTGGGTTGGACAAAGAAACCGTACTACATATGATGCCATGGTGGCTCAAGTGGAAAGATGCTTATCTGCCAAGAACCTAGAGAAAGCATCTGTTGTGCCAGCCAAGGCTGGATCAGACTCTTTCAAGACTAAGTCGCTAAGTAACATTCTGTAACATGTGTTAAAATGTTGATTCATTTTTGCAGTTTTCCTATGTTTGATATTGCTATAAGTCCTGAACAAATTATCAATTAAGTCAAATGTATATGTCCCTAAAAATAGTTTTAGAGTGTGTTTCATGTTAAGGTATAGGTAGTTACTCATGTCTCAAGTAGTACCTATATCTTCTTATGATATTTTTTGTAAGAGTCAGGTTTTATAATTTGAGCTATATTGCCATGTAATTAACAGGTAGCTCAATTAGGCAGAAGTGACTTTATGAGTGAAATAACACTGCAATGTTTAAATAAGCATACAGTATTTAAAAAACGGAAGTACAAACTGAATTAAAGAAGCAGCTTACCGGAGGTAAATTTAGACCGCTTCTTAATCTTTGAAGAGAGAGTTCTTGAGCCACTGAGGATCTGGTTGAAGTGTGGCATCCGAGGTAGCAAGCTGAACGCTAAAGGTCAAGCTGTTGGCTGGAGCGGAGAGACACACTGAGACAGCGGCACGTAGGAGTGACATCACTCAGGCAGCGTAGGAGGATTCCGGAGAGAGGAACAGCTGATTACAGCAGCGGTTAGAAACACAGCAGGTACGGCTTTGTTTCACGGAGAAACTGATGATAGGGAGGATGTGAGTCCAGGTTTCAGACAAGGAGCAACAAATGGAGTTGGCAATAGCAAAACCAAAGACTGAGAGAACAAAGCTTAGATAGTATCTAACAAGTATGTAAGGAACAAGGTTAGTATATGGCTGGATACTTCAATACCAAGCATTACTATGAGGTATCCAGCGTAATTTATAGGCCTTGAAGCGTAAAAGGAACCTCCCCTTAAAGGGGTAGTACAGGACTCCCCCCTTAATGAACCACTCCGGAGTTCAAGGTCTGGGTCGATCCGGACATCTCCTATGAAAAAGGGACACCAATCTAGGAGCGGAAAGGTTAACAGATGGCTCCCAGGAATCTTCCTCAGAAGGGTAACCCTTTCAATGTACCAAGTACTGTAGACGACCAGAGACTTTCATGGAGTCAAGAATCGCCCCGACTTCGTATTCCACATCTGGGGCAATAGGTATTGCATGAACAGAAGGATCTACAGGATTACGGAGTGCTCTATAGGGTTTAAGTAGGGATACATGGAATGTGGGATGAATTTTAAGATGAGAAGGCAACTCAAGGGCAACAGCATTCTCATTAACTAATTTAGTAACAGGAAATGGTCCAATAAATAGTTTATTGAATTTTTTGCTGGGTACAGTAAGACGTAAATTCTTCGTCGAGAGCCAAACAAGGTGTCCAACAGCATAAGAGGGTGGAGGTCGATGTCTGAGATCATAATACTTCTTTTGCCTTTGCTGGGCGGTTTTGATGTTCTCGGAGAGTAGAGAAAAAGTCTCTAACATATGGTTAGTAAGGTCATTTATAACGGGACAATCAGTGTTGACTTCTGGGTGGAGATGGAAAGTAGGATGGTAACCATAATTAGCGAAAAAAGGGGTAGTTTTGATGGTCGAATGGTAGGTGTTATTATGGGCAAATTCAGCAAGAGGAAGCAGAGTTGTCCAATTGTTATGATGTTGGGTGGTATAGCATCTTAAATATTCCTCCAACCAATGGTTGGTGCGCTCATTTTGACCATTTGACTGAGGATGGAATGCAGTAGACAGTCTTTGATCAATCTTAAGTGACATACATAATTGTTTTCACACCTTAGAGGTGAATTGAGAACCTCTGTCGGATGTTATAGTAGGTGGAATTCCATGGAGTCTTATGACATGTTTTACTAGTAACTCAACGGTTTTGAAAGCTGTTGGCAACTTGTGATAAGGCACAAAGTGTGCCATTTTAGAGAAAAGATCCACGATCACTACAATAGTGTTGTTTTTTTCTGATAAGGGTAGATCCACAATATAATCTATAGCAATATCCTGCCAAGGTTTTTCTGGAATTGGCAGAGAGAGAAGGTATCCTGTCGTTTTTTTCCTATCTGTTTTACAGGTAGTACATACTGAACATGATTCCACATTTTGTTTAATTTCTTGATTGATATGTGGCCACCAATAAGACCTTGTAATCAACTCAGAGGTTTTGTTCATACCAGGATGTCCTGATAGTGGAGAATCATGGCAAGCAGATAGTACTTGTTCTCTAAGGGAAGGGGGAACATAGAGTTTTGTCTCATAGTAATATAACCCATTCTCACCTTGTTGTAAGTTATACTGGTCTTTGGTGTCATCTGAGATTTGTCTCTCTTTTAATTTATTAATTGTTATGGCTAAGGTTCCAACAATATTGTCTAAGGGAATAAGTGGTTCATATGTCTGATTCATATGTGGTGGATTAGGAAGTCTGGATAGAATATCATATTTTGTATTCTTCAAAGCTGATCTGTATGTGATGATATAGTTGAATCTAGAAAATAATAAGCTCCACCTTACTTGTCTGGAGGTTAAGGTACGAGATGTTTTTAGAAACTCCAGATTTCTGTGGTCAGTAAATATGATTATAGGTTCCAGTGTTCCCTCTAAGTGTCTCCAGTTTTCAAGCGAGCGTTTTACAGCCAGAAGCTCCTTCTCGCCTATATTGTAATTTATTGCTGAAGAGGTGAGGATCCTTGAAAGTAAGCTATAGGATGGGTTATGTTAGTAGTAGGATTCTTTTGAGATAATACAGCGCCTATGGCATAGAACGAGGCATCAACCTCTAAAATGTACTGGAGTTGTGGATCAGGGTATGCTAGAATGGGTGCAGTAGTGAAATCTTTCTTTAAGATGTTAAAGGAAAGATTAGCCTCAGTGTTCCATTTGAATGGATTATCTGTTTTTGTTAAATTGGTTAGGGGTTTAGCTATTGTAGAAAAATTATTTATGAATTTTCTGTAAAAATTAGAAAATCCTAAAAATTTTTGGACTTGTTTTCTGGTTTTAGGTATGGGCCAGTCAAGGATTGTTTGAATTTTAGTTTTTTCCATATATATACCCTTAGATGATATGTGGTATCCGAGGAATGTAATCTCGGGCGAATGGAAAGTACACTTTTCAGGTTTAACATACAAATGATGAGCCAATAATCTTGAGAGAACTATCCTAACATGTTTAACATGATCAGCTTCATTTGCTGAGAATATTAGAATGTCTTCCAAGTAGATAACTAGAAATGTATCAAGAAGATCCCGGAATACATAATTGATGAACCTTTGGAAAGTGGTGGGGGCATTACACAATCCAAAGGGCATCACTGTGTATTCGTAGAGGCCGTATGTGGTGCGAAAGGCAGTCAGCCACTCATCCCCAGAACGCACGCGTATTAAATTGTAAGCTCCCCTTAAGTCAAGTTTAGTATAGATTGATGACCCATGCAACCTCTCGATTAGTTCTGGGATGAGTGGGTATCTGTCTTTTTTAGTGATTTTGTTAAGTTCTCGGTAGTCAGCAATTGGGCGAATGGTTTTGTCTTTATTTGTGACGAAAAATATTCCAGCCCCAGCAGGAGAGGTAGAGGGTCTAATGAATCCTTTTCTAAGATTCTCATTAATATATTCTTTTAGGGTATCAAGCTCTGGTTTTGAGAGCGGGACATTTATGACCAAATGGAACCTTTGAGCCAGGGATCATATCAATGGGGCAATCATAATCCCGATGTGGTTGCAAAGTTTCCGCTTCTTGTTTGTCAAATACTTGTAAAAAATCTGAGTAAACAGAGGGAACATGTTGTTCTGAAATGGATAAAAGGGGTTGGATTGGAAAACATGTTGATACACAATACTGGGAGTTAAATTCCAATTTTTTGTCTGCCCAATGTACAAGGGGCTGGTGTTTGTTTAACCAATGTATGCCTAACAACACAGGAAAAATGGGGGAATGTATAATATCAAAAGAGATAAATTCTTGATGTGTATTATGTATAGTAATCAATAGAGGATGGGTCCAGACTCTAACTGCTTACCATCTATTAAACGTACGGAAACAGGTTTTTTCTTTGCAACAATAGGTATTTTATTCTCTTTCACAACACTTATATCTATATAACTGGCATAAGCTCCAGAATCCAGAACGGCATTAAGGCTGTGACGGTTTTTCCCCACTGTAAAGAGATATCAATGAGGAAATAAGCAGGATTTTGAGTTGTTAAAGGATATAACGTAATTTGAGGATAATGTCGTACCCATTTTCTGTCTTTTTAAAGAAGGACAATCAGAAACGGCGTGTTCTTTGGCTGCGCAGTAGAGGCAAAGTCCCATTTCCTTCCTACGGATCCTTTCTTCAGGGGAAAACGGCCCTTTAATGAAACCTATTTCCATGGCTTCTTCTTGACTCTTAGTAGATAGAGTGTAAGATTTTGGGGAAGTAGTTTTCATGTAAGAAACAGGGGAGTACCTTTCCTGTTTTCTTTCCCTAATTCTTCTATCAATTTTAATGGTAAGAGACATAAGTGCTTCTAATATTTCAGGAATATCTAATCTCGCTAGCTCATCCTTAATATTTTCAGATAGCCCTATTCTAAATAGATTTTTCAATGATATCTGATTCCATTGGGAATCCCTTTGCCAGATTTTAAATTCAGAGATGTATTCTTCAACAGGCCTCTTATGTTTTAAACTACGCAGCTTAGAATCTGCAGTAAGCTGCCTGTTAGGGTCTTCATACAAATCTGACATAGCTTTAAAAAAATCATCTATAGAGTTCAGAATAGGGTCATCATTTTCTAGGAATATATCTGCCCAAAGTCTGGGCTCACCTCTCAAAAAAGATATAACAGTGAGCACCTTTATACAGTCATTTGGGAATGTTTTTGGTTTGAGTGTGAGGAATAGTTTACAAGCATTGTGGAACTGCCTATAGGTTTTCCTATCCCCAGAAAACTTTTCAGGTGGTGAAATTGGGGGGTCAGGAGTACTATTATCAGGAGGCTTAACTGCACTTAACCCTTCTTTAATTATATTTCTGAGTGTGAGGTTTTCTACCTGGAGCTCTCTAAGTCCCTGACTTAACAAATCCACTTTATTGGCTAAGTCCAAGAAATGAGCATTTATATCCCCAGGGTTCATCATGTTGATTAGATCAGCTGGATATTTCTGGCTTGGTATTCTGTAACATGTGGTTAAATGTTAATTAATTGTTGCAGTTTTCCTATGTTTGATATTGCTATAAGTCTTGAACAAATGATCAATTAAGTCAAATGTAAATGTCCCTAAAAATAATTTTAGAGTGTGTTTCATGTTAAGGTATAGGTAGTTACTCATGTCTCAAGTAGTACCTATATCTTCTTATGATATTTTTTGTAAGAGTCAGGTTTTATAATTTGAGCTATATTGCCATGTAATTAACAGGTAGCTCAATTAGGCAGAAGTGACTTTATGAGTGAAATAACACTGCAATGTTTAAACAAGCAAACGGTATGTAAAAAACGGAAGTACAAACTGAATTAAAGAAGCAGCTTACCGGAGGTAAATTTAGACCGCTTCTTAATCTTTGAAGAGAGAGTTCTTGAGCCACTGAGGATCCAGTTGAAGTGTGGCGTCCGAGGTAGCAAGCTGAACGCTGGAGGTCAAGCTGTTGGCTGGAGCGGAGAGACACACTGAGACAGCGGCACATAGGAGTGACGTCACTCAGGCAGCGTAGGAGGATTCCGGAGAGATGAACAGCTGATTACAGCAGCAGTTAGAAACACAGCAGGTACGGCTTCGTTTCACAGAGAAACTGATTATAAGGAGGATGTGACTCCAGGTTTCAGACAAGAACCAACAAATTGAGTTGGCAATAGCAAAACCAAAGACTGAGAGAACAAAGCTTAGATAGTATCTAACAAGTATGTAAGGAACAAGGTTAGTATACGGCTGGATACTTCAATACCAAGAATTACTATGAGGTATACAGCGTAGTTTATAGGCCTTGAAGCATAAAAGGAACCTCCCCTTAAAGGGGTAGTATGTTACACATTCAGAGGCCTGGTATCAGAAAGCAGAGTCTGAAATCAGGTCTGGGACAGAAACACATCCCTGGAATGCAGAGAGAAACTATGCCTTTGTAAAGGAAGAGCGTTTAGGAAAAAACCCAATTACCTGTTTTGAGTGTGGTGAAAAGGGGCATATCAGAGCAAGATGCCCGAATATGTCAGAATCAATGCATTGTGGACTAGGAGAAAACACCTCAGACTTTTGTGGACTAATATGCCTAGCAGGCATGGTTGAAGGTGTACCTACTTTCAAAGTTTCAGTCGGTTTAAATAATAAAGACACTGATGCATTGGTGGACTCTGGCAGTGCTCTGACCTTGGTGTCAGGAGACTTGGTTGAGACTTTTCAACTGAGAAAACATAAAACAATTGGGGTGTTGTGTATCCCTGGGTGCACTGTACAATATCCCAGTGCTAAAATAGAGGTTTTTGTTATGGGTAGAGAAGGAAAAATCTCAACAGTGGTTGTACCCCGGTTGCCATATCCATTCGTCATAGGAAGAAATTTTCCTGAGTTCTATTCCCTAATTCATTCTCAATTGCCCTCAAAACAGGAAAAAACAAAAAGTGATTCAGAGGACAAAAGCCCCCATGAAATGTTTCCCTTCACCCATCCTGAGTTGTTTGTAACCCTTTCAAAAAGAGGTAAAAAGGGATTGTCGGCATTGCCAGTATAAATTTAATAAAGCTTTATCTGCAGTTTTGTTAAATGAAATCGGAAAACATTCTAGCAAAGGTGTGGCAACCCAGTGTACTGAGTCAGAGATATTAGAAAAATATCAACAACCTGTAACTGATAAAGAAAGTGTGACTAGTGAGAGTGACCCCTGTATTTTGGATATTTCTAATGTTAGCTTTGGGCGTGACCTGGCAAATGATCCATTATTACAAAATGCAAGGAGTAGAGTGATACAAATAAATGGAGTACTAGTGGAGGGCCAACCAAAGAGTTCATATCCATATTTCATCCTCAAGAATGACCTTTTATACAGAGTAACTTCAGAAGAAGGTCAGGAGGTTGAGCAGCATGTAGTACCGTCATCTTATACTAGGAAGGTACTATCTTTTGCCCATTCGCATCTTTTTTGGGGGACACTTGGGGGTGGAAAAAACACAGGAAAGGTTCCTAATAAAGAAAATTGCCTGGGGTGTATGAGGAAATAAACGGTATTGTACCTCTTGTCCGGAATGTCAGTTACCATCCCCAAAGCCAAAACTAAGAGCCACACTTATACCTCTCCCAATTGTTGATGTTCCCTTTGAAAGGATAGGCATGCACCTCGTAGGTCCCTTGGAGAAATAAGCTTGAGGTCACCAGTATATTTTGGTTATTCTAGACTACGCCACACGATATCCTGAAGCCATACCACTACATAAAGCTAGTGCTAAAAATATAGCTAAAGAGTTGGTACAAGTGTTTTCCCGGGTGGGCATTCCAAAAGAAATACTTACTGACCAAGAGACACCTTTTGTCTCACGGCTCATGAAGGAGCTATGTCAATTGTTTAAGATACAGGCTTTAAGATCTTCACATCATTTTAAGGAAGCTAAAACCACCTTTGTCTATTTTGGGATTAAATTGTCTAAAGACAGCAATAATTGGTATGACTTAAACTACAGGCCAATCCTTTCCAAAATCAAACATGACCTAGATAGCTGGGTTAAATTTCAGCTAACGCTATCTGGCAAAATCAACCTGGTTAAAATGGTGATCTTTCCCAAACTTCTGTGTCTGATGCAAAACTTGCCAATTGTAATAAAACAGCAGATCTAAAATCACTTAATCAGATATTTATACAATTTATTTGGGGAGGAAAAAGGAAGGCTATTGCGCTTAACAAATTATCATTGCCCATATTCGATGGGGGGCTGGCCTTCCCAGATATAGAGATCTATAACTTAGTTTGTGTCTCAAAAATAGCATTAGATTGGCTAACAGGTGCAGACTAATATGCAGATCTATTAACAGAGGAAATCCTAGCACGGCCATTTTCTCTGAAAGCATTGCTACATTGCAATCTCGATAAATGCCCAATTAAAATTAAACAGATGACAGCTATTTACAACGTAATTCAGGCCTGGCACAAAATATTAAAAAAACTACATATCACCCATAAATTTTCTAAATATTTGACTATAGCAGGTAATCCTAATTTCACCCCGGCTTTAAATAAAAACATTTTTAATAGATGGGCACAAAGGGGCCTAATATACCTAGAGCAGCTGAGAGAAAGTGGCACGGGAGTCTGCCGATCAATGCAGGACTTAATCCAAGAATACGGGATCTCCAATAAGGACTTTTTTCCCTTTTTCCAGACTCAGCATTTTCTACAGGTTCTCCTAGAGGAGCTGCAAGAAAACCTGGCATGGGAAATCTTGGAACCTGCGATAAACTTTTTTAAAGCAAGGAAATATAATATAACCATATTATATAAAATAGTTATGAATTTGAAAGGTAATGATAATGTAAAAAAAATTGCAGAATGGTGGAAGGTCTCGGTTGAAATTATACACAAGAGCTATAGGCTGGCAGACTCATCAACACTCTTCACTGCTTGGACAGAATCCCACACTAAAATTATTAATCGAACAGATATTACACCATATAAAAGCGTACTGGGATAATTCAGGTACTTTATGTCCCAAATGCAAACTCTCTAAAGCAGATTTAAAACATTGCTTCTGGGACTGCCCTAAGGTTAGGAAATTCTGGTATAAGATTAATTACTGGATTAATAAAATTAATAATATTCAGTTTCAATTTACAGATGAACATTTTTTTTTTTTATAGATGGCCATAAAGAAGGCCTACATAAAAACACCTCACATCTAAATACAGTAATAATGGTAGACAGGTTACTGATCCTGAAACACTGGAAATCTTCCAAAGCTCCTAATTTGGCAGACCTAGGTAACCACACCAAGCCTCCTCCTGCAACCGGTAATGTGTGCAGACTTTGTGTGAAGCAAAAGTTTTAACAAATTACAGCTGCTACTGTTTTTCTTATATATATAGTACAGGGGTGAACAATATGCCATTAGTCCCAAGGAAATTTGTTACTAGCTTTTAGATCTCCCTATTTTCATGGCACTATATGTAAAATTGTAATACACAGTTATATACTATTATTATACATTTGCATTAAGAATAAAAAGACTATGGCCTAGATTAAAAGTAGACCCTTGCTATTACAGAGCCAAAAGCCCCTCAAAGAGCCCAGGGTGTCCTATCGATATCTTGGGCCTGCATTCAAAAAAGAGCGACTTGATATTACAAGTCCATGGTAAATACCATTTACCAGAGAAGGTTTATTGTGGGCAACATTGATCTAGCGCAAAGTATATTTTCAATGGATATTGCGACTGTGCTAAATAGGACTTAAATTACAAGTTGAGAATTATAGGTTGTGCTCAGGCGAAAGCTGAAACTGTACTAGAATATTTAGCTCGACTTGAGACCTGGAGTAAAGTGTAAGGGTTAAAAATATATACAGTTATAAAAAAATGTATATATATATATATAATTTAAATATTGAAAAAAGGTTTTGAAAAGGGTTAAAAAGGGATATGGTATTTGGAAAAGTGTTTAACTGGAAAGGGCTCCAATATATGTATATATGTATATATGTATATATGTTTGTGTGTATATATATATATATATATATATATATATATAAAATATATATATATGCATAAACAGATGGCTTGCACTCACTGGACTTTTAAAATATGTGCCTTTTATTATGACGTTTCGGGAACCGTATTCCCTTCCTCAGACCGAAGGAGGAAGGGCATACGGTCCCCGAAACGTCATAATAAAGGCACATATTTTAAAAGTCCAGTGAGTACAAGCCATCTGTTTACACATACTAATTTCTCTGCATGCACCCTGGCAAGCTGACCGTGAAGTGCGAGTGCTCTCCAGTTGCTATATTTATATATATATATATATATATATATATATATATATATATATACATGTGTATTTCTGTGTTTTATGTGTAAATATATATGTGCACACATACAAACATATATACACATATATAACATATATCCACACACACACACACACTTTTCTATAATTTGTATTCATTTTTAATATTTATTTATCTGTATATACAATATATATCTACATATAGATCTTTATATGTATAGATATATATTTACAAATATATATATATATATATATATATATATATATATATATATATATATATATACAGGGAGTGCAGAATTATTAGGCAAATTAGTATTTTGACCACATCATCCTCTTTATGCATGTTGTCTTACTCCAAGCTGTATAGGCTCGAAAGCCTACTACCAATTAAGCATATTAGGTGATGTGCATCTCTGTAATGAGAAGGGGTGTGGTCTAATGACATCAACACCCTATATCACGTGTGCATAATTATTAGGCAACTTCCTTTCCTTTGGCAAAATGGGTCAAAAGAAGGACTTGACAGGCTCAGAAAAGTCAAAAATAGTGAGATATCTTGCAGAGGGATGCAGCACTCTTAAAATTGCAAAGCTTCTGAAGCGTGATCATCGAACAATCAAGTGTTTCATTCAAAATAGTCAACAGGGTCGCAAGAAGCGTGTGGAAAAACCAAGGCGCAAAATAACTGCCCATGAACTGAGAAAAGTCAAGCGTGCAGCTGCCAAGATGCCACTTGCCACCAGTTTGGCCATATTTCAGAGCTGCAACATCACTGGAGTGCCCAAAAGCACAAGGTGTGCAATACTCAGAGACATGGCCAAGGTAAGAAAGGCTGAAAGACGACCACCACTGAACAAGACACACAAGCTGAAACGTCAAGACTGGGCCAAGAAATATCTCAAGACTGATTTTTCTAAGGTTTTATGGACTGATGAAATGAGAGTGAGTCTTGATGGGCCAGATGGATGGGCCCGTGGCTGGATTGGTAAAGGGCAGAGAGCTCCAGTCCGACTCAGACGCCAGCAAGGTGGAGGCGGAGTACTGGTTTGGGCTGGTATCATCAAAGATGAGCTTGTGGGGCCTTTTCGGGTTGAGGATGGAGTCAAGCTCATCTCCCAGTCCTACTGCCAGTTTCTGGAAGACACCTTCTTCAAGCAGTGGTACAGGAAGAAGTCTGCATCCTTCAAGAAAAACATGATTTTCATGCAGGACAATGTTCCATCACACGCGTCCAAGTACTCCACAGCGTGGTTGGCAAAAAAGGGTATAAAAGAAGAAAATCTAATGACATGGCCTCCTTGTTCACCTGATCTGACCCCATTGAGAACCTGTGGTCCATCATCAAATGTGAGATTTACAAGGAGGGAAAACAGTACACCTCTCTGAACAGTGTCTGGGAGGCTGTGGTTGCTGCTGCACGCAATGTTGATGGTGAACAGATCAAAACACTGACAGAATCCATGGATGGCAGGCTTTTGAGTGTCCTTGCAAAGAAAGGTGGCTATATTGGTCACTGATTTGTTTTTGTTTTGTTTTTGAATGTCAGAAATGTATATTTGTGAATGTTGAGATGTTATATTGGTTTCACTGGTAAAAATAAATAATTGAAATGGGTATATATTTGTTTTTTGTTAAGTTGCCTAATAATTATGCACAGTAATAGTCACCTGCACACACAGATATCCCCCTAAAATTGCTAAAACTAAAAACAAACTAAAAACTACTTCCAAAAATATTCAGCTTTGATATTAATGAGTTTTTTGGGTTCCTTGAGAACATGGTTGTTGTTCAATAATAAAATTAATCCTCAAAAATACAACTTGCCTAATAATTCTGCACTCCCTGTATATATATGTATGTATATATATATATATATATATATATATATATATATATATATATATATATATATATATATATATATATAAAAGCTAAAAAAATAACAAATGTGATACAAATAAACACAAGTGCACTAAAATAATTTAATATATCATTAATCACCAAATAAAGTCTCCTAAAGGAGAGCATTGACTGGAGAACAATTCAAACCATTAGATCACAGAAAAATTGACTTAAAAGGTATAGTACATGGCAAGTTATTTTAATGGAAATGGCTATATTGTATACATATATGTCCAAATATGTGTATGGGTGTGTGTATATATATATGTATATATATATATATATATATATATATATATATATATATATATATATATATATATATATATATATATATATATATATATATATATATATATATATGAAAAAGGACTGGGGATCAGGATCCGGTGTGTATCCTCAGTTGTCCACAACACTTAAGCCAGCACGAAGAGATTTGAATAATCACCTTTAATGTATCAAAACATAACATTTCGGCCTCACATAGAGGCCTTGATCACATGTAAAAACCACACATCACAGGCATACAACACATCCCAAAGTACTATCTTATATACCTCATCCCCTAAACCTGATATGCTAAACGAAGCCCAAATTCATGGAGAACAGCTGAAAGAGATCTGAATGATCGCTGAGTCATCACAGTGAGACCGTAGTCATAACAACAGACAGCACCAGATAGGTATTTGCATAACCAGCAGACCACATGTCCGCATTGTGTGATGACGTTATCAAAAATGGCGTCCGTTGTCATGGGAACGCCTGTACGCTCATAATATACTAAGCGTGACCACTTAGCAACAGCTTATCAGAGCACTGAACGCATGAACACCGCCCCCAGCTAGACAGGTGTTACCATGACAACAGACCCAAACAAAGAATTTTGAGCCTAAGCATAACAGGTTCATATAGTTAACTAAGCAATATTACACATACAATTCAGATCGGTTCATAGATCCAGTGACTAGTCAACAACAAGTAACTGTGTGGTGCAACATATCTTGTATAAGAATAACACCTAACGTATAGCCATATAAATATCTAGAGCATAAGATCCTATAGCAATGCTTAGTCACTAACACTATTAACCAGATAATTGTGGGAGTGAGGCTGTTAATACACACCAAAAAGTAAATACATCCAGCAGTGGGGTTAGCACTAGATCCTCTCAGAGACCCCTTTTACCTGTGGGATCGGACACAGACACAATAGGAGGGGCGGGAGGAAACATAAAAAAAGTGACCACTCACAAACAGAAACAATAGTGTATAATTTAAGCTCATGTAAACTCACTTCAGATGAACTGTCATGTGTTATTCCCACCCCTAAAAGTGACCCCTTTGAGTTACAAATAGATTTATACCGTTTTCAGAGACTACTTAAGTTAAGGGACCATTTTAAAAACAACCCTGAATATGAGTCAAAACCTTTTAGGGTGGGTAGTACATTTGAACCACAAAATACACACTCTTCTATTAAGACCTTCACTCGTATGTGTAATGCTGCCATCTGTAAACAAGAAACCTCTACAACCAATACATGGGATAATCTAACACCACCTGAGAGAGGAGCTTTGAAAACTCTAGTTGAGGACAGCTCAATAGTGATTATGCCAGCCGATAAGGGCGGAGCCATTGTGGTGTTAGAATACTCTGTATACCGGTTGGAGGCATTAAGACAACTTGACGATGGACTCACTTACCGTAAGCTTACCTTCAACCCTACCAACACATTTAAGTCGCAGGTTGACAAACTTAGGATTGGCTCTAAATGCTGGGTACATTGATGAAGATACTCAAAGATTTATGACATTTGATAATCCAATCTGCCCCATTCTATACCTGCTTCCTAAGATACATAAAAGTTTGTCAAATTCACCTGGTCGTCTGATTGTTTCTGCTAGGGGTTCATTATTTCAACCCCTGGCTGAATACATTGACTACTTTTTACAACCAGTAGTCAAATCCACTGTCTCTTACCTTAGGGATTCATCTGAACTTATCCATTAACTTAAACAGGTGGTTGACATAGGTTTGTCTGACATTCTTGTGACCATGGATGTAATTAATTTATACACCATTATTCCCCATACACATGGGATGGACATGGTCAGAAGAATCCTCTCTTCCAATGCTAACTATATGGGACCCCTGATAGAATTCTTGTTAAACCTACTGGAGCTCTGTCTTGTCAATAATTATTTTCGGTTTTAAAATTGTTTTTACCTACAAACATTAGGCACTGCGATGGGGTCTAACATGGCCCCATCGTATGCCAACATATATATGTCCATGTATGAACATGATTACATTAAGACTACAGAACAGAGCTCTATTAGGTTTTATTGACGGTATATAGATGATGCATTCCTTGTTTGGAAGGGTGATTTGGAGTCTCTACATGTGTGGTTTAATCATTTGAATTCCATTAATTCTACCGTATGGTTCAAGGTGGATATAGATAATGATAAAATCCATTTCCTTGATCTTGAGATATACAAGAGTGAGACAACAGATGGGTTGATGTTATTTACTACTCTCTATAACAAACCTACTGATAAAAATTCCATACTACACTTTAATAGTTTTCAACCTAGATTTCAGAAAACAGGGGTTAGTTCCTCTCAGCTCCTGCTTGTTGTACGCAACAACACAGAGGAGGCTCACAAGAAACAACAGCTGGATACGATGGCACAGAAGTTCATCAATAGAGGGTACCCGGAACCACTTATCATGACACAATGTGAGAAAGCACACACAATGACCCAGCAATCCATTAGCAATCAACCACAGAAGCCTGCTGAACAACGTTTGAATTATATCACTACTTACACCCCAGCATCACATAAAGTACAGGAGGTTATCAAACAACATTGGCCGATTGTATCCACAGATACCAGCTTACCATTTGGCAAGATGCCACCACCTTGGCTGGTTTATAAGAGGGCACAGAACCTTAGAGACTTGTTGGTGCGCACTGATCCAGTACAAAGTTACCAGAAGAGCACCTGGCTACCGCAAAAGAAAAAAGGCTGTTATAGGTGCGGTAATTGTACGACGACCTGCAATGGCATGTTGTCTGGCAATACATTCCATCATCCTCATACCAACAAAAGATTTACCATTCAGCATCAATTGACCTGTACTTCTGATCATGTCATTTATGTGATTATCTGTCCATGTTCCCTTTATTTCGTGGGGAAAACAATAACCACATTCAGAGAGAGGTTGGCCAACCACAAATCAGCTATAAGGCTGGCCCTTGATAAGGGCAATTCGGGTCAACCTGTGGCTCGTCATTTCCTACAAGCGGGACATGCCATCTCCACGATGAGGACTATATTAATCGATCACGTCCCTAAATCTATGCGGGGTGGTGATCGATCAAAGGCTTTACTGAGAATGGAATCACGCTGGATTCATAGACTGGACACCATTGCCCCGAAGGGTCTTAACGTGATGATTGACTACAGCTGTTTTTATAAGTGACTGTGAGCTTCCCCTCCTCCAATAACTCTATGTCTACCATCTCCTTGGAAGCATTTTGTGTGTGTGTTTTTTTAATTCTGTATATAGAACACAATGATCTGGTTAATAGTGTTAGTGACTAAGCATTGCTATAGGATCTTATGCTCTAGATATTTATATGGCTATACGTTAGGTGTTATTCTTATACAAGATATATTGCACCACACAGTTACTTGTTGTTGACTAGTCACTGGATCTATGAACCGATCTGAATTGTATGTGTAATATTGCTTAGTTAACTATATGAACCTGTTATGCTTAGGCTCAAAATTCTTTGTTTGGGTCTGTTGTCATGATAACACCTGTCTAGCTGGGGGTGGTGTTCTTGCGTTCAGTGCTCTGATAAGCTGTTGCTAAGTGGTCATGCTTTGAATATTATGAGCGTGCACACGTTCCCATGACAACGGACGCCATTTTTGATGACGTCATCACACAATGCCGACATGTGGTCTGCTGGTTATGCAAATACCTATCTGGTGCTGTCTGTTGTTATGACTTCGGTCTCACTGTGATGACTCAGCGATCAATCAGATCTCTTTCAGCTGTTCTCCATGAATTTGGGCGTCGTTTAGCATATCAGGTTTAGGGGATGAGGTATATAAGGTAACACTTTGGGATGTGTTGTATGCCTGTGATGTGTGTTTTTTACATGGGATCAAGGCCTCCATGTGAGGCCGAAACATTATGTTTTGATATATTAAAGGTGATTATTCAAATCTCTTCGTGCTGGCTTAAAGGGACACTGAACCCAATTTTTTTCTTTCGTGATTCAGATAAAGCATGCAATTTTAAGCAACTTTCTAATTTACTCCTATTATAAATTTTTCTTTGTTCTCTTGCTTTCTTTATTTGAAAAAGAAGGCATCTAAGCTATTTTTTTGGTTCAGACCATGGAAAGCACTTGTTTATTGGTGGATGAATTTATCCACTAATCAGCAAGAACAACCCAGGTTGTTCACCAAAAATTGGCCGGCATCTAAACTTACATTCTTGCATTTCAAATTAAGATACCAAGAGAATGAAGAAAATTTGATAATAGGAGTAAATTAGAAAGTTGCTTACAATGTCATGCTCTATCTGAATCCCAAAAGAAAAAATTTGGGTTCAGTGTCCCTTTAAGTGTTGTGGACAACTGAGAATACACACCGGATCCTGATCCACAGCCCTTTTTCCTTTGGATATTTACAGGCCGTGCACAGAGTGGTTGCTTTGCTGGTGAGTGCTGATCTCTTTGTACATATATATATATATATATATATATATATATATATATATATACTGTGTATATATATATATGTGTGTGTGTGTGTGTGTGTGTGCGCCACTTGTAATCTGGTCCATAATGTTTTTTACGGTCACTTATTTGGTATATTTCAAGCATGTCAGCCACAACTATTCTACTAGGCCCATAACAACATTAAATGAGGCATCTGGTCCTGCATCCAGTTACATACCCACGACATCAGACCCCAGTCCCTCTGTTAGTACTTGCACACAGCAGACCCCAGTCCCTCTGTTAGTACTTGCACACATCAGACCTCAGATTAGACCACTGGCAGTGCCACCCATCTGTCAGCCCTATACCCAAATCTGACCTTAAATCAGACTCCTAGTTCCACTTTATTACTATTCTATGACTGATAACATCAGAGCTGAGTCTGAATAGCATTGTGGTTTGATCAATTTGTCTGTTTCTCCTGCATGCAAGCAGGGAGCATGCACCACACTGTGTGCAGGCATTATCAGGATCAGCAGCTGGGTCTGCTTGCCACAAAGACTCCCAATAAGATCACTGCTGTCAGTTCTGCCTGCCTGCAGGTTATACTGTATATAAAGCAAACACACACAAATAGGAAAATATCACTGTTATCAACTATCTCATGCCATCCCAAAGCACTTCCAATGCCAGTTTTAAAATATGAAATCTTGCAACATAGTTTACATTATCTGTTTTGTTCAAAACTTGATTGAAACTAGCACAAGTGACATTCAGCACTGAGGGGGCCACGTAAACATAAAAAAAAATGCAATATTACAGAAGGTAGAAAAATATGGATTTTATCCTTTTGCGGCTAACATGATTTGATAGTCATTATCTGATATTACAGGGTTAGGACCTCCATCTGTATAACATACTGTGATGCTTACTCAGGTGCATAACAGGGGCATTCAATCGTTCCAAAATAAAGTCTATATTCAAATCTTATTATTTATTTATTTCATTTTGCAGGGCATTTCTTTAATTGAAACAAACACTTTATTTCTCATAAGCAATGGATATTTTGTATTCTAGGTATAGTGAGGGTTATTATACTACTATGGAGGTGGTAGAGACTAAGGGGCCGAATTATCAAGCTCCTAATGGAGCTTAATGCCCCTGTTTCCACGCGAGTCATTAGGCTCGCCAGAAAAAGAAGTTATGAAGCAGCGGTCTAAAGACCGCTGCTCCATAACTTGTCCGCCTGCTCTGAAGCAGCGGTCAGAAATCAACCCAATCTGATACGATCAGTTTGATTGACTCCCTGCTAGCGAATCTGCAGGGGGCGTCATTGCACAAGCAGTTCACAAGAACTGCTTGTGCAATGATAAATGCCGACCGTGTATGCTGGTGGCATTTATCGATGTGCGGCAGACATGATACGCTACATCGTATCATGTCTGCTCGCACTATGATAAATTGTCCCCTAATAGTGAATTCAGTAATGCCTGGGTTACCAATAAGGTTGTCCTATGAATTAGTGCATTTTACCCTTCACAAAAATATGGGCAGACTAAATGGTAGAGTGGTTCTATATTAAAAAATAAAAATAAACATATTAACAGTTAAACATTTAGAAATAGTTAGGGCCAGATTACAACTGGCATGCTATTTTTAAAAAAAAATTAGCATGGCTAGATGAGTGCACATATTAGGCGCTGACTTCAGGACATCATATTCCTATGTACTTCACTAGAAGAAAATGTTCTTTGTATGTTTGTTGTAACAAGAACCTTTGGCAACCACTGTCTTCTAGGGTTTAAATGCAATAGAGGACAATCCAGTAAAAGTTTTCAAAACTTTATTTTCTTCCAAAATAGCAAGGTGACTTTAACAGCAGCATACAGTTTGTTCACAGGTAAGGCAAAAGGAACACATTCAGTCTCTGCACAAGCTTCCAAAACAGCACATCTCTGTCTGCATTGTCTGCAGCAATACAAATGTCCTTTACAGTATGTAACAGCAAACAGAAATCCAGCAAAACGTTTAGTACATCATATTTTTCACAACACATTATATCAGGCCTCCTGCCTGGCTGTAATCTACTAAGCTAGAGAAATGCTTCCTTTTTAAACCATAGGAGCAGTAATCATGAGCCACACATGAGTTTAATTGTCTTTAACAGCTATAAGGTATTCACAATTAAAACACTAATCAGTTCCCTGGGGTTTCTTAGCAAAATGGTAAAGTGAAATGTATTAAACTTGGTCTAATATATACTCCCTCTATCACCAAACCAGACTTTCTGTCACACTTCCTCCCTCCCAGCTCACACTTGGTGGAGTGAGCGACCATAGACATTAAAGAATGTACCCTTGAAAGACCATCAGCATTGCCCTGTAAAATACCTGCTCTGTGCTCAACAAAGAAATGAAAAGGCTGCAGACTAAGAAACCATCTAGTCACTCTTGCATTCCTCTCCTTATTCTGACTCATCCATTTGAGAGGAGAATGATCTGTAATCAACCTGAATTTCCTCCCCAACAAATAGTATCGAAGAGACTCCAAAGCCCACTTAATAGCTAAACATTCTTTTTCAACAATAGAGTAATTTTTAATTTTCTACTAAGAAAAAATACAGGATGTTCATCTCCTTGGTACACTTGGGAAAGAACAGCCCCCACACCAACATCAGAAGCATCAGTCTGCACTATAAAATCTTTACAAAAATCTGGAGTTACCAAAACTGGATAGGCACACAGGGCATATTTCAAATGCTTAAAAGCCTTGCCTGCTTCTGTAGACCATTTAACCATCACTGGTGATTTTGCCTTTGTCAGTTCAGTTAAAGGAGCAGCTATTGTAGCAAAATCTGGAATAAACCTTCTATAATATCCATTCAAACCCCAAAAAGCTCTAACTTATTTCTTAGTTAGGGGCTGGAGCCAGTTTTGTATGGCTTTTATTTTTGTTGTCTGTGGCTTAACTAATCCTCTCTCAATTGTATATCTCAAGTACTTTGCTTTCTCTAAACCAATGGTACATTTTGAAGGATTCGCAGTTAAGCCAGCAGAAAAAAAGGAGTCAAGAACTGCCTGAACTTTTGGGAGATGTGATTCCCAATCTGTACTATAAATGATTACATCATCAAGATACGCTGCAGCATAACGAACATGGGGATTTAGAATTCTATCCATCATTCTCTGAAATGTTGCAGCACCATGTAACCCAAATGGCAAAACTGTATACTGATACAACCCATCTGGAGTTGAAAAATCAGTTTTCTCCTTTGCCTGATCAGTGAGGGGTACCTGCCAATAGCCTTTCGTTAAATCAATTGTTGTTAAATAACGTGCTTTTCCTAGTCTTTCTATTAACTCATCAACCCTAGGCATTGGGGGTAGGTATCAAATTTTGAAATAAAATTTAATTTACGATAATCATTACAAAATCGTAAAGTACCATACGGTTTAGTAAATAACACAATTGGACTGCTCCAATCACTGTATGATTCTTCAATCACCCCAAGTTTTAACATTTTTTCCACCTCCAATTTAATAGCCTCCCTACGGGCTTCATGAACTCTATAGGGTTTAAGGGAAACTATTTTCCCTGGTTCTATAATTATGTCATGTTTAATTACGTTAGTTTTCCCTGGCATCATGGAAAAAACCTCTCTGTTCCTTCTAATAAAGTCCTTAACCTCTTGCTTTTGATGCAAAGATAGGTTTTCAGAAACATTTACCTCTGGCTCAGTAACATGTATCTCTGTTGTATCTCTGTCTGTGTTTTTGTGCTTCTTGGGCTTTTCCCATATGTTCCCTAACTATGGGCATGACAGCCTCCATTCGATCCTGCATTTGAGATATATGCTCAATAACACTTCTATAGGGTGTAGTTTCCTGTTCCCATGTCTCTTTAACAATATCAAGTAACCCACGTGGATGTTGACCATATAAAAGTTCAAAAGGTGAAAACTGTGTTGAGGCCTGAGGAACTTTCCTGATAGAAAACATTAAATAAGGCAATAAAAGGTCCCAATTTTTTCCATCCACATCATTTGCCTTCTGTAACATACTCTTTAGGGTCTTATTGAACATCTCTACCAGCCCATCAGTTTGAGGGTGATATACTGAAGTTTTCAGATGCTTAATATGGAGCAGTTTCCACAATTCTTTTGTAACCTTAGACATAAAAGGAGTCCCTTGATCTGTCAAAATTTCCTTGGGTATACCCACTCTACTAAACAACATAAGCATAAGTTCCTTCGCTAATTTTGCAGAACTATTACGTAGTGGTACTGCCTCAGGATAGCGGGTTGCATAATCCAGGACAACCAGTATATACTGGTGTCCTCTGGCTGACTTCATCAGTGGACCTATCAAGTCCATGGAAATTCTTTCTAATGGCACCTCAATGATTGGTAAAGGCACTAATGGACTACAAAAATCCTTAGTGGGAGCAATTAGCTGGGAGATGAAGAGCAATAATTATTAACGGCCTTAAACACACCTGGCCAGTAAAAACTTCTAAGAACCCTTTCTTTAGTCTTATCCATTCCCAGGTGCCCCCCTAATATGTGACTATATGCAAGATTTAACACTGTATTATGAAAAACTTGAGGTATCAAAAACTATTTAACAATATCTGTCCCCTTTTTGTCTATTCTGTACAGCAGGTTATTATTTACTTCAAAGTGAGGATAAGATAATGGATTTTCTGACTGTGTGTCAGGGTTTTTCCCTGTTGTGTTTGCCATGTGCTGCTGGCAGCCATTTTACTCACCTCTCTTCCTGACTATGGTGCATTGTGGGGGATGCTGCTCACTTCCTGCACTTCCTTTTATGGCCAGACTGGTTTGCATCATCCATGTGAGACAGGATGCAGTCTCAGAATTGTGATGTCATCACTTATTATTTAAAGGGCCTCTGTTCAGTATGCTTTGCCTTTGCGTTGTCTCAGACCTGTTTGTGAGAGTTCTTGTGTATTACCTGGCTGCCTGATGTCCTTCCTGGTTCCTGATCCCTGGCTTGTTCCTGACTCTGCTGTTTTCCTTGTTCCTGATTCCGGCTCGTCTGACTATTCGCTTTGGCTCCTGACTCGGCTTGTCTGACTACCAGCTCTGGTTTTGACTCCTGGCTTGTTATTTGACTTGTGGACTTTTTATTAATTTTTGCTCATCACTTATTATTTAAAGGGCCTCTGTTCAGTATGCTTTGCCTTTGCATTGTCTCAGACCTGTTTGTGAGAGTTCTTGTGTATTACCTGGCTGCCTGATGTCCTTCCTGGTTCCTGATCCCTGGCTTGTTCCTGACTCTGCTGTTTTCCTTGTTCCTGATTCCGGCTCGTCTGACTATTCGCTTTGGCTCCTGACTCAGCTTGTCTGACTACCAGCTCTGGTTTTGACTCCTGGCTTGTTATTTGACTTGTGGACTTTTTATTAATTTTTGCTATTAATAAAGGTGTGATTATTTTTGCACTTCTTGTCTCAGTCTGATTCCTGGCACCCTGATACTGTGAAATAACACCATTTACAACCCGGATATAATTTCTTGCTTCAGCCAAAGTGGGATCCTCCCATTGGGCACTTTTAAAATTACCACAATTAACCTCCAAATCTAATAAATCGTCATTGCTTTCTGTACTAACACCTGGCTCATTATTCTGGATAGGCTGGTCTCCTATCAATACAGGCATAGGACAATAAGTTTTACCTTTACTGTTTTCGTCCAAATCAATTTCAGAAAAAGGAAACACAAAATCCTCAATTGTTTTATTCCCTTTGGACTCCTTAGCTGAATTTACTATTAAAGCCCATAATTCAAAAAACTTGGGTACTACACTTACCCGATGTTTTAAAGAACCACATTGTGTTTTGAAATTTACATCAGCTGTAGCATATTCATGTTTATCACCATGAACACAAAGAATACCCATTTTATGCATATGATCTATAGTCACATCAGGTATTATACATTTTGCCACTAATGTAACCATACTACCTGAATCAAGTAATGCTTTACACATTCTATCATTTACAGTCACCAAACACATGTGAGAGACTTCACTATTATCAGGATGAATACAGTTAGACAGAAATGACTGAGTGCGGCCCTGTATTATCACTTGTACTATAGTCCATCAGTTCATTTTTAAGGACACAGTCTCTGGCAACATGACCAACCTCATTACACTTAAAACATTTAATACTATAATTAGATTTCCTTCCAGGTTGGTTATATTTAAATGTTCCTCCATCTCCCAGAGGAGTGTCCCTTGTATCTTGTAAATATAACTGCTGGTCTCTCACCCCCCTTCCCCCTTGAACAGTCTTACCAGTTGTTGTAGAGTTCTGGCAAATAAGAGAGGAGGGTAAATCTGCTGGAGGTAGATGCAAAACTTATCCTGCCGCAATATACCTTTCCACTAAAGCAATCAGTTGATCTGAAGTTTGAGGGTCACCCTGACTGACCCATCGACGCAGGGAAGCAGGTAATCCTCATTGAAAGTGATCCATCACCAATAACTCCACAATCTTATTAGTGGAGTTAACCTCTGGTTGCAGCCATTTCCTGGCAAGGTGAATGAAGTCAAACATCTGTGATCTTGCAGATTTATCAGATGCATAGCTCCAAGAGTGAAATCTTTGAGCACGTACTGCAGAAGTCATTCCTAGGTGTGCCAGGATCTCAGCCTTCAGCTTGTCATAGTCATTGGCTTGCTCCTGCTCTAGGTCAAAGTAGGCCTTTTGAGTTTCTCCACTTTAAAAAGCTGCAAGTATGCTCGCCCACTCTTCTGCCGGCCATCCTTCTCTTTCCGCTGTTCTTTCAAAGGCAAGAAGGTATGCCTCAATATCGTCCACTGCAGACATCTTTTGAATATAGTGACTAGATCGTATAACTTTAGAGCCTTGACAGCCACCAGCAGGATCAGAGCTCAGTCTCTCAGATATAGCTTGAATCTCTTGCCGCAAGGTGCATGTGGCGTTCTGCTGTTCCTCACAAACCTTCCTGAATGTTTCTACTTGAAATGTGACCACCAGCACTTCAGTACTCTCTTTCTGTGTTTTTGCCATAATCATAGCGTTCTCCGTCTGTGCCAACACCAGCTGCTGCAGAGCTGCACTGCTTTCAGCAGCTTTTCTATTGGCCTCCTGTTGCACAGCGGTAGACTGAATTAGTGCTTTAATAACTTCCTCCATGTTGTTTGCAAATTATAAAACCCACAGACATAAAATGTGGCGGCCCGCCTTCTCCACCATATGTAACAAGAACCTTTTGCAACCACTGTCTTCTAGGGTTTACATGCAATATAGAGGAAAATCGAGATAAAGTTTTCAAAACTTTATTTTCTTCCAAAATAGCAAGGTGACTTTAACAGCAGCATACAGTTTGTTCACAGGTAAGGCAAAAGGAACACATTCAGTCTCTGCACAAGCTTCCAAAACAGCAAATCTCTGTCTGCATTGTCTGCAGCAATACAAATGTCCTTTACAGTATGTAACAGCAAACAGAAATCCAGCAAAATGTTTAGTACATCATATTTTTCACAACACATCATATCAGGCCTCCTGCCTGGCTGTAATCTACTTAGCTAGAGAGATGCTTCCCTTTTAAACCCTAGGAGCAGTAATCATGAGCCACACCTGAGTTTAATTATCTTTAACAGCTATAAGGTATTCACAACTAAAACACTAATCAGTTACCTGGGGTTTCTTAGCAAAATGGTAAAGTAAAATGTATTAAACTTGGTCTAATATATACTCCCTCTATCACCAAACCAGACTTTCGGTCACAGTATATATATATATATATATATATATATATATATATATATATATATATACTGTATATATATATATATACTGTATATATATATGTATATATATATATATATATATATATATATATATATATATACAAACAGGTGGCCCTCGGTTTACGACGGTTCAATTTGCGCCGTTTCAGAATAACGCCCTTTTTTTTTGCTATTGAAAAGCATTGACTGCTATTGAAAGCATTAGCATATGCATACATTAAAATAGCCAGTAGGTGGAGCTGTCCGCTTATGTTGCAGCAAACACATGCAAAGAAAAGCAAGCCAGACATGATCAATGGATCATCTTTCAAAGGAACAAGATCTAGCAGCCACTTCCCTTAGCTGCAGACTCAATGCAGAGAACTGTTTGCAGAAAAAGGCAAGTAAAAAACGTTTTTGTTCATTAAACTTAGTTTGTTGATGATACAGTCTGTTGTGTGATTAAACACAGGCAGGCTGAAATTAATTAGTGTATAACCAGACCTGAGCAATGGAGCCGTTTTTAAAGGAACACGATCTAACAGCCACTTCCCTTAGCTGCAGAAAAATGCAAGTAAAAAAACGTTTTTCTTCATTAAACTTAGTTTGATGATGATACAGTCTGTTGTGTGATTATTTTATTTTTGTTTATTAAACTTAGATTGATGATGATACAGTCTGTGTTTGTGTGATAATTTTATTAGGTGCGGTTTAGCAAATGTTTTTGTTCATTAAACTTAGTTTGATGATGATACAATCTATTTTATTAGGTTAATGCTGTTTCACATTTAAAATCTTCATTTCAAAGCTTTAAAAATAATGTATTAGGTGTTACTTATGTCAATTTTGAGAGGGAACTGGAACCTAACTCCCTCACTTCCCATTGACTTACATTATAAACTGGGTTTCAATTTACAACGGTTTCGATTTACAACCATTCCTTCTGGAACCTAACCCCGGCGTAAACTGAGGGCTACCTGTATATATAACAGAACAGTAGAAAAGCACTCACTAGACTTTTAACATCAGTGTTAATCCTTTATTGTATTGTGACATTTCGGGACCACAAACGTCCCTTCTTCTGTCCCTTTTTCTGACCTTCTGACGTTTGTGGTCCCGAAACATCACAATACAATAAAGGATTAACACTGATGTCAAAAGTCCAGTGAGTGCTTTTCTACTGTTCTGTTATATTCCTGGCTATAGCACCCTGGCAGTTGAAGGACAGTGGTGAGAGTGCATACACTATACCTTTTTGAGATATATATATATATATATATATATATATATATATATATATATACTGTATATACAGTATATACAGTATATATGTGAATATTTTTTTCTAAAATGTATATCTCAATGCCTATATATTTATATGAATATATACAGATATAGGTATATATAATGAGATATATTGTGTGTGTGTATATACTGTATGTGTATATATATATATATATATATATATATACTAAAAATGGCTATCTCACTAGAGATAACTAAATAGGGGGCACTGTAGAACACACACAAAAGATAAATAATATGTACTACTAACAAATAAAAACAATAAAGTAAATGCAAGATATAATATCAGATATCTCAAATAGCGGTGAGAACCAAAAGAAAGTCAATTGTTGTACACAGTCCCAAAAAATGATCCAAACACAGAAGGGTCACAGGAAAAAAACCATGGATGTATGGCGGCAGCAGCACTCTCCTCACATCAACCAGGGATGATGTCTAAGCAGAGAAAAAGAGAACAAAATAGAGACGCTTTGTGTGTACCAATAAAACAGATAAGTGAGATATAGACAAGCCCACAACAGGGTACTCACATTCTGCAGGAGCACTCAGACAGTGCTATTAGGCGCGGACTGGGTACTCAACAGCAACCCAGCTTGCTGATACTTCCAGCGTGTCTCCAGGGATAATTCAGGAACACCCTTCTAGGACTGGAAACGCAGACTGCCCAGGTCAGCTGCTTCAAAGGTCAGGCAGGTAATGCTGGTGGTATCCAAGGCTCCCACATTAAGCAAGGACAGTCCCAATAAATGTAGTGGGGATAGAGGCGGTGTGATTAGTAGAAATGATCAGTGGCAGTTCCAAACTCAGATGTAAAAAGATAAAATTTATTAAAAAAATTTAAAAACTGGAACAACAGGATAGGGCAAACATATCCCTCCTATTAACATGCAACGAGTTTCTCAGCTGTGCTGATGAAACAGCACTACAGCTGAGAAACGCGTTGCATTGTTCATATTCAGAATTTTTCATTGTTCCTAAACCGCAGTTCCCCGACACTAACTCTAAGTCTATAATAAAGCTATTAACCCCTAAACCACCGTTCCACGATGTCGCCAACTCTAACTAAACCTATTAACCCCTAAACCGCCATCCCGAAACATCGCCAACACAAACTAAACATGTTAACCCCTAAACCGCCGTTCCCAAACATCGCCGCCACTAAATAAAGCTATTAACCCCTAAACCACACCCTCCACATCGCCAACACTACCTAAACCTATTAACCCCTAAACCGCAGTTCCCCAACATCGCAGGCACTAACTTAATCACTAAATAAACATATTAACCCTAAACCACTGTTCCGAAACATCACCGACACGAACTTAACCTATTAACCCCTAAACCGCTGTTCCCAAACATTGCCGACACAATATAAACCTATTAACCCCTAATTCACAGCCCCTCCACATCGCCAACACAAACTAAACTTATTAACCCCTAAACCAACCCCCCCCTACATCGACAACACTAACTAAACCTATTGACCCCTAAACTGCTGGCCCCCACATCGCAACAACCTAAATTAAACTATAATAACCCCTAAACCTAACACCCCCTAACTTTAAACCTAACTCTAAACCTAACACCCCCTAACTTTAACATAATTAAAAATAGACCTAAATTAAAGTTACAATTATTAACTAGATAAATAGTATACCTATTTAAAACTAAATACAAACGGCTAAATTACAAGTTTTGTCGGTAAAAACTTGCGTTGCTAACGCTCCTTTTTTCCCCAGCACTCTTTAAACAACGCTGGTATTACAAGTTTTCTGAATGGCTGCTTTAGCCTCAGAAAAGTGAGCGTTGAACAAATTTAGCGCCACTTCTACCTGTAATACCAGCATTGCTTACGGTAGCAGTAAGCTGGCAAAACGTGCTTGTGCACGATTTCCCCATAGGAAACAATGGGGCTGAGCTGGCTGAAAAAAACCTAACACCTGCAAAAAAGCAACGTTCAGCTCCTAAAGCAGCCTTATTGTTTCCTATGGGGAAACACTTTCTAAGTCTACAACTAACACCCTAACATGAACCCTGAGTCTAAACACCCCTAATCTTACACTTATTAACCTCTAATCTGCTGCCCCCAACATCGTCGCCACCTGCATTATACTATTAACCCCTAATCTGCCGCTCCGGACACCGCCGCCACCTACATTATCCCTATGAACCCCTAATCTGCTGCCCCTAACATCGCCGACACCTATATTATATTTATTAACCCCTAATCTGCCGCCCCCAACGTCGCCGCTACAATGTTAAATGTATTAACCCCTAAACCTAAGTCTAACCCTAACACCCCCTAACTTAAATCTATTTTTAATAAATCTAAATAAAATTTCTATAATTAAGTAAATTATTCCTATTTAAAACTAAATACTTACCTATAAAATAAACCCTAATATAGCTACAATATAACTAATAGTTACATTGTAGCTATTTTAGGATTTATATTTATTTTACAGGCAACTTTGTATTTATTTTAACTAGGTACAATAGTTATTAAATAGTTAATAACTATTTAATAGCTACCTAGTTAAAATAATTACAAAATTTCCTGTAAAATAAATCCTAACCTAAGTTACAAATACACCTAACACTACACTATCAATAAATTAATTAAGTAAATTAACTACAATTATCTAAAATAAAATACAATTAAATAAACTAAACTATATTACAAAAAAACAAACACTAAATTACAAAAAATAAAAAAATATTACAAGAAGTTTAATCTAATTACATCTAATCTAAGCCCCCTAATAAAATAAAAAAGCCCCCCAAAATAATAAAATTCCCTATCCTAAACTAAATTACAGCTGTAAAAAAAAGAAATACAATACCCCCCAACATTACAACCCACCACCCACACACCCCTACTCTAAAACCCACCCGATTCCCCCTTAAAAAAACCTAACACTACCCCATTGAAGATCACCCTACCTTGAGCCGTGTTCACCCAGCCGGGCAGCGATGGGGCAGAAGAGGACATCCGGACCGGCAGACATCTTAATCCAGGCGGCATCTTCTATCTTCATCCTTCCGGAGCGGAGCCATCTTCTATCCAGCCGACGCGGAGCCATCCTCTTCAATCGAAGTCCTAAAGAAGAATGAAGGTTCCTTTAAATGATGTCATCCAAGATGGCGACCCTCGAATTTCGATTGGCTGATAGGATCAGCCAATCGGAATTAAGGTAGGAAAAATCTGATTGGTTGATTTAATCAGCCAATCGGATTGAAGTTCAATCCGATTGGCTGATTGAATCAGCCAATAGAATGCAAGGTCAATTCTATTGGCTGATCCAATCAGCCAATCAGATTGAACTTCAATCCGATTGGCTGATTAAATCAACCAATCGGATTTTTCCTACCTTAATTCCGATTAGCTGATAGAATCCTATCAGCCAATCGGAATTCGAGGGACGCCATCTTGGATGACGTCATTTAAAGGAACCTTCATTCTTCATTAGGACTTCGATGGATAGAAGATGGCTCCGCTCCGCTCCGGAAGGATGAAGATAGAAGATGCCGCCTGGATGAAGATGTCTGCCGGTCTGGATGTCATCTTCTGCCCCATCGGTGCCCGGCTGGGTGAACACGGCTCAAGGTAGGGTGATCTTCAATGGGGTAGTGTTAGGTTTTTTTAAGGGGGGATCGGATGGGTTTTAGAGTAGGGGTGTGTGGGTGGTGGGTTGTAATGTTGGGGGGGGTATTGTATTTCTTTTTTTTACAGGTAAAAGAGCTGATTACTTTGGGGCAATGCCCCACAAAAAGCGCGTTTAAGGGCTGGTAAAAGAGCTGATTACTTTGTAATTTAGTTTAGGATAGGGAATTGTATTATTTTGGGGGGCTTTTTTATTTTATTAGGGGGATTAGATTATGTGTAATTAGTTTAAATAAATTGTAATTTCTTTTTTATTTTCTGTAATTTAGTGTTTGTTTTTCGTAATTTAGTTTATTTAATTTAATTGTAATTAGTTTAATTTAATTTAGGTAATTAATTTATTTATAGAGTAGTGTTAGGTGTAATTGTAACTTAGGTTAGGGTTTATTTTACAGGTATATTTGTATTTACTTTAGCTAGGTAGTTCTTAAATAGTTAATAACTATTTAATAACTATTGTACCTAGTTAAAATAAATACAAAGTTGCCTGTAAAATAAAAATAAATCCTAAAATAGCTACAATGTAACTAATAGTTATATTGTAGCTATCTTAGGGTTTATTTTATAGGTAAGTATTTAGTTTTAAATAGGATTAATTTATTTAATTATAGTAATTTTATTTAGATTTATTTAAATTATATTTAACTTAGGGGGGGTGTTAGGGTTAGGGTTAGACTTAGGTTTAGGGGTTAATAATTTTATTATAGCAGCAGCGACGTTGGGGGCAGGAGATTAGGGGTTAATAATTGTAGGTAGGTGGCGGCGATGTTAGGGACAAGGGTAACTCCACTTGATTAGAATCCCAATTTTTATTGAACAGGATCAGACACAGAAAACCACAACGTTTCGGGGTCAGTACCCCTTAGTCATGTGATAACAAACACACACACCACACCTGTTTAAATAGGCTGGGCCAGGTAATTGCTTCATCATATTAACTCTTTCAATACTTTATAATGAAATTGGCCTATTGGTATTACTGCTATATTGACCTCTACTGGTCAAGGATGGCATGAAGTGCAAATTAAAAACAAAAAATAAAATGTAAGGAGGCCTCAAGAGAATATTTCCATATTTACATCATCCAATCAGGATGATATTACATACAGACATAGAGAAAACTAGATCATTCCTAAAGCACATATTGCATTATAGTTCACTCTGCAAATGCTGGAAAAATAATTCACAACAAACATCAACCCTTTCTAACTATACTTCAAATTAATAGTCAGACGGCTATAGGAGCCCCCCTTAGTAGCTCATCTCTAAATTGGAAAAAGTGTATATATATGAGGGGGGCAGAGAGTGATAACTCATTGATCCCCCAAAAATGTGTAGCAAGCAGGGCATCAATAGAAAACAGACCAATCAATTTCTCGGTTCATACCCTTCGGTTCCAGGGTATCCAACTTAAAAATCCAATAGGATTCACGTTGTATCAGTAACAGAGTCCTGTTACCACCCCGTCTAGGGGTCTCAACATGATCGATAACCTGGAAGCGAAGTTCGCTCACATGATGCCCTGCTTGCAAAAAATGATATGCTACTGGGGCAGTCAATACCTTGCACCTAATGTTGCTTTTATGTTCCGTGATGCGGTCCCCTACTCGTCTGGTAGACTCGCCCACATAGGCCCGCCCACACGGACACTTTATCAGGTAGATTACAAAGTTGGTATTACAGGTGTAATAGTCCTTAAATTTTAATTTATACCCAGTTTGAGGATGTACAAAATGTGGGCTTCTAATGATGGAACCACAGTTTACACAACCCAAAGAGGGAAAACAGCCCAAATTCTTTTTTGTAATGTATCCCTGTTGAGGTAATCTGCCAGGGCCCACATCAGCCTTAACAAGTGAGTCTTTCAGAGTCTTATTACGTTTATATGCTGGCATTGGGTATTGGCAGAACTCCTCAACATTAGGTATACAGTTTTGTAGAATAGCCCAATGTTTGCGAATAATTCGAGTGATTTGCTGACTTTGTCTGCAATAGCTAGAGACAAAAACCAACCTCTTTTCCTTATCATGAGAGGGTTTGGTTTTAAACAACGTGTCTCTATCAATAGCAGCCACTGTCTGTATGGTATCCTGTACCAATTTTGCTGGATAGCCTCTTTGAGTCAGCAAATCACTTGAATTATTCGCAAACATTGGGCTATTCTACAAAACTGTATACCTAATGTTGAGGAGTTCTGCCAATACCCAATGCCAGCATATAAACGTAATAAGAGTCTGAAAGACTCACTTGTTAAGGCTGATGTGGGCCCTGGCAGATTACCTCAACAGGGATACATTACAAAAAAGAATTTGGGCTGTTTTCCCTGTTTGGGTTGTGTAAACTGTGGTTCCATCATTATAAGCCCACATTTTGTACATCCTCAAACTGGGTATAAATTCAAATTTAAGGACTATTACACCTGTAATACCAACTTTGTAATCTACCTGATAAAGTGTCCGTGAGAGCGGGCCTATGTGGGCGAGTCTACCAGACGAGTAGGGGACCGCATCACGGAACATAAAAGCAACATTAGGTGCAAGGTATTGACTGCCCCAGTAGCATATCATTTTTTGCAAGCAGGGCATCATGTGAGCCAACTTCGCTTCCAGGTTATCGATCATGTTAAGACCCCTAGACGGGGTGGTAACAGGACTCTGTTACTGAAACAACGTGAATCCTATTGGATTTTTAAGTTGGATACCCTGGAACCGAAGGGTATGAACCGAGAAATTGATTGGTCTGTTTTCTATTGATGCCCTGCTTGCTACACATTTTTGGGGGATCAATGAGTTATCACTCTCTGCCCCCCTCATATATATACACTTTTTCCAATTTAGAGATGAGCTACTAAGGGGGGCTACTATAGCCGTCTGACTATTATTTTGAAGTATAGTTAGAAAGGGTTGATGTTTGTTGTGAATTATTTTTCCAGCATTTGCAGAGTGAACTATAATGCAATATGTACTTTAGGAATGATCTAGTTTTCTCTATGTCTGTATGTAATATCATCCTGATTGGATGATGTAAATATGGAAATATTCTCTTGAGGCCTCCTTACATTTTATTTTTTGTTTTTAATTTGCACTTCATGCCATCCTTGACCAGTAGAGGTCAATATAGCAGTAATACCAATAGGCCAATTTCATTATAAAGTATTGAAAGAGTTAATATGATGAAGCAATTACCTGGCCCAGCCTATTTAAACAGGTGTGGTGTGTGTGTTTGTTATCACATGACTAAGGGGTACTGACCCCGAAACGTTGTGGTTTTCTGTGTCTGATCCTGTTCAATAAAAATTGGGATTCTAATCAAGAGGAGTTACCCTTGTTCTTTCTTGTACACTATTGTTGGTGAGTGTGGCAGTCACTCCAAAGGAGTACCCTCTACCCTGGGTTTGTAGCTGGTGCTGGATTACATTCATTCTACATATAGGCGATGTTAGGGACGGCAGATTAGGGGTTAATAAAATTTATTATAGTGTTTGTGAGGCGGGATTGCAGCGGTTTAGAGGTTAATACATTTATTATAGTGGCGGCGATGTCCGGTCGGCAGATTAGGGGTTAAAATTTTTTATTTTAGTGTTTGCGATGTTGGGGGGCCTCGGTTTAGGGGTTAATAGGTAGTTTATGGGTGTTAGTGAAATTTTTAGTTTAGTTAAGAGTTTTATGTTCTGGCGTTAGCCCATAAAACTCTTAACTACTGACTTTTATATGCGGTAGGAGTCTTGGAGGTAGAGGCTGTACCGCTCACTTCTTCCAAGACTTGTAATACCAGCGTTAGGCAAATCCCATTAAAAAGATAGGATACGCAATTGACGTAAGGGGATTTGCAGTATGGAAAAGTTGCGGAAAAAAAGTTAGCGGTACACCTGTACCTGCCTGACTCGTAATACCAACGGGCATTAAAAAGCAGTGTTAGGACCGCTTAACGCTGCTTTTTAAAGCTAACGCAGAACTTGTAATCTAGGCAAAATAGTTATATAGTAGCTAGCTTAGATTTTATTTTTATTTGACAGGTAAGTTTGTATTTATTTTAACTAGGTAGACTATTTAGTAAATAGTTATTAACTATTATTTTTACTAACTACCTACTTAAAATAAATACAAACTTACCTGTGAAATAAAAGTAAAACCTAAGCTTCCTTACACTAATACCTAACATTACAAAAAAACAACAACCTAACATTGCAAAATAAAAAAAATACCATTACAAAATATAAAAAACACTAAAATTACAAAAAATAAAAAAATTATCGTTTAAAAAAAAAAAAATAACAAAATTATCCAAAACAATAAAAATTATTCCTATTCTAATATCCTGTTTAAAAAAACAAACAAAAAAACACCCCAAAATAAAAAATAATAATAATCTATAATAAACTACCAAGGGCCCTTAAAAGGGCCTTTTGTATGGCATTGCCCTAAAGAAATCAGCTCTTTTCTACGAAAGAAATACAAACACCCTCTAACATTACAAACCCCCCACCCCCCCAAACCAACAAAATAAAGATAAACCTAATCTACCCATTTCCCTGAAAAGGGCATTTGTATGGGCATTGCCCTGAAAATTGCTTTTGTGTGGGCATTGCCCTTAAAAGGGCATTCAGCTCTTTTGCTGCCAATTAAAAATAAAAAATGGCTATTCTAAAAACAAAAAACCCACCCAAAAAAGAAAAAAAAACATTAAACGAAATAACAAACAAACTATCAAAAATAATAACAACAATTATTCCTATTCTAATACCCAGTTAAAAAAAAAACACCTCAAAATGAAAGATAATTAATCTATAATAAACTACCAATAGCCCTTTTGTAGGGCATTGCCCTAAAGAAATCAGCTCTTTTTCTAGACAAAAAAACAAAGACCCACTAACATTAGAACCCCCCCAACCCACAAAATAAAAAAAATAACTATCTGAAAAAACCTAATCTACCCATTGCCAAGAAAAGGGCATTTGTATGGGCATTGCCCTTAAAAGGGCATTCAGCTCTTTTACTGCCCTTAAAAGGGCATTCAGCTCTTTTAAGAGTGTCCATTACCGTAATCTAAAAAAAACACCACCCTAAAAAACCTTAAAAAATCCTAACACTAACCCCTCTTTAGGTACTCATAGTTGCTGAAGTCCCGCTTGAACGATCTTCATCCACGCGGCTCTATCTTCATTTATCGCGGGACCAGCATCTTTTTCATCCCTGCGGAGGCGGAGCGGCAATGCATGGAGGCAGAGGTCCAGGCGGAGGTCCATCTTCATCCAGGCGACTCCATCTTCATCCATCAAGGGACCGGACGGAGGTCCATCGATCCGACATGGAGGTCCTCTTCATGCGATCGTCCGCCGCTCACTGAGGATTGAAATGCAAGGTACTCCTTTTATACTGGGGGTACCATTGCATTCCTATTGGCTGAAAAATTTGAATCAGCCAATAGGAATGAGAGCTGTTTAAATTCTATTGGCTGTTCAAATCAGCCAATAGGATTTAAGCAGCTCTTATTCCTATTGGTGCATCGCTGCTCCACCTTCGCAGGGATGAAGATCGTTCAAGAGGGACTTCAGCAACTGTGAGTACCTAAAGAGGGAATTTTTTTTTTCATTTGGAGTGTTTTTTAAGGGCAATGCTCATACAAATGCCCTTTTCATGGCAATGGGTAGATTAGGTTTTACTTTATTTTTATTTTGTGGGTTTGGCGGGTGGGGATTTGTATACTGTTAGGGGATGTTTGTTTTTCTTTTGTAGGAAAATAGCTGATTGATTTAGGGCAATGCCTTACAAAAGGCCCTTTTAACGGCCTACAAAAGGCCCTTTTAAGGGCCCATAGTAGTTTATTATAGATTATGTTTTTTTTATTTTGGGGTGTTTTTTTTGTTTGTTAAAAAACAGGGTATTAGAATAGGAATAATTTTTATTGTTTTGGAATTTTTTTATTTTTTTTTGTAATTTTAGTATTTTTGAATTTTTGTAATGGTAGTTTTTTTTTTATTTTGTAATGGTAGGTTTTAGTGTAAGGCAGCTTAGGTTTTACTTTTATTTCATAGGTAAGTTTGTATTTATTTTAACTAGGTTGTTAGTAAATAGTTAATAACTATTTACTAAATAGTCTACCTGGTTAAAATAAATACAAACTTACCTGTCAAATAAAAATAAAACCTAAGCTAGCTACAATATAACTATTAGTTACTAAAATGGATAACTGTAATGAAAACAGAAACAGAGGCGCCACATGTGTAGATCAATAAAGACCAACACTATCCAGGCGAAACAAAATACAGGATACTCACAAACGTGAAGGCACTCTATTGTGCCTGTAGGAGCAGGCTGGTATTCTCACAGCAAAATATCCACATGAGCTCACAGTCACTTTTAGATAATTTTGTTGGAATAACTCTCACATAATTGTTAGATTCACCATAGGTATATATATATATATATATATATATATATTTACACTAGTATAGGTTCATTACACATATTTTATTATCACATTTTTGTATATATTTACTGTCATTACTATTATTATTTTAGATACTTGTCTTTATGATTATTCACACACAGGAGGGATAGTAACGTTTATTATTGCACCTTCACTCAAGATACCCGGTTAGTAATCACTGATATTGAACAATTATTTGAGGTTTCACTTAGACATTCATTAACATATCATTAGATCATTCACTTCTTATTGACATATACTATATAGCACGTTCATGTGAATGTTCAGTTCTGACCAATCGGGTGCCTTCACTGACGCACTGTTTTTTTTTATTGCTGATAACTATGTAACCCTAGTGCTTCGTTATTATGTCACATCCGCCGTCGTGGGGGCTCCGAGAAAACCAGACGGACAGTCATGCCGCTACACTTCCGGGAAGTTCCATGTATGAGGGACACACAGAGGCATGATGGTCTTTGTAGTCTTTTTTACTATTAGGACGTACACCACTTAGATTTCTTATGAGACACAAGCCTCCCTAAGGTTTGCTGCAATTGGTTAAGGAGACTTTAAATTCACGTAGTTTGTTTATATTAGTTTACTTGTAATTATTTCATAATCGGCACGGATTCACATTTATGTAATTTCACAGTTGCCAACCTATTGGTCATAGTTTACAGGGGATTATATTGGCTATTTCATATTTATACACAAATCGTAGTATTACTCTAATTATTGCAACAAGTGGGCGTTTAGGGAAAGGAAGGGTATTATTGGTTTATGTGAAGAAAGGGGAGGGTTTATTGTAAACATATGGTTACTGAGCCCTATTTAAAGGGAACCAAAACAGGGTCAGAGTATACAAGCCTGAGGAAACAGGGTTATCCCTGAGAAACGCGCCGCTATTATCTCTGTACATACAAGGAGATTTGCTTTTTAACACACCCAGCTGTAATTCGTTGCACTGATGGTATTTTTATTTTTGCACAATAAAATACTTGTTTTATTTTTTACAAGTCTGGTGTTAGTGTGGCATTTCCCTTGCAAGTAACCTAAGGGCTGTTTAGCCTTTCTCCCCTCTTCACTCCAGTTCCTTCTCGCTGAAAGTGACCCAGGCAAGGGTTGCTGTTGGGACAACTAGAACCACAGGATATCACGACGGGGATTTCCTTGTACAGCCAGCTGGTTTGCTGTGAGAATACCAGCCTGCTCCTACAGGCACAATAGAGTGCCTTCACGTTTGTGAGTATCCTGTATTTTGTTTCGCCTGGATATTGTTGGTCTTTATTGATCTACACATGTGGCGCCTCTGTTTCTGTTTTCATTACAGTTATCCATTTTAGAAGCTACACCATCGTTTGGGTGAAGACCGAGAGCTGCCTGTTCTATATTTGGACTTTTTGGATACCATTTGAATTTATCTATTGCCAGATTGGTTACGTGCCACGTCTGTATATACACAATTTTAATTTCTTTACATTATGTATATTGTGTGACGAGTTGCACACTTATTTTAGCAATTTCTATCATTGTTTATTAGCGCCTCCTATAGGAGACCTGTGGTACTAAATACCACAGATATTCCTGTATTTATAACTTTTAGTTATATTGAAGCTAGCTTTGGTTTTATTTCACAGGTAAGTTACTTTCGCCTAGATTACAAGTTCTTCGTTAGCTTTAAAAAAAGTTTTTAGTTTTAAATAGGTATTTATTTAGTTAATAATTGTAACTTTAATTTAGGTCTATTTAAATTATGTTAAAGTTAGGGGGTGTTAGGGTTAGGTTTAGGGGTTAATATAGTTTAATTTAGGTTGTTGCGATGTGGGGGCCGGAGGTTTAGGGGTTGATTAATAGGTTTAGTTAGTGTTGGCGATGTAGGTGTGGGGGTGCGGTTTAAGGGTTAATAGGTTCAGTTAGTGTTGGTGATGTCAGGGAACTGCTGTTTAGGGGTTACTAGGTTTAGTTAGTGTTGGCGATGTTTGGGAACGGAGCTAGGACTGTGTGTGCATGGTGTAAGCAGAGGCAGCCCTAGCGTTAGGCAAAATAGGTGGTTGTCTAAGGCTGCATATAAGCACAGCAACAACAGCACTACTAGTAAAAAGGCACTAAGATTGCGCAGCTGTCAGATGTTTAAACATTTGTATTTAATTTTTGCACATGATCATCATGGTCTATACCGGGTGACAGATTTTATAAAGAAAGATGTGGGCGGGGATGAGCCATTGGAGGCAGAGCTATAGCAGCCTTGATTCAGGACCTTAGTGACAATGGAACTGCAGAGGTCAGGTAACATTCAATACATTTTGTGCTAAATCCAATTGGTGCATCACTATCAACACTTGAAGGAGGCAAGTGGGAGGAATTTCTCACGAGCAGAGTGTACTCTGTATCTGCTCTTTGCTGCAGGCTTCCCTGCTGGTGTAGGGCCTGTGCCACTGCCAGCCCATGCCTTACAGACTCTACTATCTGCTTTAGCGAGGTAACAGAAAGCAAGCAGCCCTTATTATCCCCGCCACTACAGCCCTTATTATCCCCGCCACTATAGCCCTTATTATCCCAGCCACTACAGCCCTTATCCCTGCCACTATAGCCCTTATCCCTGCCACTATAGCCCTTATCCCTGCCACTACAGCCCTTATCCCTGCCACTACAGCCCTTACACTACTGTATTTGTAGATTGATGCATTTTATTTGAACATGATGTATATTGCATAGATGTTTTAGTTTGGATTGGATGCCAGAGGCTATATAGTTGTATTGTATAGTATTTGTGGCACTATTGTGTAATGTCTATATGTATTATTAGTTTGTCAAAGTCTTTTTAAATAAGTCTTGCTCTATTAGTGATTGAGGGATTATATTTTTTAGGAATTAGATGTATTATGGCATTATGTAAGACTGCTAGAATTTACACTGAGTTTTATCTTCTATTTTATTGTATATTTTTATCAATCGCTACTGCATTTCTGATCAGAGGCCAACTATGTTTCATTGTCTTGACACTGTACAGTGACAAAGTTGAATCTAAATCTAAGGTTGGCTGTTTGTGTGTCTGAGTGTGTGTCTCTGAGTGTGTATATGTCTGAGTGAGTCTTTGAATGTGCCTGTCTGTGTCTCTGAATGTGCCTGATTGTGTGTTTGTGCCTGTTTGTGTGTGTGTGTGTGTGTGTGCCTAATTTTCATTTTGAAGTAGGAAGTGGCTGGCTGTGTAAAGTTGGTACATGGTACTTAGTATTAGTTACACACACACACACCAACAGACACTCAAGGTCTGTTCATTGGTCTTCATTAGTGACATATTTAATATAGAGAATTATTTACAGAGCCCCGGTGTTTGCTGAAATTCCTTTAAACTATAAAGAAAATCTTTTGAGAGTTTTCCTCTCTTTCTCAGGTCTGAAGCAATACCTGAGGAAGAAAGGAAAACTCTTGAAAGCTTGTCTTTTAAAAGGGACATGAAACCCACATTTTTTCTTTCATGATTTAGAAAGAGAATGCAATTTTAAACATCTTTCTAATTTACTTCTATTATCTCATTTGTTTTATTCTCTTGATATTCTTTGCTGAAAATGATATCTAGATATGCTCAGTAGCTGCTGACTGGTTGCTGCACATAGAAGCCTCGTGTGATTGGCTCACCCATGTGCATTGCTTTTTCTTCAACTAAGGATATCTAAAAAATGAAGCAAAATAAATTATAGAAGTAAATTGTAATGTTTTTTAAATTTGTATTCTCTATCTGAATCATGAAAGAAAGATTTTGGGTTTAGGGGCCCTTTAAGTATTAGGTTAGTAGAATAAAAAGGTATCATTGCATACCACATTACTCTATTTTTTTTTTAGAATCTAATTTATATATATATATATATATATATATATATATATATATATATATATATATATATATATATATATACACAACTAAATTTTATAATGATTTAGTGGTGAAAATTATTAGTGCCCCCCCAGTTTTGACTGTGGTATCTTATGTGCCCCCCCCTATATATTGTTCCTAGAGTCGCCACTGAGTAAATGTATGCAAAGAAGACCAAGTTGCTGCTTTGCAAATTTGATCAACTGAAGCTTCATTCTTGAAAGCACAAAAAGTGTCAACTTATCTAGTAGAATGAGCTGTAATTCGCTGAGGCGGAGACTGCCTCTCCTCCAAATAAGCTTTGTGTTTCAACCAAGATGCCTGAGAAATGGCAGAGGCTTTCTGACCTTTTCTGGAACCAGAAAAAATAACAAATAGACTAGAAGTCTTTCTGAAATCTTTAGTAGCCTCAACATAATATTTCAAAGCTCTTACCACATCCAAAGAATGTAAAGACCTTTCAAGAGTATTCTTAGGATAAGGACACAAGGAAGGAACAACAATTTCCCTATTAATGTTGTTAAAATTCACAACTTTAGGCAAAAATTTAAACAAAGCCTGCAAAACAGCTTTATCTTGATGGAAAATAAAATATGGTGACTCAAAAGAGAGAGCAGACAATTCAAAACACTCTTCTAGCAGAAGAGATAGCCAAAAGAAATTACACTTTCCAAGAAAGTAATTTAATATCCAGAGAATGCATAATCTCAAAAGGAGGAGCCTGTAAAATCTTCAATACCAAATTGAGACTGCAAGGAGGAGAAATAGATTTAATAACAGGTTTGATACGAATCAAAGCCTGAACAAAACAGTGAATATCAGGAATCGTAGCAATCTTTTTATAAAATAAGACAGAAAGAGTAGAGATTTGTCCTTTCAAAGTATTTGCAGACAACCCTTTATCCAAACCATCCTGAAGAAACTGTAAAATCCTAGGAATTCTGAAAGAATTCCAAAGATAATCATGAGTGGAACACCATATAATATAGGTTTTCTAAACCTGATGATAAATCTTCCTTGAAACAGACTTACGAGCCTGTATCATAGTGCTAATCACTGAGTCAGAGAAACCTCTATGACTAAGCACTAAATGTTCAATTTCCATGCCTTTAAATTTAGAGATTTGAGATCCTGATGGAAAAACAGCCATTGAGACAGAAGGTCTGGCCTTAAAGGAAGTGGCCAAGTCTGGCAACTGGACATCCGGACAAGATCCGCATACCAAAACCTGTGAGGCCATGCTGGTGCTATCAGAAACACATAAGATTGTTCCATTATAATCTTGGAGATCCCCCTTGGAAGAAAAACCAGAGGCGGAAAAATGTAAGCAGGTTGGTAAAACCAAGTAACTGCTAAAGCATCCACCATCTCCGCCTGAGAAACCTTGGACCTGTAAAGGTATCTGTGAAGCTTCTTGTTTAGACAAGAGGCCATCAGATATATTTCTGGAAGACTCCACATCTGTACAAGATGAAAAAACACATCTGGATGGAGAGACCACTCCCCCGGATGTAAAGTCTGACGGCTGTTATAATCCGCTTCCCAATTGTCTACACCTGGGATATAAATCACAGAAGTTTGACAAGAGTTGGATTCCGCCCAAGAAAGAATCCGAGATACTTCTTTCATTGCTGAAGGATTGTGAGTCCCTTCTTGATGATTGACATATGCCACTGTTGTGATATTGTCTGTCTGAAAACAAATGTAAAGTTCACTCTTTAATAGAGGCTAAGCCTGAAGAGCTCTGAAAATAGCACAGAGTTCTAAAATATTGATTGAGCTCTGAAAATAGCACGGAGTTCTAAAATATTGATGGGTAACCTTGCCTCTTGAGGATTCCAAACCCCTTGTGCTGTCAGAGACCCCCAGACAGCTCCCCAACCTGTAAGACTTGCATCTGTTGAGATCACAGTCCAGGAAGGACGAACAAAGGAGGCCCCTTGAACAATAAGGTGATGGTTTAACCACCAAGTCAGAGAGAGTTGAGTGTTGGGATTTAAGTATATCAACTGTGATATCTGAGTATAATCCCTACACCATTGGTGCAGTCATGAGACTTAAAACTTCCATGCACAAAGCCACTGAAGGGAATGATAGAGACTGAAGGTTTAGACAAGCTAAAACCAACTTCATTTGTTTCTTATCTGTTAGAGAAAGAGTTATGGACACTGAATCTATCTAAATAATAAAAGTGTATGCGCAGCTGCAATTAGCTGCCTTCTAATTACCAAAAAGCAATGCCAAAGCCATATATATCTGCTATTTCTAAACAAAGGGGGCCCAGAGAAGCTTTTACAACCATTTGTGCCATGATTCCACATGCTGTTTGTAAATAATTTCAGTGAGAAACCTAAACCTTTGTGAAAAAGTTAACGATTTTTTTTATTTGATCGCATTTAGCGGTGAAATGGTGGCATGAAATATACCAAAATTGGGCTAGAGCAATACTTTGGGATGTCTTCTAAAAAAAATATATATAGTTTTGATAGGTAAATAAAAAAAAAAAAAAACAAGGCTCTATTTGTGTTTAAATGGAGTGATGGCAAAAATGCAAAAAATGCTCTGGTCTTTTGGGGAAGTTTTTGGGGTCAATTTTTCAAGCTCCGTATGGAGCTTGATGCCCCGTGTTTCCGGCAAGCCTTCTAAAGACCGCTGCTCCATAATCTGTCTGCCAGCTCTGAGGCAGCGGACAGAAATCAACCCGATCGAATATGATCGGGTTGATTGACACCCCCTGCTAGCGGCCGATTGCCCGCAAATCTGCAGGGGGCGGTATTGCAACTGCTGGTGCAATGATAATTTATCGATGTGCAGCGGACATGATATGCTACATCGTATCATGTCAGGTCGCACATTAAAAAATTGACCCCTTAGTCTGAAATGCCCGGTCCTTAAGGGGTTAAATGTCAAGTGATTAAAAATTGTATCACCTCTCAATAATTGCATTATTTCTAAGTTGACAAGTAGAGTACTTCCTCTTATGAACAATTAAAAACAAATACTTTAGAAAGACTATATTTAAAATACAGGCCCCCAAGGAGAAACTCAATACAACAAAAGTGAATACACTTGTGATCACTGACACACAAGTTAGATCATTGAAACAAAATTGAGCACACCTATGATTTCCAAATGGTCTAATTGCACAAAACTGGTTATAAAATGTTCCAGAACTTTTTTTTTGGACCTATGGGTGGTGTCTATCTGCATGTCTGCATCATGGCTCCACATGGAAAAGAATTGCCAGAGGAATTGAAAAATCTAATTGTGAGACTTCAGAAAGATGGAAAAGGATACAGGAAGATTGGCGACCAACTAAAATCAGTTGAAACATAATTGCAGAAGTAATCAGGAAGTATAGAACGAACCATAGTACCAATAATAAGAGCCGCAGTGACCGTCCTCCTGAAATGACACCATGGAGAGTGTGCTACTTGCACAATCTAACTCTAAAAAATAGATAGGCAAATGCTTCAGACTTGGCTCAGGGCTTATCAATGGAAATTGGAGTTTCTGTGACAGCTCAGACAGTGTAAAGGACATTACAAAATGTCAACCTCTATAAACGGCGTCCAAGAAAAAAAACTTGCTTGCTCTTAAGCACAAAACTGCAAACTTTTACTTTACTAAAGAACATAAAAAGAAGACTGATAAATATTGTGAGCACATTTGTTTGTCAGATGAGACCAAGACAAATTTGTTCAGCTCAGATGGGGTCTAACATCTTTGCTGTGAACCTGGCCAGAATTATTACAGTGAATGCATAGTCCCAATAGTGAAGCACAGAGGTGTAATGATATGGGGCTTTATGAGTTCCGAAAGTGTTGGGGAGATGACCTTTATAAATATATGATATAATATGAATGCTTGTATATATACCATAATACTGGCTGACAAGACTGACAAGACCAGTCTCCAGAAGCTTGACAAAAGAGGAACATTCCAGCATAATAATGATCCAAAGCACACTGCAAAGTCACTAAAAAGTTTCTAAAGAAGAAAAAAGTTAAAACTATGAACTGCCAAGTATGTCACCTGAATTAAAGGCATAGGGGCCGATTTATAAAGAGCTGAACGGCCCCTGGTGCCCCTGTTTCCACGTGAGCCTTCAGGCTTGCCAGAAACAGCAGTTATGAAGCAGCGGTCTTAAGACAGCTGCTCCTTAACTGGTCCGCTGCCTCTGAGGCTGCGGATATCAATCTGCCCAATCCTATTGGATTGGGTTGATTGACCCCCCCTGCTAGCGGCCAATTGGCCTCAAATCTGCAGGGGGAGGCATTGCACAAGCGTATCATGTCCGCCAAACTTTGATAAATCGGCCCCATAGTCTAATCAAAATTAAACTTTCATGATTCAGATAGAGCATGTATATACAGTATATATAGACATGTATAGATTACACACATACACATAATTAGACATATATATATATATATATATATATATATACACAGTATATACACACACATTGGAGCTATTTTCTGTCAAACACTTTGCCATTTGCCATTTAAAAAAAAAAAAAAATTGCTTTATCAATTAGAGATCAAAACTGTAAAAAGTGTATATTTACTGGTAATGAATCTGCATCAATGTTCTCAATTCAACAAAACAATAAGAAGAATAAAAATGAGTCCATAAGTAAGTTTTATAGAGGAAAGAAAATAACAATATTGAATACAATAAGTATTGAATATCTGAGGTACACAGGACTTATCAACAGTACAATATCAATTGTATATAAATAAAGGTTAATGGTAGAAATACTAGATTGCATATAGCAGCGACAAACTGAGTAACCTAAGATGGTGAAGAGGGAGGTAAAAAAAGAGAAGATATTAAAAGGATAAAGTGCATAAGATAAGTAAAAAAAGAAATGAGAGGTTGTGTCAATATATACTATGGAGTGAGCAAGGATACAAATACCATATGCTTATGCAATGGCACTGAGTCATATTTCTAATGATCTTTGGTTAACTGAAATAATTCCAACATCTGTTCATGAATTTTAACTCTACCCGTAACTATATAGGGTTGCCACCTTTCTTGGAAGAAAATACCGGCCATGCTAATTAACATAAATTTGCATATATAATTTAACAGCATAACTCAAAAACTAACATACTGGCCGTGTCGGTAAAATACTGGCTGGGTGGCAACCCTATACATATATAATAATAGGTCCCTAGCTAAAGTAGATGCATTACTTGCAAGGTCCCAGTGTGAGCACTTCCCCTGATTTCCACCTTTGTGGAATAATGGCCTTGGCTCTGTTCAACATTATAAATAAGAGAGTTTTTAATTTTATTTAAAATTTTTGGTAAGTAATGAAAGATCAGGATGCAAGTGTCCTCATGCATCTGAATGGATAAGATGTAATTCACCCATGAAATGACAACAACCCAGAATATCCCTAGTCCGTAACAGGACCACAAAATGTGTACCAGGGTAGCTTCTTCTCCACATCCCCTCCACATCTCACGCTTGGTGTTTTGTACATTTGCCTCAGTCTGAGTGGCATGTGATACCAACAAGAGACAAGTTTGAAATTCATTTCTATGTCCCCTGCTGAGATGGAAGATGTTTTTTAATTACCCTCTCCCACTCTTGCGTGTTCATTTGTAGGCCCTTTTATAGACGTAAGAGAGTTCCTTTTATAGACGTAAGATGGTAATGCGGCCTCTCCATTATGTGAAAGGAGTTGGTAAATAGTGGAGATAGTATGTTGTGGTAGAATGCGTGATGAGCAGAGGTTTTTGAAAGCTTTTGGGGGTCTAATTAAATTGTTCCTCTGTTTATGAGTTTGAATATAATGCATTAATTGAGCATACTATCCATAAGTGCCAGGGCTTCTCGGTGTAGAAGTTTGCCATGTGCCACAATGTTTAAAAAAAATGCAGTCTTTAATATGGCATCTGTTGGTCAGGTTAGTACTCTGGGAAGTTACCAGCATATCTTGGGTTTTTCTATAAGGGTCAGCAGAGAAAATGTGTTGAAATGTGCGTAGATGTATTAATAAGGCTATCATAGACATCAAAAAAATTAAACTAGCATAGGATAGTTTTTTAGGGCAATGGGCCTTTTGCTTGGGTGGATTCATGACATAGCACCTACATTTTCTACCTGTAATATGTCTTCATCTATTTTTACAACAAAGGTTTTTTTTGGTTAAGCACACCACAAAAGGAGTGTTTGATTTTAGCACACATCTATTTTTACCCATTGTTTCTCAGTTGAATTAGAGTTCCACTCAACTAATCATTGTAATATTGTTGCTTATCTATACTGGGATAAATTGGGTGCACCCAAACCACCTTTATCCCGAGAGAGGAAATTGTACAGGCAGTATGTTCATTTTAATTACCTGGGGCTGGGTCCCACCCAGCCAGGAGTATAGGGCAAATATTTTATTCAAGAAAGACCGTGCCAATGTTCATTTGAGACATTACTGGTCTGAGAAAACTCCACTCTACCCTATCAAAAGATTTTTCAGCGTCAGTCGAGACCAAAGCTAATGGGCTGGGCGATATAGGCAAAAAAATTAATTGCAATTTTCTTATAAATGACTATAACACCTTCATTTTTCAATAGAAAATGTATTTAACACTACAGAATCTTAATGTACATGTTTCTCAATGTCCAATACACTCTGGGAGCATAAAAATATAAACCACATGTGTGTGTGTGTGTATATATATATATATATATATATATATATACATATACACACCCACAATTATATATACAAGCGAAATATCGAAAGGAGTTCAGCGCTACAAACACGTAGGATATGAATAAAATGTTACTATGTCAAATATATATATATCATGGATGTCTCTCAGGTGTGGTAGACAAATGTCCTATCTTTCACACCGGTTCTACGTGAACTGATTTAGGACAAAGTCAGGTGGATATATAAGTACAAGTATTATTGTGCAATGAAGTGGTGGTAGTCAGTAGAAGTCAATAGCAAAAACTGCAACAATGGTACTGGGGGATAAGTAGTATACCCTTACCAGAGGGTACCTCAATCATATGAGGTAATGTCAGCGCGTCTGCTTTAATTCTCTCCGATCTGTCTTGGATTTTCCTCCTGTGTGTGAAGAGATCCAGGTCTTTAGTTTCGTGCCAACTTGTGTATGGTGCTTTCAACCTAGGAACTTCCTGGTCTTTTGGTATCGCTGGCTTGGTGTCTCCTCGTAGTATGGTGGTTCAGTCTGGATCTTGGCTCTCAGAGACATAGGCAGGATATCCAAAGCCAATCAGATTGCAGAGTAGTGACGCTCCATACCCAATTACCAGGTAAATAGCAAGAATACCAATGATAACCAGTGCTATGTAGCGTCTGTTTCACCCCAGTCTTGGCTTCAATTTTCTCCAGAAGGTCTGTACAAATGTTCTTCTGATCAGAAGAACATTTGTACAGACCTTCTGGAGAAAATTGAAGCCAAGACTGGGGTGAACAGACGCTACATAGCACTGGTTATCATTGGTATTCTTGCTATTTACCTGGTAATTGGGTATGGAGCGTCACTACTCTGCAATCTGATTGGCTTTGGATATCCTGCCTATGTCTCTGAGAGCCAAGATCCAGACTGAACCACCATACTACGAGGAGACACCAAGCCAGCGATACCAAAAGACCAGGAAGTTCCTAGGTTGAAAGCACCATACACAAGTCGGCACGAAACTAAAGACCTGGATCTCTTCACACACAGGAGGAAAATCCAAGACAGATCGGAGAGAATTAAAGCAGACGCGCTGACATTACCTCATATGATTGAGGTACCCTCTGGTAAGGGTATACTACTTATCCCCCAGTACCATCGTTGCAGTTTTTGCTATTGACTTCTACTGACTACCACCACTTCATTGCACAATAATACTTGTACTTATATATCCACCTGACTTTGTCCTAAATCAGTTCACGTAGAACCGGTGTGAAAGATAGGACATTTGTCTACCACACCTGAGAGACATCCATGATATATATATATTTGACATAGTAACATTTTATTCATATCCTACGTGTTTGTAGCGCTGAACTCCTTTCGATATTTCGCTTGTATGTTATTTTCTCTGTCAGTGTCAGGGGTACACTGAATCGTATATGTTCAAGCAGCTCATTATCTACACCCATTAAGCTTACAGGGAACATATATATCCCACATTGATATACCTCACAGATAGGTGCAGAAATTTATATACATATTCTCAATAAAACATAACCTATCTTTCGGTGGAACAACTGAGCGCTGATCATTCCTTTATATATCTTACCACTATTTTATATATATATATATATATATATATATATATATATATATATATATATATATACTGTGTGTATATATATATACATACATACAGGGAGTGCAGAATTATTAGGCAAATGAGTATTTTGACCACATCATCCTCTTTATGCATGTTGTCTTACTCCAAGCTGTATAGGCTCGAAAGCCTACTACCAATTAAGCAAATTAGGTGATGTGCATCTCTGTAATGAGAAGGGGTGTGGTCTAATGACATCAACACCCTATATCAGGTGTGCATAATTATTAGGCAACTTCCTTTCCTTTGGCAAAATGGGTCAAAAGAAGGACTTGACAGGCTCAGAAAAGTAAAAAATAGTGAGATATCTTGCAGAGGGATGCAGCACTCTTAAAATTGCAAAGCTTCTGAAGCGTGATCATCGAACAATCAAGCGTTTCGTTCAAAATAGTCAACAGGGTCGCAAGAAGCGTGTGGAAAAACCAAGGCGCAAAATAACTGCCCATGAACTGAGAAAAGTCAAGCGTGCAGCTGCCAAGATGCCACTTGCCACCAGTTTGGCCATATTTCAGAGCTGCAACATCACTGGAGTGCCCAAAAGCACAAGGTGTGCAATACTCAGAGACATGGCCAAGGTAAGAAAGGCTGAAAGACGACCACCACTGAACAAGACACACAAGCTGAAACATCAAGACTGGGCCAAGAAATATCTCAAGACTGATTTTTCTAAGGTTTTATGGACTGATGAAATGAGAGTGAGTCTTGATGGGCCAGATGGATGGGCCCGTGGCTGGATTGGTAAAGGGCAGAGAGCTCCAGTCCGACTCAGACGCCAGCAAGGTGGAGGTGGAGTACTGGTTTGGGCTGGTATCATCAAAGATGAGCTTGTGGGGCCTTTTCGGGTTGAGGATGGAGTCAAGCTCTACTCCCAGTCCTTCTGCCAGTTTCTGGAAGACACCTTCTTCAAGCAGTGGTACAGGAAGAAGTCTGCATCCTTCAAGAAAAACATGATTTTCATGCAGGACAATGCTCCATCACATGCGTCCAAGTACTCCACAGCGTGGCTGGCAAGAAAGGGTATAAAAGAAGAAAATCTAATGACATGGCCTCCTTGTTCACCTGATCTGAACCCCATTGAGAACCTGTGGTCCATCATCAAATGTGAGATTTACAAGGAGGGAAAACAGTACACCTCTCTGAACAGTGTCTGGGAGGCTGTGGTTGCTGCTGCACGCAATGTTGATGGTGAACAGATCAAAACACTGACAGAATCCATGGATGGCAGGCTTTTGAGTGTCCTTGCAAAGAAAGGTGGCTATATTGGTCACTGATTTGTTTTTGTTTTGTTCTTGAATGTCAGAAATGTATATTTGTGAATGTTGAGATGTTATATTGGTTTCACTGGTAAAAATAAATAATTGAAATGGGTATATATTTGTTTTTTGTTAAGTTGCCTAATAATTAGGCACAGTAATAGTCACCTGCACACACAGATATCCCCCTAAAATAGCTATAACTAAAAACAAACTAAAAACTACTTCCAAAACTATTCAGCTTTGATATTAATGAGTTTTTTGGGTTCATTGAGAACATGGTTGTTGTTCAATAATAAAATTAATCCTCAAAAATACAACTTGCCTAATAATTCTGCACTCCCTGTATATACATATGCACATATATATGCAATCACATACAGTTACACACCCATATATGTGTATGTGTATATACATTATGTATATATATATATATATATGTATATATATATATATATATATATATATATATATATATATATAATTTTGTCTTCTCTTTTAAACATTTTATCTTGACTGATAATGAGTCCTGCTCCTGTGCAGGAATCCAATACAGGCATATAGCAGTAGGGGTGGGGGGCTGCTCCTTTCAGAAATGCTGTGCCTTGTTGATATCAAATATGTTGTAGATGCAGTTAACCCAGCAGCTAACTAGCAGAGGGGACTGCAGTTTAGGGGCCCATTTATTAAGCTCTGTATGGAGCTTGAGGGCCTGTGTTTCTGGCGAGCCTTCAGACTCACCAGAAACACAAGTTATGGAGCAGCGGTCTAAAGACTGCTGCTCCATAACCTGTCCACCTGCTCTAAGGAAGTGGACAGACATCGCCGCAATTCTACCTGATCGAATATGATTGGGTTGATTGACACCACCCTGCTAGCGGCGAATCTGCAGGGGGCGGCGTTGCACCAGCAGTTCACAAGAGCTGCTGGTGCAATGCTGAATGCAGAGAGCGTATTGCTCTCCTCATTCAGCGAGGTCTGTCGGACATGATTCGCAATGTTGGATCATATCCGACAGGCTTTTCATAAATAGACCCCTTAGCCTTTTTGGCAGCAGTAGGGTTAACTGCATTTGCTATGTATTTGAGTCATTTCTCAGAGAGCAGGAGATTGTGTGGGAGGTTCCATAATAATTACATACCCTAAGTTTCAGACTGCAGACGTCCCTAGGGGGAAATACAGGGAGTGCAGAATTATTAGGCAAATGAGTATTTTGACCACATCATCCTCTTTATGCATGTTGTCTCACTCCAAGCTGTATAGGCTCGAACGCCTACTACCAATTAAGCATATTAGGTGATGTGCATCTCTGTAATGAGAAGGGGTGTAGTCTAATGACATCAACACCCTATATCAGGTGTGCATAATTATTAGGCAACTTCCTTTCCTTTGGCAAAATGGGTTAAAAGAAGGACTTGACAGGCTCAGAAAAGTCAAAAATAGTAAGATATCTTGCAGAGGGATGCAGCACTCTTAAAATTGCAAAGCTTCTGAAGCGTGATCATCGAACAATCAAGCGTTTCATTCAAAATAGTCAACAGGGTCGCAAGAAGCGTGTGGAAAAACCAAGGCGCAAAATAACTGCCCATGAACTGAGAAAAGTCAAGCGTGCAGCTGCCAAGATGCCACTTGCCACCAGTTTGGCCATATTTCAGAGCTGCAACATCACTGGAGTGCCCAAAAGCACAAGGTGTGCAATACTCAGAGACATGGCCAAGGTAAGAAAGGCTGAAAGACGACCACCACTAAACAAGACACACAAGCTGGAACGTCAAGACTGGGCCAAGAAATATCTCAAGACTGATTTTTCTAAGGTTTTATGGACTGATGAAATGAGAGTGAGTCTTGATGGGCCAGATGGATGGGCCCGTGGCTGGATTGGTAAAGGGCAGAGAGCTCCAGTCCGACTCAGACGCCAGCAAGGTGGAGGTGGAGTACTGGTTTGGGCTGGTATCATCAAAGATGATCTTGTGGGGCTTTTTCGGGTTGACTATGGAGTCAAGCTCAACTCCCAGTCCTACTGCCAGTTTCTGGAAGACACCTTCTTCAAGCAGTGGTACAGGATGAAGTCTGCATCCTTCAAGAAAAACATGATTTTCATGCAGGACAATGCTCCATCACACGCGTCCAAGTACTCCACAGCGTGGCTGGCAAGAAAGGGTATAAAAGAAGAAAATCTAATGACATGGCCTCCTTGTTCACCTGATCTGAACCTCATTGAGAACCTGTGGTCCATCATCAAATGTGAGATTTACAAGGAGGGAAAACAATACACCTCTCTGAACAGTGTCTGGGAGGCTGTGGTTGCTGCTGCACGCAATGTTGATGGTGAACAGATCAAAACACTGACAGAATCCATGGATGGCAGGCTTTTGAGTGTCCTTGCAAAGAAAGGTGGCTATATTGGTCACTGATTTGTTTTTGTTGTTTTTGAATGTCAGAAATGTATATTTGTGAATGTTGAGATGTTATATTGGTTTCACTGGTAAAAATAAATAATTGAAATGGGTATATATTTGTTTTTTGTTAAGTTGCCTAATAATTAGGCACAGTAATAGTCACCTGCACACACAGATATCCCCCTAAAATAGCTATAACTAAAAATAAACTAAAAACTACTTCCAAAACTATTCAGCTTTGATATTAATGAGTTTTTTGGGTTCATTGAGAACATGGTTGTTGTTCAATAATAAAATTAATCCTCAAAAATACAACTTGCCTAATAATTCTGCACTCCCTGTATAAGTAAGTGGCTTTCCCTCCTCTTCACTCTCCTGCATGGGCTCTTCTTTTAGAGTTCAATAGATTGATCGGCTGCTATTAAGATCAAAAACAGAAAGTGAAAGTAAAACAGCCATTTTACAAATGTGTGCTAAAAGCAACCACTAGATGGAGCTGGTTTGCAAGAAATCACATACAAATCAATGCAGTACAGCCACATCTGGGGATTTTTTTTTAGCAAAAATCGCAAACTCTCACGGTTTTTAAATTGTGGCAATTAATCACGGTTTTAAATTGCATATGCTATTAATCGTGCAGCCCTATGTGGTATGTGTGTAAGCGCAAAGGAGGTAAGCTGCAAAATCTTAAGAGTGTTATCTTTTGCTTCCCTACCAGGAATGAAGCCCACCTGGTCCATTGATATCAATTTTGGTAAAACAAGGTTAAGGTGATTAGCTAGTACTTTTGCATATATTTTGATAGGTGAGTCAAGTAACGCAGCTGCACTAAGACGAGGTAAATTTAATTTAGAGACATATTAAAGTAAATCTGGTTTTGTAGCCAGGGGATTACCTTCGTGGGTAGGGAGATGAGATTTGTTAAGGTTATAAAGAGAGGCTTAGCACGCTTGGATTATTTCTGCAATAACAAAGCTGTCTTCTTTAGTGTTGCCATCTTTGTCTTGAAGTGAGTAGACCATAACCTTAAGTTTTCTGTGACAAAGCACTCTGGCCAATAGCCACCCAGCCTTGTTCCCGTGCTCAAAATAATGTTGTTTAAATAAGGCCTTACGTTGTTGTTCAATATGTAAAAAATTCTGAAAAGCTATTCAAGCCTGCTCTAATGAAGTGAGCTGTGTCATCTGGGTGTTTTTTATGTAGGTCTTCTAAAACTTCAGTTTTCTTCAGCAACTTATTGTATTTTTCTCTGTGGGATTTATGGAGTGTAGCTTTTGCTTTAAGAAATTCCCCTCAGATAACGCATTTGTGTGCTTGCCATAAAGTGATGTCATGTGTATCAGGTCAGGTATTTAGTTTGAAGTATTCAGTTAAAGATTTCTCAATATCTACTCTAACAAGAGCACCATCCAAAAGGTAGTCATATAGGGGCCTATTTATTAATGTGCGAGTGGACATGATCTGATATTGCGGATCATGTCCGCTGTACATCGATAAATGCCGACAGCATACGCTCTCTGCATTTATCATTGCACCAGCAGTTCTTGTGAACTGCTGGTGCAATACCGCCCCCTGCAGATTTGCGGACAATCGGCCGCTAGCAGGAGGTGTCAATTAACCCGATCGTATTGGATCGGGTTGATTTCCGGCGATCTCTGTCCGCTGTCTCAGAGCAGGTGGACAGGTTATGGAGCAGCGGTCTTTAGAAGGCTCGCCAGAAACACAGGGCATCAAGCTCCATACGGAGCTTGATAAATAGGCCCCATAGCCTCCACTAAAATTCTAATATACAAGCTAATGGTGCACGGTCTGACCAAGAAATGGGTAAAATTTTTGTTTTGTTTTAACCAACAGCCCAGCAGGATCAAGGAAAAAGTATTTAAGATGGGAGTATGAATAGTGCCGTTGTGAATAAAAAGTTTAATCTCTCTTCAGTGGATTAAATGTATGCCAAAAATTGTGTACCGTAAGATTCCTTAGTTGGTTGCCTATGACATTTATGTCTCTTTTTGCAACACATGTGGTCCCCCAAAGTGTCCACGCTAGGATCCAAGGGCCATTGAAGTCCACTCTCAAGACAAGCAGTCCTTTTCACAGTCTAAGATGTAATTAGAAACTTTTCTCATAAAAGTGCCCTCTGTTTTATTGAGAAAAAAAGCATTAGCTAACTAGGCGACCAAATAGAAGCCCAGCAAGTATGAGAAGTCTACCGTCTGAATCCTTCTCTAGTTACGTAAGTTAAAAAGGGATAGACTTTCTAAAGAGTATAACTACTCAGTTTATGCTAATGGGTAATTATTGCAATACCTTTTAGATTCCGTCCCCTTTTTAAAATGCTTTTGCTGGATGAAGATAACATCTCCCTTTAGCCTATGTAGGCCCCTTAATGCTAATGAGCACTTCTCTGGTTTGTTTAGTACTTTGACATTAATAGTAAAGTTCAACTTTCTGTGAGGTGTAGTGTGTAGCATCCTGTGGTTCTTAAAAAAATGTGATAAGGAGGAAGAAAAAAAAGGGAAGGTAATGTAACAATAAAGGAGAGAGGAAAGGGTACTTTACTCGTCGCTTTTCCCTGCCCCCCTCTTTTCACTCAAAAATAACTATTTGCTATAAAGCTGGATTAGATTAAACAATAACGTCTAGATTTAGAGTTTGGCGTTAGCCGTCAAAACCAGCGTTAGGGGCTCCTAACGCTGGTTTTGGGCTACCGCTGGTATTTAGAGTCAGTCAGGAAAGGGTCTAACGCTGACTTTCCAGACGCAACTTTTCCATACCGCAGATCCCCCTACGCCATTTGCGTATCCTATCTTTTCAATGGGATCTTTCTAACGCTAGTATTTAGAGTCGTGGCTGAAGTGAGCCGCAGCAAAAAGCCAGGAGTTAAGAGCTTTCTGGGCTAACGCCGGTTCATAAAGCTCTTAACTACTGTGCTCTAAAGTACACTAACACCAATAAACTACCTATTTACCCCTAAACTGAGGTCCCCCCACATTGCCGCCACTCTATTACATTTTTTTAACCCCTAATCTGCCGACCGCACACCGCCGCAACCTACGTTATCCCTATGTACCCCTAATCTGCTGCCCCTAACACCGCCGACCCCTACATAATATTTATTAACCCCTAATCTGCCGCTCCCAATGTCGCCGCCACCTACCTACAATTATTAACCCCTAATCTGCCGACCGGACCTCACCACTACTATAATAAAGTTATTAACCCCTAATCCGCCTCACTCCCACCTCAATAACCCTATAATAAATAGTATTAACCCCTAATCTGCCCTCCCTAAAATCACCGACACCTAACTTCAAGTATTAACCCCTAATCTGCCAACCGGACCCCACCGCTACTCTATTAAATTTATTAACCCCTAAAGCTAAGTCTAACCCTAACACTAACACCCCCCTAAGTTAAATATAATTTAAATCTAACGAAATAAATTAACTCTTATTAAATAAATTATTCCTATTTAAAGCTAAATACTTACCTGTAAAATAAACCCTAATATAGCTACAATATAAATATTAATTATATTGTAGCTATTTTAGAATTTATATTTATTTTACAGGCAACTTTGTATTTATTTTAACCAGGTACAATAGCTATTAAATAGTTAATAACTATTTAATAGCTACCTAGTTAAAATAATTACAAAATTACCTGTAAAATAAATCCTAACCTAAGTTACAATTAAACCTAACACTACACTATCAATAAATTAATTAAATAAAATACCTACAATTATCTACAATTAAATCTAACACTACACTATGAATAAATTAATTACATAAAATACATACAAATAAATACAATTAAATAAACTAACTAAAGTACAAAAAATAAAAAAGAACTAAGTTACAAAAAATAAAAAAATATTTACAAACATTAGAAAAATATTACAACAATTTTAAGCTAATTACACCTACTCTAAGCCCCCTAATAAAATAAGAAAGCCCCCCAAAATAAAACAATGCCCTACCCTATTCTAAAATAAAAATAGAAAAGCTCTTTTACCTTAACAGCCCTTAAAAGGGCCTTTTGCGGGGCATGCCCCAAAGAATTCAGCTCTTTTGCCTGTAAAAAAACATACAATACCCCCCAACATTATAACCCACCACCCACATACCCCTAATCTAACCCAAAGCCCCCTTAAATAAACCTAACACTAAGCCCCTGAAGATCTCCCTACCTTGAGTCGTGTTCACCCAGCCGGGCATCGATGGACCAAAAGAAGACACCCGGAACGGCAGAAGTCTTCATCCTATCCGGGCAGAGGAAGAGATCCGGACCGGTAGACATCTTCATCCAAGCGGCATCTTCAATCTTCTTCCATCCGACGACAAGCGGCTCCATCTTCAAGACCTCCGGCGCGGATCCATCCTCTTCTTCCGACGTCCTAACACAGAATGAAGGTTCCTTTAAGGGACTTCATCCAAGATGGCGTCCCTCGAATTCCGATTGGCTGATAGGATTCTATCAGCCAATCGGAATTAAGGTAGGAAAATTCTGATTGGCTGATGGAATCAGCCAATCAGATTGAAGTTCAATCTGATTGGCTGATCCGATCAGCCAATCAGATTGAGCTCGCATTCTATTGGCTGTTCCGATCAGCCAATAGAATGCGAGCTCAATCTGATTGGCTGATTGGATCAGCCAATCGGATTGAACTTCAATCTGATTGGCTGATTCCATCAGCCAATCAGAATTTTCCTACCTTAATTCCGATTGGCTGATAGAATCCTATCAGCCAATAGGAATTCGAGGGACGCCATCTTGGAGGACGTCCCTTAAAGGAGCCTTCATTCGGTGTTAGGACGTCGGAAGAAGAGGATGGATCCGCGCTGGAGGTCTTGAAGATGGACCCGCTCGTCGTCGGATGGATGAAGATAGAAGATGCCGCTTGGATGAAGATGTTTGCCGTCCGGATCTCCTCTTCTGCCTGGATAGGATGAAGACTTTGGAGCCTCTTCTGGACTTCTTCTTGCCGGATAGGATGAAGACTTCGGGACCCTATGGAGGACCGATCGGTGATACCCGGCGTGGTGAAGACAAAGTAGGAAGATCTTCAGGGGCTTAGTGTTAGGTTTATTTAAGGGGGATTTGGGTTAGATTAGGGGTACGTGGGTGGTGGGTTGTAATGTTGGGGGGTGGTATTGTGGGTTTTTTTCCAGGCAAAAGAGCTGATTTCTTTGGGGCATGCCCCGCCAAAGGCCCTTTTAAGGGCTGGTAAGGTAAAAGAGCTTTTCAATTTTAATTTTAGAATAGGGTAGGGCATTTTTTTTTATTTTGGGGGGCTTTGTTATTTTATTAGGGGGCTTAGAGTAGGTGTAATTAGTTTAAAATTGTTGTAATATTTTTATTATGTTTGTAAATTATTTTTTTATTTTTTGTAACTTAGCTTTTTTATTTTTTTGTACTTTAGTTAGTTTATTTAATTGTATTTATTTGTATGTATTTTATGTAATTAATTTATTGATAGTGTAGTGTTAGGTTTAATTGTAGATAATTGTAGGTATTTTATTTAATTAATGTATTGATAGTGTAGTGTTAGGTTTAATTGTAACTTAGGTTAGGATTTATTTTACAGGTAATTTGGTAATTATTTTAACTAGGTAGCTATGAAACAGTTATTAACTATTTAATAGCTATTGTACCTGATTAAAATAAATACAAAGTTGCCTGTAAAATAAATATTAATCCTAAAATAGCTACAATATAATTATTATTTATATTGTAGCTATATTAGGGTTTATTTTACAGGTAAGTATTTAGCTTTAAATAGGAATAATTTATTTAATAAGAGTTAATTTATTTCGTTAGATTTAAATTATATTTAGCCAAAAAAGCAGAAACAAAGCCCAGCACTCAAATAATTAAATAAAAATTAAATTTTATTGGTATACATTAAAAATGGTAAATACAAAAAGAGTATATCCTCCAAGCAGGACTGACTAACGCGTTTCGGCTGAGAAAGCCGTAGTCATAGTCGTTAAAACCATTTAACACACACCGGTTTAAATATCCAGTGTTCAAATTTCATTGGAGGATAAGTTGATCATTCATTAAAGGGACAGAATTGATATATGCAAATACATCTTTCACATTTCATAAATAGTTATATTTAACTTAGGGGGGTGTTAGGGTTCGGGTTAGAGTTAGCTTTAGGGGTTAATAGATTTATTATAGTAGCAGTGAGGTCCGGTCGGCAGATTAGGGGTTAATTATTGTAGGTAGCTGGCGGCGACATTGTGGGGGCAGATTAGGGGTTAATAAATATAATATAGGGGTCGGCGGTGTTAGGGGCAGCAGATTAGGGGTACATAGGGATAACGTAGGTTGCGGCGGTGTACGTAGCGGCAGATTAGGGGTTAAAAAAAATATGCAGGTGTCAGCGATAGCGGGGGCGGCAGATTAGGGGTTAATAAGTGTAAGGTTAGGGGTGTTTAGACTCGGGGTACATGTTAGGGTGTTAGGTGCAGACGTAGGAAGTGTTTCCCATAGGAAACAATGGGGCTGCGTTAGGAGCTGAACGCTGCTTTTTTGCATGTGTTAGGTTTTTTTTCAGCTCAAACTGCCCCATTGTTTCCCATGGGGGAATCGTGCATGAGCACGTTTTTGAAGCTGGCTGCGTCCATAAGCACTGCTGGTATTGAGAGTTGCAGTGGCGGTAAATTATGCTCTACGCTCCTTTTTTGGAGCCTAACGTAGCCCTTCTGTGAACTCTAAATACCAGCGGTATTTAAAAGGTGCGGGGAAAAAAAAAACCAGCGTTAGCTACACGGGTCGTTACCGACAAAACTCTAAATCTAGCCATAAGCTTGTATTCTGCGTAATGGTGAAATATAAAATATCTAAAGATACCCTATTTTTAACCTTGGCAATGTCCTTGCGGAATTCCCTAAATAAACCCCTTACTTCTTTAAGAACCTCTTTAATGTCATCTTTTGACGAAAGGGCTTTCAAGTCTTTCTTGGTAATGTTAGAGCCAGTGTTTGTAATTTGTGCAATAACTTGCTTTATATAAGGATCTAATGTTCCTTCTGCTAAGAGATCATGTGCTTTTAAGTATTGGTTTAATGTTGTTTCTCCATTTTGCTTGCTTTTTTACAAGGCATCACAAGAAACCATATGGCACTTATTGTGTGCAGACATAAGGTTATATAACTAAAATACCTGGGTATATCCTGGAGAGTGGTTCACAGCAACATTATTTGCAACTGTCCTGCAAAGGAAAGGAGGGTAGGAAAATGTTTGTTTTAAGTACTGGTGGGTTCTGAAATAGCAAAGTGCCCTTTCAAATTTAAATAGCTGCTAGCCTTGTGAGGAGTCTTCCTATAAGGTGTGCATGGGGCAGGGTAGAAAGCTTGCAATCCGGAGGGAAAGACGAATGTGTCTATATAGGGTACAGAAAGATTCTCAGGTTGCATTAACCAAGTGGCTTTAAAAAACTAGAATTATAGCGTTTGCTAAGAATTGTCTGTTTCGTAAGGAGCCAAGGGCTTTTGTTAATATGAGAGTGTATTGTTTGTATGAGTGCCCCCTGTCACTATTGCCACTTGCGTGTATTAAGCACTTCTGGAAAACTAATTGCCTGATCCACTATTAGTTTAATGGAAAGCATGTTTTAATGGTGCAGGATGTCAGCCTTGTATAATTGAAGGTGCACAAACCGCACTCACAGTAATTCATAGGCCGCGCACTTATCCTGGCTTGGGTACTTTTTTCTGTCTCCTTATGTCCCAAGTCCATGCAAGTACTGTAGGGTGGCTACATATCGCATTCCCCTAACAGCTGCTGCATCCCAGGCAGGTGCCTGGTAGTCAGATTTAACTTGTGTGGTAAGTGCACCTCAGGTCCTGTATTATGGTGTGGGCTAGGCCTTGTGGTGTATGGCAATTAGTAGTGGTAGTTTCCTACCTGCATCTGGCTACACAGAAGTCCCATTACTTTGGGAATCCGGGCAGCCTGGATATCAGAGACTGTATAGCTGCATGTCTGGATGGAGGTGAGTGACCTGGCGCTCTTCCTGCACATCCGGTCCGTACTACTCCAGGTCTGCTTTAAAGTAAGTAAGGCCAGATTTAGTCGACGATGCGGCAGAAAGCAGCAGTGAAATTATTTTAAATGATGGGTGTCATGAGATGCAGGACACATGCAGGACTCAGCAAAGATGGTACAACTCTATTTTTTTGTAGAGCATGGAAACATACATCTGGTAGCATTGATCTCACTAACTAACTGTGACACAGACAAACGGACCTAAACCCCACCCCTAATCTGGTGATGTCACTTCCCACTCTCATCACATCTTCCCATTTTCAAAGGACAAAGCATTCAAAAAAATTCCATTTGAATATAACAAATAACAAAGTATAAAACAACAATTTTGTATAGTATATAACAAATAACAAGTTACAGAAAATATAAACAACATGAATTACATCCTGACTTGAACATCGGGGTAGACTACCCTAGTCCACAGTGACCATGGGATTATTCTGCCCATACTTCCGGTCACTGTTCTAACTAATGTTAATCCCGATATCGGGCCGGAAGTTTCACCACTCTTCCGCTTGATGTAACTCTACATGAACTGTCCTCTGATACAGAAGAAGGTGATTGAGAGTCCGCTGGAGGCAGACATATCCCTGCTGTGATCTTGCTGAGGGGAAGGCATCCCTTTTAAAACAGGGGATCCCACCAGCGGTGGTACTGAGGCATCCAGTTCCAAACTCTCAGGTACAGGCTGAAGATGTTTTCGGCTACTGCGTGTAACTGTCCCTCCATCAGTAAGGACTCTATAAGACCTTGGTTCTGGAGAGCATCCAATTACCGTAGCAGGCGTCTTCCATTTCTTCTCATCATCCAGTTTAATTCTGACACTTTGCCCTGCATTCAGCTCCTGCAAGGGCCTCACAGAATGTCTCCTGTCGTAGAAGAATCGATAGCCCCTTTTTGCCTCTTAATCCCTCCTAAGGACTTCGTCCCGAGGAATAGAGCTAGTTGGCTGGAAGACACCCACAGAGGGTAATGTGATGCAAATCTGGTGTCCTAGCATCAGCTGTGCCGAGCTAAACCCCGTGGCTTGAATGGGAGTCTCCCTATAGGACAAGAGGGCAAGGTACGGCTCAGATTGCTTCAAAATGAATTTTGTTGTTTGAACTGCCCTTTCAGCCATTCCGTTGGCCTGCGAGTAATGTGGACTTGACGTGGAATGTATAAAATCATATTCCCTGCTGAAAGAACTGAACTCTGTGGAAGCGAACTGCATTCCGTTATCACTCACCAGCTCCAGTGGTATGCCCCACGGGGCGAACAAGCTCTTAAGACGAGTGATAACGGCTTGACTTGTGATTTCATTCAAAGGTGCAATTTCCAAATACCTGGAATAGTAGTCGATCACGACTAAGAACGTTTTTCCGTGCAGTTCGCACAAATCAGCAGCTATTTACTGCCACAGGCCTGCAGGCAGCGGAGTAGAAATCAAGGGCTCCCTTCTCTGAGAAGGCCGGCGTTCCCGGCAAAAGGCACATTTAGACACATGGCTTGCAATGTCGGAACTGATTCCAGGCCACCATACAGCCGTAGCTGCCCTTTCTCTGCACTTTGTAATGCCTAAGTGGCAAACGTGAATCCTGTTTAACATCTCCTGCCACATGCTAACAGGAATAACAATGCAGTCCTGGAACAGCACCAACCCATCCAGCTCCGTGAGCTGCGACCTTTCTGACTGGTAAGAACTTAAAGACATCCAGGCTGCCCGACTCTCTGGCCAACCTTCTTTTATGTACTTTATAACTTCTTGAAGGTCTGTATGTAAATATGTCTCTTTCTTTATTTGTTCTAGCTTCCCTGAAGAAATGGATTTGGAGGCCAGAACTGAATCTACATACACTTTCACATCTGATTCCGTTGAAGACTCTTCAGCAGCAGCCAGCGGGAGCCTGGATAGTGTATCTGCCACAACCAGTTGTTTCCCCGGCACATGCACTGCCTGAACGTTGAATCTGAGCAGCCTCATTATAAGTCTCTAGCATCTTAGGGGTGTTTTGTCAATATCATAGGAATTGATTAGAAGGACTAGCGGTTTATGATCAGTCTCCAGACTAAATTTCTCTAAACCCACTAGGTAACGCTGAAAGCACTCACAGGCCCAAACTGCAGCCAGGCACTCTTTCTCAATTTTGGTGTATTTTGACTCAGCAGCCGTCAGTGTACGGGAACAGTAGGCAATGGGCTGTAGTTTGTTTTCATTCAGCTGCAGGAGGGCAGCCGCTAACCCATAACTGTTCACATCAGCACTAACCACAGTCTTTTTGGAAGGGTCGTAGAACCCCAACACTGGTGCAGACCCCAGCAGGGACTTGACCTGCGTAAAAGATTCTTCCTGTGAAGGTCCCTAGACCCAGGCAACATCTTACTTTAGCAACTATGTAATAAAGTGTAGTATTGTGGATAAATCTGGAAAGAACCTGCCCACATAATTTACAAGGCCCAATATTTGTCTCAGCTCATGTACATCAGAAGGATTTTTCATCTGTTCAATAGCACAAATTTTCTCGGGGTCTGGCTTGATGCCAACCCCATTGATGATATGCCCAAAGTAACATAACTCAGCTTTTCCAAAATGGCATTTCTCTTTGTTTAGCTTCAGCCCGACTCTCTGATAGTCTGCAGCACACAGCTCAATTGTTGATCATGTTCCTCCAATTTAGACCCATACACTAAAATGTCATCCATGACGACTGCCGTGCCCACGTGGTCTCTTCGGAGAGAACTCATTTCTCTTTGGAAGATTTCAGGAGCAGAGGATATCCCGAAGGGGAGTCTGCAAAAACAAAACCAACCTACTGGTGTAATGAAGGTAGTCAGTTTACGGCACTTTGGATCTAAAGGTATCTGCCAGAAGCTGCTAGAAGCATCCAATGCAGAGAAGAACTTTGCCTCCGCCAATTTCGGAGCTATGTCTTCAAGTGTCGGCAGCACATACCTCTCTCTCTTCAACGCCTCATTCAGCCTTTTTAAGTCTACGCAGATGCGTACCTTCCCATTTTTCTTCGCAACGGGCACAATGGGGGCACACCAGTCAGTTGCTTCAACAACCTTTTCAATAACCCCCATATTCTTCATACGCAGAAGCTCCTTCTCCACTTGATGCATGAGCGGGGAACGGATTCTACGGGGAGTGGTAATGCTGTATGGGACTGAGTCACCTTTACGTGATATACGGACTGGGTTGCAATTCAGTAGGCCCAATTCACCAAACCTATCTTCTGAGATCTCATTCACTCTGGCCACTAGGCCCAAACCACAGACTGCTTTTCTGCTCAATAAGTTGTTAACACACTGACCTCTAATCACATGCACCCACATGGTGAATTTCCTTTGCTTTTACTCACAGCTGGCAAGAAATATCCCCACACAATCAATGCGGCCACCAGGACTATAGACTTTTGTTGTAACTTTCGCCAGCTGGGGCTGTCGAGGCAGTTTTATGAACGCTGCAAGAGACATTACAGTGATATCTGCTCCTGTGTCAATCTTAAAGGCAACTTTGGCTCCCATTACAGTAAGGGTAACCCTCCAATCATCTTTTGAACCCGGCCGTTCAACAACAGACCCCACAGAGGACACTACTTGACCCCCCTGGTCACTATCCACCTGCATCTCCTTAATATATTCAGTCTTATACACCACTTCAAAATGTCCCATCCGGTTACATTTTCTACATCTTTTGTCTTTAGCAGGGCATATGACACTCTGATCATGGGCACGGTTGCACCGTGTGCATCGGGCATGCTGCGCCCATCCACTTCTGGGCCTATCTGTTTCCCTAAGTCTACCGCTCACACTGTGCCTTTCACTTGCAGCTCTCCTGAACTGCTGCACTTCATCCACAATACTCTCAGACCTCAGATCAGCACTTTGCTTTTTCACCAGTTCACTCTGGCGGGCCATCCTAATAGCCCAATCTAATGTTAAATCAGACTCTAACTGGAGCTTCAGTGAGACTTCAGCATCTGCAATTCCAATAACTATTCTGTCTCTAATTTGCTCTTCTTTAGCAACACCAAACTCACAGAATTCAGCTAGTTCATACAGGCTGCGCACAAATAACTCCACAGATTCTCACACACTCTGAGCACGTTTGTGAAAACAAGCCCTCTCATGAATCACATTTCTTTTGGGCACAAAGTGGGCACTGAGTTTATTCATAACTATTTCAAAGTCAAATTCTTCCTCTTCTTGGAAAGTAAAAGCATTGAACACTGGCTCCACATCTTTCCCCATAGAGTATAAAAGAGAATTAACTTGTACTTCACCACTCTCCTTGTCCAACTTGGAAGCAATCCTGAAGCGCTGAAACCGCTGACGCCATGTGGGCCAAGCTGTAGGCTGAGAGAAGTCAAAAGGCTCATCGTCATCGATCAGGAAACAGAAGCGCAGGCAAGAACTTCTGACACCATGTCATGAGATGCAGGACACATGCAAGACACAGCAAACATGGTACAACTATTTTATTGTAGAGCATGGAAACATACATCTGGTAGCATTGATCTCACTAACTAACTGCGACACAGACAAACGGACCTAAGCCCCGCCCATAATCTGGTGACGTCACTTCCCACTCTCATCACAATGGGTATTACTACGATGTTAGTAACCAGGTATGCCAAGTATAAAGTGGGAAATCCCCCTTTTGTAGCCATTACGGAAACTAGAAGCTGCAGAGCAAATCTAGTATGCAGCCATCATCTTGCTCAGCTAGGCTCCGACCCATACCATATCCCTTTTAAATACTTTTAAAACAATTTTACAAAAAATACTTTATTGTAATGTGTATTTGATTAATTTTGTGAATTTGTTTGAGAGATGTTGGACACACTAACCAGTCTCTGGTAAATGGGATTTACCTTGGACTTGTAATATCAGTTGAGCGTTAATGTAAGCGTAGTCCAGCAATATTGCTTAGCATGACCCGCGTTGTTATTAGCAAACCACTTGTAATTTTTTTTATTAGCATTTTCATTATTTTATTTTTTTCAGTGCCTAATAATTTTACTTCCTGTCATGCCTATTCCCATGAAATCAAGGCAAAATGCAAATCAGTGCACATTATGAAATTTAGCAGTGTTCAGTGGGTTTGCAATAAGCTGTTTAGCTATAATAAACAATACATATGTTAGCCTTCCTATAGTACTAGTATAACATGTTTAGATTTATATTAATTTTCTAACTATTCAGCCTTATGTATCAGGTGTACAATGATTCTAAAAAAAAATAAGATGTCTTCCTTAGCTGGAATAATAATACTAAATTAAACATTTAAGATAGTGTGCTGAGTTTGTAATTATGAGTTTCTCCACTAGGGGTCACTCATTGCTTACAATTTACAGCTGTTTCTAGGATAGCTTTTGTAGAGGGTTATTATGTAGAACATGTTTTGAGAAGATCATGATATTGTTTATAGGACCATGTTTTTAAAAACCAAGTAAAATCCTTGATTGCATAAATGTTCAAGATATCAGTGGTCTTTTTACATGTGAGTCTATAAAGAAGAGACTAGCTTTCCTAATATGGTATTTATCATCATATAAATGACATTAATTTACTTACTTTTAATTGTAATCATCTATTACCATCTATTATTAGAGGTTTAAATTAAGGTAACAGGGATATAGGTTATAGCATAACTCAGTGACCCTCTCACACTCTGTAAATTGCATTTCTCACCTGTAATTCCACACACAATAATTAATTATATAGCCTCTAAATATACAGAGATTTTTTTTACAGAACACATATAATACCACATACCAGAGAAGCGCTATAAACTATGTAACTGGAGAAGAGTTCAAAATTATTTGTCCTTTAAAGGGACAGTCAAGCAAAAAAAAAAAACAACTTTCATGATTCAGATAGGGCATGTAATTTTAAAAAAACTTTCCAATTTACTTTTATTACCAATTTAGCTTTGTTCTCTAAGTATTTATAGTTGAAAGCTAAACCTAGGTTTATATGCTAATTTCTTAGACCTTGAAGGCCGCCTCTAATCTGAAAGCATTTTGACAGTTTTTCACCACTAGAGGGCATTAGTTCATGTGTTTCGCATAGATAACATTGAGCTCACGTACGTGAATTTACCGAGGAGTGAGCACTGATTGGCTAAAATGCAAGTCTGTCAAATGAACTGAAATAAGGGGCAGTCTGCAGAGGCTTAGATACAAGGTAATTACAGAGGTAAAACTTGTATTATAACTGTCAGCCAGATTACGAGTTTTGCATTATGGCTGCTCGCTAATATCATGTACGTTATTTCCATTGCGTATCTTTCATAACGTAGGTATTACGAGTCTGAAAACAACCTTGTAATGCGTCGCAGTAACATAAGTACCGCGTTTATTTACAAAGCGTAATCACGGGCGCGTTATAGATTCTCACATAGAGATCAATGCTAAATGAACAAAACACAGATTTTTCTTCTAACACTTGATCTCGAGAGAAATACACACTGCTCTGTCATATTATGTATACCACATAATGGATAACAAAAATACTCAGCTCAAATGTACAAACAACAATCGCACACGCAACATAGCACATACGCATTCCACATTCATAATCGTTATAAAAAAAAATAGACAACATGTACACTAAACGAGGGATAGGAAAATACGTTTAGATTTTGCCACACGGAACAAAACAACATGCAAAAAGAATTGCACACTGATACACAAACAAAACATTCACATTGCAGATTACGAAACATTAGTACAAATAAACATTTACAAAATTTAACAAATACGAAACCATCACAAATCAACATTTAGATTTAGAGATACTACTTTTGAAGAATGTTATGCAAAACGATCACTATGACATCATCGCATTATGCACATTCCACAAATACATATGTGCATTTACAAACTCAATATGAGCATGCGCAAATTAAAACAAATAATCCACATTGCACACATAATAATTACTAAGAAAGCATACCTGAACCTCGTTTACTTTGCAAACCGGTACATCATTAAACATTTACATAGGGTATATAAGCACACTCTAAGCATAGCTTCTTTGACTGTATTGCTTTTTCAAGTTAGGTGCAGGTCTAGGCGTTGGAGAGTTTGGAGAGATTTGAGAGTAGAGAGATTAAGTGAGAGTTAGTTAGTGTGAGAGAGCGAGTTAGTGTGAGAGAGTGAGTTAGTGTGAGTTAGTGAGCGAGAGTTTGTTTGGGTGAGTGTGCGAGTGTTTTGTTCCTACATTCATTATATAAACACATTTACACGCAAACACATTCAATACATACATACACTTATCACTAACACTACATACACTCCATACCCCATTCCCTCTCATCATACACTCCATACCCCATACCCCATTCCCTTTAAGCCTATACCCCATTCCGTTTCATCCCATAGGTTTTTGTTTTCTTAAAAATTATTGTTTACATATCCTCATTTTCGTCTTTTTCAACATATACGTTTGTCTGTTTAATACCGCTTACCCTCTTTTATTTATATTCCATTCACACTTTGAGCACTTTTTTCTTTTTGTTCATTATTTTGATCCCCTTTCATTTGTGCACCTTTTGTTGGAGTATGTCGGGAGGGGGGGATAGGTGCAGATTAGACCGGAGCTATTAGAGCTCATTAGGCAGGAGGCTAGGGCTGAGTTTAGGGATGAGCTTGTAGAGGAGGTTAGGCAGGAGTTTAGGCAGGAGTGAGGAAGGGGGAGAGGAACTGGAGAGGAAGGGGTGGGTGGACCCAGCCACTTTGTGGAAGATTCACAAGTGGCTGGGCCCAGTGGTCTTCAGCATAGACAGGGAGTTTCACAGTCCGGGGAACAGAGGGAGGAGAGAAATACTATGGATGAGAAGGAGGCCTTTATAGAGACTTATATGGAGAGGACTAGGAGGCTGCAGGCACCGAGGGCCACCCCTTTGGATAAGAGGAAGTTGTGGAAAGAGATCAGGGATGCCGTAAATGCAGTGGGGCTCTATAACAGGGATGTGAAGTCGATTCAGCACAGTTACCGGGACTGCAGAGCTGAACTGAAGCGAAAGCTCTCAAGGGAGAGAGAATACCTAGCAAGGACCGGTGGAGGTCCGGAGATAACTTTTGAGTATTCCCTCTGGGAGGAAATGCTGCGTTCAAATATTTCTGAGGTGGCCATAGTCGGTATCGGAGGAGCTGGGACCGGGAACCTGCCCCTCTCATCTGCCGGTAAGCTCATTTACTAATCTCTTTACATTAACCTCATAACCCATTCACACGCAATAATTATTTAAGGATATGACTAACGCAATTACGCTTTTTTATACATTATTACGTAAACGCATTCAGAATTACCTTGCGAAAGTTGCATTTGAAGAAAAGCCATCACATTAGTATCTAGTCTACAGATTAGGTGTGCATTTAAACAGATTTTAAGACAAATGCAAAAAGACATTCAGATTGACCATATAGATATCCGAAAGATGGGTTTGCAAATACGGAAATCGTATTGATTGCTTTGGCTTACAATTGAATTACAAAGGCAGCCTCATTAATACACTTTCAAATAGAACATTTACATCTTTATTTAGAAATGTGCTAATATCTCGATTTCTTTCTTTTTCAAATATACAGAATCTGAGGCCAAAGAGGAGGAGGAAGCACAGCACCCACAGGCTCCTCCTTCACCCAGGCATGAGAGGGGTGCAGATGACTCGCTACCTCGGGGAGACCTTGAAGATATCCCTGCACCATCATCCCCTGAAGAAGTCCCCACTGCAGAAGAGATCCCTGCAGCAGCCCCCCATGCAGCAGCAGCCTCTCATGCAGCAGCAGACCCTCGTGCACCAGAAGCCCACCATGCATCAGCTCCTCCTCAGGAGAACATCCCCCCCCCCGAGATACCAGAGGTGGAGATCTTGAATGATTTCCTCGAAGAGATGTGTGCCTCCCAGAGGGAACAGAGTGTACCTGACAAGAGTACTGAATGAAATTCGAGAAGGACAAAGAGATATTTTGAATACTCTTAAGAATATGTTGCAGGTCCTCCGGGAGGTGCCAAACGCACCATCTGCTCCTGCCCCATCTGCTCCTGGGCCTCCTCCATCTTCTCCTCTGCCTCAATCTCCTCCTCAGCCTGGTGATCCCTTAACCACTCACAGTACTCCTCCTCCCCCTACCCCTCTTCCCCAAACATCTCCTATGAGAACTCGTCAGAGGGGGCAATTGCCCCCCCCTGAGCCTCCGTCTCGTGGGAAGAGGGGAAGGAAGAGGAAGTAATTTTGTATATATTTATTTTAAATTTATTTAATGTGTAAAGGATAGGTATGTGATGATGTGGTCTTCTTACACTTGTGGAGCACACCCTGTATTTAATAGGCTTCTATGGGACCGGGTCCATGGAAGCAGATTGTTTGCAGAGTGTGTTTTACAAGTGTGTGGAGACAACATCATCACATGCTGTCCTTGTGGATTACATTGATTGGTTTTTGCGATGTGATGTCCAAACTGTTCTCCCAATCTCAAACAAAATGACCATTACAATTATACATGATGGCATATCAATGTTTTGATGCCAACAACACAGCTTAAAGGGACAGTCATAACATGAATAATTGTTGGTTACAAAGAAAACACTTTATTATGCATTATCAAGTTTGGAATAACAAGACTGTTATAGAAATACACATTTTACTTCTGTGATTAACCTTGTATATATGCCTCTGCAAAATGACCCCTTATTTCTGTTTTTTTGACAGACCTGCATTTCAGCCAATCAGTGATCACTCCAGGGTAACTATACTGCATGAGCTCAATGTTTTCTATATGAAACACATTAACTAATGCCCTCTAGTGGTCAAAATGCATTCAGATTAGATGCACTCTTTAAGGTCTAAGAAATGAGCAGATGAACCTCCTTGGTTTACCTTTCAACTAAGAACACCAAGAGAACAAAGATAAATTGGTAATAAAAGTTAAATTGAAAGTTGAAGAAAATTGCATTTCAGATTTCAATCATTAATGTTTTGTTTGACTTGACTGTCCCTTTAAACAAAAACATATGCTAACATATACTAATCCTTAGGGCTTGTTGGTATATCTACACATACTATATTTGAATTTGATACTAAGCCTGTATGCCATATTTCTCTCAAAATGTTAAATAAAGTCTATTTTTTAAAAGCTACATTAGAGTGTTTGAATATTTTAAGAAAGATTTAAGATTTAGGAGTATGAAAGAAGAACATTCGCTTACATGATTTTGACAGAGGCGAAATTTTAAACTACATTCACACTTACTCACATTCTTTGACTTGTTATCTTGTTATCCTTTGCAGAAAGGTTTATCTAGGACTGCTCAGGAGCAATCAAGAACATAGCTTAGATCTGCTGATTGGTGGCTGCATATATTTAAAGGGACAGTCTACACCAGAATTTTTATTGTTTTAAAAGATAGATAATTCCTTTATTACCCATTCCCCAGTTTTGCATAACCAACACAGTTATATTAATATACTTTTAACCTCTGTGATTATCTTGTATCTAAGCCTCTGCAAACTGCCCCTTTATTTGAGTTCTTTTGACAGACTTGCAGTTTAGCCAATCCGTGCCTGCTCCCAGATAACTTCACGTGCACAAGCACAGTGTTATCTATATGAAATACATGAACTAACACCCTCTAGTGGTGAAAAACTGTTAAAATGCATTCTGAAAAGAGGTGGCCTTCAAGGACTAAGAAATTAGCATATGAACCTCCTAGGTTAAGCTTTCAACTAAGAATACCAAGAGAACAAAGCAAAATTGGTGATAAAAGTAAATTGGAAAATTGTTTAAAATTACATGCTCTATCTGAATCATGAAAGTTTATTTTGGCCTAGACTTTCCCTTTAACGATTGTGAGTGCCTCACCCATGTGCTCACTTGAAAACTAGGAATGTATTGATGCTTATTCTACACATTATACCAAGAGACTGAAGCACATTTGAGAATAGAAGATAATTGCAAACTGGGTTAAAAATGTATGTTAAAAAAAGAAAATAAATTTGGGTCTCATGTCCTTTTAAGAGTTACATTAGAAATATATGCACACAATACTATATTTGGAGATCAACAATGTGGAAGCCATACATGACACAATAGTGGGCATTTACATTAATAAAAAAATATCAGGACATAACATTTAGAATAAGTAGACATCTCATATATATTATATAATATGATAAAGGTCAATGCATATTGATTATTTTATTCAAATACAAAAGCGCATCTTTAGGAATTATATATGTAGAAAATTCTACATAACACATTAATTATTTTGTAAATTGAAAATATTGTTGACAAACATATTAAACAAGATGGAGTATATTCATGTATTTGCACTTGCTTCAAAATTTATTCTGGATAAAAAACATATTGCCTTCATTCGTTTCAATGAGACAGCCATCAAAAGATATTTTTGTGTTCTTTATCAGCTATGGTTCAACAATGTACATGATTGACACAATCCATAATCCAAGAAATTCATGGTTTTAAACTTGTGTTCTCATGTCGGTTATGTGGCAAAACAAATATTGCGGGACAACGTAATCCAATCAGACGGATTTGACACCTTTGCATGTGATGTCTTAAAGGACCAGTCAACACAGTTGATTTGCATAATCAACAAATGCAAGATAACAAGACAATGCAATAGCATTTAATTTGAACTTCAAATGAGTAGTAGATTTTTTTTCTGCCAATGTTAAAAATTATGTCTATTTCCACTCCCCCTGTACCATGTGACAGCCATCAGCCAATCACAAATGCATACACGTACCATGTGACAGCCACCAGCCAATCACAAATGCATACACGCTTATTCTGTGAATTCTTGCACATACTCAGTAGGAGCTGGTGACTCAAAAAGTTTAAATATAAAAATACTGTGCACATTTTGTTAATGGAAATAAATTGGAAAGCTGTTTAAAATTGCATGCTCTATCTGAGAAATGAAAGTTTAATTTTGTCTTGAGTGTCCCTTTAAGCAACCTGCAAAAACCCATTTCAGGGAGGTGGCTTCACCCGCTACTGTGTCGCCCCCCCCCCCCAGTTATATATTGGACACTTTGAAACCCTAAATAAGTTAGAGACTTATCATTAAAGTAGCTTCCCACTAAAGTCACATCAAAAAGGTAGCTTTATTGCACAACCACATCATGTCAAACCAGATCATGTCAAACTAATCTAATTAGATTCTACGAGGAAGTAAGTAAAAATATAGATAAAGGGGAATCAGTTGATGTGATATACTTAGATTTTGCAAAGGCATTTGATACAGTGCCACATGAGAGATTAATGCACAAAATTAAGGGACTGGGAATAGCTGAAAATGTTAGCTCATGGATAAATAACTGGATAAAAGATAGGGAGCAACGAGTAGTAGTAAATAGATCATACTCAGATTGGACAAAGGTAATCAGTGGAGTCCCCCAGGGATCAGTACTGGGCCCTGTTCTTTTTAATATTTTTATAAATGACTTGGAGCAAGGATTAAATAGCGACATCTCTATTTTTGCAGATGATACTAAGTTAAGTAAGGTAATTCGGTCAGAACAGGATGAACTTTCATTACAAAGGGATCTGCAAAAATTAGAAGTATGAGCAAGTAAATGGAAAATGAGATTTAATACGGAAAAATGCAAGGTTCTACATTTTGGAAGTAAAAATAAGCAGGCAACGTATTTTTTAAATGGGACAAGACTTAGCCAAACAGAGGAGGAAAGGGATTTGGGAGTAGTAATAGATAACAAGCTAAAGATGGGTGCACAATGCAGGGCAGCGGCTTATATAATATACTAGATATATATATACTTATATAATATACTAGCATGTATTAAAAGAGGCATTGATTCAAGGGAGGAAAGCATAATTCTGTCACTATATAAAGCCCTGGTAAGACCTCACCTTGATTATGGAGTGCAGTTCTGGGGACCGATCTCAAAAAAAGATATTGCAGAACTAGAAAAAGTTCAGAGAAGGGCCACAAATCTAATAAGGGGATTGGATAATTTAACCTATGAGGAGAGGCTAGCCAAACTGTGTCTGTTTTCTTTAGAATAAAGGCGCTTGAGAGGTGACATGATTACTTTATATAAATATATTCAAGGCCCATATACAGAGATGGCAGAAGCTCTGTTTATTCCAAGAAAATTGTTTCTGACAAGAGGTCACAATTTAAGGTTGGAGGAAAGGAGATTTAATCTCCTGCAACAGAAACGTTTTTTCACTGTAAGAGCAATAAAATTGTGGAACTCATTACCAAAGGAGGTAGTGAATGCCAATACCCTAGATACATTTAAACATAGTCTGGATACATTTCTGTTTATAAACAAAATTCATGGATATGATTGCTAGTATTAAATGGGTCACCTTTTAGTGGGGTTATTTAAGCTTAACTGGAGCTTTTTGTAAGTATTTTAGATTTGTATAGGTTGAACTCGATGGACTTCAGTCTTTTTTCAACCTTATCTACTATGTTACATACAACAAACCTATTTTTCAATGATCATACACTTGTTGAATGCTTAAATATTTTAGAATACAAAGTTTAATTATGTGCAGTAAATAAGGTAGTATTTGTGTTTTAATTGTATTAAAATCAGTGGGGGCTTTTTGGTTACTGATGCATTCCTTAAGGGTTCTATAATGTCCCAGCAACTAAAGGCATTCCTTAAAGAAATACTTTTCCGGATTTGGGCCACATTGGATCATGGTACTTGGAGTTTCAGGGAGATTGCATTCCATTTGCTGGCATCAGGGAGTCGCTATTACAATCAGGGAGACTCCCTGAACTTCAGGGAGAGTTGAGATGTCTGAACATGGCGTATCCAAGATCGTGTAAAAACGTAATCCAATCCAAGGACGGATTTGACACCTTTGCATGTGACGTCTTCAGCAACATGGCACATCCGAGATCGCGTAAAAACGTAATCCAATCCAAGGACGGATTTGAAACCTTTGCATGTGACATCTTAAGCTACATGACGCATCCAAGATTGCGTAAAAACTTAATCCAATCCAAGGACGGATTTTACACCTTTGCATGTCAATAAGAAACTTTTTTATATTTGAAAAACTAGTATGTGCTATATTGTTATCTATGAAGGGTGTTTGCTTCACATAATGTAACGCTAGATAAGAGAATACTGTGATATAGGAAATATAATCCATTGTTGGTAATAAGTATATATTTCATTATAATAGGAAGATTCAGAACTATTTAGGAAGCAGCAGGGTTTAAATGGACATGAAACCCACATTTTTTATTTTAAAGATATGTAAGAGATTGCAATTTTAACTACCTTTCAAATTTAATGATAGTATTTAAATTTGCTTCTTTCTCTTGTTATCTTTTGCTGAAATGTGTTTCTAGGTAATCTCAAGAGCAGCAAATAACCGATGTTCTAGCTGCTGATTGGTAACTGCATATATATACCGATTGTCATTGGCTCACCTATGTGTTCAGTTAGAAACCAGTAGTGCACTGTTGCTCCTTCAACAAATGATACCAAGAGACTGAAGCAATGTTGAGAATTGAATTAAATTGGAAAGTTTTTTTTAAATAGTATGTTCTACCTAAATGAGAACAAAAATTATTTGGGTTTCATGTCCCTTTAAATGAGAAATAATGCTACTAGATACATTATGAAAATGTGGATTGGTTATACATTGTGGGGCCTAGTTATCAAGCCGTCAACCTCAAATACGCTGGAATTCCGCAGCGTATTTGTGGCGAGGCTGATTCGCCTTAGTTATCAAAGGCTCGAGACCGGCAAAAGTAGAATTTTGTGACGTAAGCATCGATCCGCCGGACTCAGTCCGACACAGATCGATTCTTACGTCACTCCAGATGTTCCGCACACAAGTGCGGCACATTCTCACTACTTTTGCTAGCTATCAAAAAACTAGCAGGTACGCTCGGCACTTTTACGGCCCAGCGTACCTGGTTTTCAATCCGCCACCCCTGGAGGCGGCGGATCCCATAGGAATCAATGGGAGTCTGACCATAGCGAAAGTACAAGTTCGCTGCTGACAGACATCCCATTGATTTCTATGGGAGCTGTCTACACCTAACACCCTAACATGTACCCCGAGTCTAAACACCACTAATCTGACCCCCCCTACACCGCCGCAACTAAATAAAGTTATTACCCCCTAAACCGCCGCTCCCGGAGCCCACCGCAAGCTACTCTATACATATTAACCCCTAAACCGCCGCTCCCGGAGCCCACCGCAACTATAATAAATGTATTAACCCCTAAACCGCCGCTCCCTGAACCCGCCGCAACCTATATTAAATGTATTAACCCCTATCCTGCCCCCCCTACACCGTCGCCACCTATAATAAATTTATTAACCCCTAATCTGCCCCCCCTACACCATCGCCACCTATAATAAATTTATTAACCCCTATCCTGCCCCCCACTACGCCGCCGCCACTGTAATAAAATTATTAACCCCTAAACCTAAGTCTAACCCTAACCCTAACGCCCCCCTAACTTAAATAATTATTAAATAAATCTAAATAAATTAACTCTTATTAACTAAATGAATCCTATTTAAAACTAAATACTTACCTTTAAAATAAACCCTAATATAGCTACAATATAAATTATAATTATATTCTAGCTATCTTAGGATTTATATTTATTTTACAGGTAACTTTCAATTTATTTTAACCATGTACAATAACTATTAAATAGTTATTAACTATTTAATAGCTTACCTAGCTAAAATAAAGAGAAATGTACCTGTGAAATAAATCCTAACCTAAGTTACAATTACACCTAACACTACACTATACTTTAATAAATTATTCCTATTTAAAAATAAATACTTACCTGTAAAATAAACCCTAAGATAGCTACAATATAATTAATAATTATATTATAGCTATCTTAGGATTTATATTTATTTTACAGGTAACTTTGTATTTATTTTAGCTAGTTAGAATAGTTATTAAATAGTTATTAACTATTTAATAACTACCTAGCTAAAAGAAATACAAAATTACCTGTAAAATAAATCCTAACCTAAGTTACAATTAAACCTAATACTACACTATCATTAAATTAACTAAATAAACTACCTACAAATAACTACAATTAAATACAATTACATAAACTAACTAAAGTACAAAAAATAAAAAAAGCTAAGTTACAAAAAATAAAAAATTAAGTTACAAACATGTTAAAAATATTACAACAATTTTAAGCTACTTACCCCTAATCTAAGCCCCCTAATAAAATAACAAACCCCCCCCAAAATAAAAAAAATCCCTACCCTATTCTAAATTAAATAAATTTCAAAGCTCTTTTACCTTACCAGCCCTTAAAAGGGCCATTTGTGGGGGCATGCCCCAAAAAGTTCAGCTCTTTTGCCTGTAAAAGAAAAATACAACCCCCCCCAACATTAAAACCCACCACCCACATACCCCTAATCTAACCCAAACCCCCCTTACAAAAACCTAACACTAATCCCCTGAAGATCATCCTACCTTGAGTCGTCTTCACTCAGCCGAGCCACCGATGGAACTGAAGAGGACATCCGGAGCGGAAGAAGTTAATCCTCCAAGCGGCGCTGAAGAAATCTTCCATCCGATGAAGTCATCATCCAGGCGGCGCTGAAGAAGTCTTCGATCCGGCCGATGTCATCTTCAAAGAGGCGCTGAAGGGGTCTTCTATCCGGGCGAAGTCATCTTCCAAGCCGGGTCTTGAATCTTCCTTCCGCCGACGCGGAACCACCTTCTTCACTGACGGACTACGACGAATGACGGCTCCTTTAAGGGATGTCATCCAAGATGGCGTCCCCTCAATTCCGATTGGCTGATAGGATTCTATCAGCCAATCGGAATTAAGGTAGGAAAAATCTGATTGGCTGATGGAATCAGCCAATCAGATTGAGCTCGCATTCTATTGGCTGTTCCGATCAGCCAATAGAATGCGAGCTCAATCTGATTGGCTGATTGGATCAGCCAATTGGATTGAACTTGAATCTGATTGGCTGATTCCATCAGCCAATCAGATTTTCCTACCTTAATTCCGATTGGCTGATAGAATCCTATCAGCCAATCGGAATTGAGGGGACGCCATCTTGGATGACGTCCCTTAAAGGAGCCGTCATTCGTCGTAGTCCGTCGGTGAAGAAGGTGGTTCCGCGTCGGCGGAAGGAAGATTCAAGACCCGGCTTGGAAGATGACTTCGCCCGGATAGAAGACCTCTTCAGCGCCTCTTTGAAGATGACATCGGCTGGATCGAAGACTTCTTCAGCGCCGCCTGGATGATGACTTCATCGGATGGAAGATTTCTTCAGCGCCGCTTGGAGGATTAACTTCTTCCGCTCCGGATGTCCTCTTCAGTTCCATCGGTGGCTCGGCTGAGTGAAGACGACTCAAGGTAGGATGATCTTCAGGGGATTAGTGTTAGGTTTTTGTAAGGGGGGTTTGGGTTAGATTAGGGGTATGTGGGTGGTGGGTTTTAATGTTGGGGGGGTTGTATTTTTCTTTTACAGGCAAAAGAGCTGAACTTTTTGGGGCATGCCCCCACAAATGGCCCTTTTAAGGGCTGGTAAGGTAAAAGAGCTTTGAAATTTATTTAATTTAGAATAGGGTAGGGATTTTTTTTATTTTGGGGGGGTTTGTTATTTTATTAGGGGGCTTAGATTAGGTGTAAGTAGCTTAAAATTGTTGTAATATTTTTAACATGTTTGTAACTTAATTTTTTATTTTTTGTAACTTAGCTTTTTTTATTTTTTGTACTTTAGTTAGTTTATGTAATTGTATTTAATTGTAGTTATTTGTAGGTAGTTTATTTAGTTAATTTAATGATAGTGTAGTATTAGGTTTAATTGTAACTTAAGTTAGGATTTATTTTCCAGGTAATTTTGTATTTCTTTTAGCTAGGTAGTTATTAAATAGTTAATAACTATTTAATAACTATTCTAACTAGCTAAAATAAATACAAAGTTACCTGTAAAATAAATATAAATCCTAAGATAGCTATAATATAATTATTAATTACATTGTAGCTATCTTAGGGTTTATTTTACAGGTAAGTATTTATTTTTAAATAGGAATAATTTATTAAAGTATAGTGTAGTGTTAGGTGTAATTGTAACTTAGGTTAGGATTTATTTCACAGGTACATTTCTCTTTATTTTAGCTAGGTAAGCTATTAAATAGTTAATAACTATTTAATAGTTATTGTACATGGTTAAAATAAATTGAAAGGTACCTGTAAAATAAAAATAAATCCTAAGATAGCTAGAATATAATTATTATTTATATTGTAGCTATATTAGGGTTTATTTTATAAGTAAGTATTTAGTTTTAAATAGGATTCATTTAGTTAATAAGAGTTAATTTATTTAGATTTATTTAATTAATATTTAAGTTAGGGGGGCGTTATGGTTAGGGTTAGACTTAGGTTTAGGGGTTAATCATTTTATTACAGTGGCGGCGGCGTAGTGGGGGGCAGGATAGGGGTTAATAATTTTATTATAGGTGGCGACGGTGTAGGGGGGGCAGGATAGGGGTTACTAGGTATAATGTAGGTGGCAGCGGTGTCCGGGAGCGGCGGTTTAGGGGTTAATACATTTATAAGACTTGCGGCAGGGTCTAGGAGCGGCGGTTTAGGGGTTAGTAACTTTATTTAGTTGCGGGGGCCTCCGGGGGCGCCGGTATAGGGGGTAGAACAGTGCAGTTTAGTGTGAGTGCTTAGTGACAGGCTAGCAATAAAGCTGGGAAAAAGCCGAAGGGCAGCGAGATCGGATGAGTGATAACTGTCCCAGTCCGCTGCTCATCGCCCCGCGGCTTTTTGACAGCTTTATTTGATAACTTAGGCGTATTTTTTAAGGTCCGCGGCGGCGAAGGTAGGCGAGCTTAGGCGGACGTATTGGGCCGGCGAAGCCAGAAAAGTAGACGGCTTGATAACTACCCCCCTATATGTTACCTATAGCTCTGGTGACCATCTTTCCGCTTTAAAAAGGGGCACACATGAGAAATACATATGTCAGGGATGTTTTCATAGCTGTTTAAAGATTTATTTTAAATAAGAACAATGACATATGTATTTATCAGATGTGTCACTTATTAAAGCGGAAATATGGTCAGCCTACCTATAGCAATATATTGTTGGATAATTAAATATTATCAATAATAGAGAGATATTAATCATCTAAAATTTGTGCACTACACACACTGATTTATTTGGTTATATTACTACAATAAGATGTAAGATAAATTGGAATAGATGTCCCACCCGCTCCCTTCCTCCTCCCACCCCCTAGAGTGACGGACCGCCCGCCTCCCTCCTTACCCTCTCACCCACCAACGTTAAGCACTACCGCTGTCCGATGCAGAGAGGGCCACAGAGTGGCACAACGACCAGCATTGTACAGGGTACAGGGCTGGTCGTTAAGGGGTTAATTAATTAGACCTTCTAGGATATGTACCAATCTCAACCTGTTTTATGTCCCTTTACGTAATGTTATATACACAGTAACTTCTGTGCACTGACTAGAGCAGGGGCACATTACATAAATATTTTATCACATGATGTGATGGGCACTAAATACACATATACATTGGACAGTGTGCTACATAGCTAACATTCTGGGATTTGGTAATAAACCAGACTTTATTATAGTGCACAGAACAAGTGTGATATTTGTGTCTTCTAATAATGTGATTAATGTTCTAATAGGAGACCAGTGAGATGGATGAAAAAAAGAGGAGCTGAGGGATAAGACAGAGATGAGCAGAGGGATGACACCAATAGAGCTGATTGATGAGACAAAGAGAAGGCAAAGGATGAGGTTGAGAAGCTGAGGAGTGACACAGAGAGAGCTGATTGATGAGACAAAGAGAATGCAAAGGATGAGGTTCAGAAGCTGAGGGGATAACACATGAAAGATCTGATTAATGAGACAAAGAGAAGGCAAAGGATGAGGTTCAGAAGCTGAGGGGATAACACATGAAAGAGCTGAGCAATGAGACAAAGAGAAGGCAAAGGATGAGGTTAAGAAGCTGAGGGGATAACACATGAAAGAGCTGAGCAATGAGACAAAGAGAAGGCAAAGGATGAGGTTCAGAAGCTGAGGGGATAACACATGAAAGAGCTGAGCAATGAGACAAAGAGAAGGAAAAGGATGAGGTTCAGAAGCTGAGGGGATAACACATGAAAGAGCTGAGCAATGAGACAAAGAGAAGGCAAAGGATGAGGTTCAGAAGCTGAGGGGATAACACATGAAAGAGCTGATTGATGAGACAAAGAGAAGGCAAAGGATGAGGTTAAGAAGCTGAGGAGATGACACATGAAAGAGCTGATTGATGAGACAAGGAGAAGGCAAAGGATGAGGTTCAGTAGCTGAGGAGTGACACAGAGAGAGCTGATTGATGAGACAAAAAGATGGCAAAGGATGAGGTTCAGAAGCTGAGGAGTGACACATGAAAGAGCTGATTAATGAGACAAAGAGAAGGCAAAGGATGAGGTTCAGAAGCTGAGGAGTGACACATGAAAGAGCTGAGCAATGAGACAAAGAGAAGGCAAAGGATGAGGTTCAGAAGCTGAGGGGATGACACATGAAAGAACTGATTAATGAGACAAAGAGAAGGCAAAGGATGAGGTTCAGAAGCTGAGGAGTGGCACGTGAAAGATCTGATTAATGAGGCAAAGAGAAGGAAACGGATGAGGTTAAGAAGCTGAGGAGTGACTCATGAAAGAGCTGATTAATGAGACAAAGAGAAGGAAAAGGATGAGGTTAAGAAGCTGAGGAATGACACATGAAAGAGCTAATTAATGAGACAAAGAGAAAGAAAAGGATGAGGTTAAGAAGCAGAGAGATGTGTCAGAGGGAGCTGATTAATGAGTCAAAGAGAAGGAAAAGGATGAGGTTAAGAAGCTGAGGAGTGACACATGAAAGAGCTGATTAATGAGACAAAGAGAAAGAGAAGGATGAGGTTAAGAAGCAGAGAGATGTGTCAGAGGGAGCTGAGGCATGAGATAACGTGGACGTGATGGAGGAAAGAATTACAGACTATGGAAGGATTTGTAAAAACAAATGTGAGTAAGGTGTGCAGTGTGGTGTGTATGTGAGCTATTAGAAACATATCTGTGAATGAATATGCTGGAAAAAAGGGAATGTAATAGTAATATTCAACCATTAAATAATTTGACATTTTAATTTTTATTTAAAAATCCAAAACTCTTCTTTTGTGACAAGTTGAGCTGATCTATCACTTGATCAATGGCTTGAAATCTGAAGATCGATTGTTGCTTCACGCTATGTTTTGAAAAAGTCTTTCCACAGGAGTTTAAGGAGAGATAACGGTAAAAGATAATAAATGTTCCCTTATGCAATCTTTTAGCATCCTGGTCGTACACCCTACGTACTGTTTACCACATAGGGGCTAGATTATGAGTGAAGCGCTAACTGCAGCAGACACGCAATATCAGCTCTTTTCATGTGGCAGAAATAGCCGGCGTATTACAATTTAAAAGTAAACGCAAGAGTGCAATTGCTCATCGAGTTAGCGCAACTTCAGAGCTTGCGTAAAGGATGGGGAAGAAGAAAAGATGCACTAAACACTACATAAATATATGTAAATGTACACACTCATATAAACACATTCTGATAAAAATTATTAAAAAACAATAATAAAACAGTTATTTGGACTCAAAGATATATGGTATAAGGTGTTTGAAAAAAAGGGCTGCAAAGAGTGTATGTGTACATATGTATTTATGTATTTACTAGCTGTTGCCCGCGGCTTCACTCACATGGATTTTGTGATTTGTAAAAAATAGCAAAAAACAAGAGCACTCCCAACGACGTGTGCCCTCACGTCTGTGCCTGTTATGGTTGCACACTTGCTGACATGATCTTTTATTTTTAAAGGAGAATGTAAATAACAATTTTCACGTCTGTAACATCTATGGTTTTTTAGATATAGGTATCCTCAGAAATGACCCCCCCCCCCTTTCCACATCCATAAGTGGATTTTCAGGCACTGGTAAAACACGTGTTTCTTTATTTTTAAAGGAAAATGTAAATACCAATTTTCATGTCTGTAACATCTTCGGTTTGTGAGATATAGGTACCCTCATAAATCACCTCCCCCCTTTTACCTCCCTTAAGTGGATTTTCAGTAAATGGTAAAACAGACGCTTCATTATTTTTAAAGTGAATCAGAATATGAGAATGTCCACAGCACTTTAAAATAATCAATATCTTTATTAGGACATAAAAGTCACAGCGACGTTTCGGGGATAAAACCCCTTAATCATGCATGATTAAGGGGTGTTATCCCGAAACGTCGCTGTGACTTTAATTTCCTAATAAAGATATTGGCGCATAATTATCAAGGTCTGTCGGACCTAATCCGACAGTGCGGATCAGGTCCGCCAGACCTCGCTGAATACGGTGAGCAATACGCTCGCCGTATTCAGCATTGCACCAGCAGCTCACAAGAGCTGCTGGTGCGAAGCTGCCCCCTGCAGACTCGTGGCCAATAGGCCGCCAGCAGGGGGGTGTCAATCAACCCGATCGTACTAGATCAGGTTGAATTGTGGCGATGTCTGTCCACCTGCTCTGACAGGTTATGGAGCAGCGGTCTTTGTGACTGCTGCTTCATAACTGCTGTTTCTGGCGAGCCTGCAGGCTTGCCAGAAACACGGGGCATCAAGCTCCATACGGAGCTTGATAAATATGCCCCATTGATTATTTTAAAGTGCTGTGGACATTCTCATATTCCGATTCACTTTTTGGTGAATGGACAGCTCACCTGTCTTCACGAGCACAGGACTCAGAATAGTGCTGTTCTGATACATACAGTCTACATTATGTGCATCACATATTAATAGTGGGTGTGTAAGAGAGCCCTATTCCACATCAGACTTTATGCCTGATACCATTCTGACTAGGACGGCGTCTGAGTGTGTTTTTGCACAAATTTTTTCCCCTGAAGTCCTTACGATAACTTCGCATTTAAGGATCACAGATCTTGTTCAATGCCGTAGATGAGTGTTAGCTGGATGGTCTGATTGGAAGAGGCTTCCATCTGGGACGACAGCCATGCAGACCAATTTCACGAGAGGTCCTTTTGGTCTCTCCTGAAAGCTCATCCTTCCCAATCCAAAACGAGATGTAGAACAAATTCTGTGGGAGTACACAAAAAGAAAGGGCGCCTCCTGGTGTAATACAGTTTACAAAACAAGCAATCAACTAGATGTTTAGACGGGTACTCACAAAGAGGGCAGCACCCACTCATGCTTAGTCTCGCCTGCTGGGATATCTCAGTGCCCCAGCTCACTGCTCTTAGGAATCCACACACCTCAGTGTAGGGCGTCTCTTCAGGGAGAATAACTTAGGCTCTCAGTCGGAATAGATGATAGAAAATCCTTGCTTTTCTTAAAATGCTGTATTTAAAACACACAGTGCACAGCAGTAATACTATGTAATAAAAATAATGCGTAAAGTCATAAATTCATGCAACGCGTTTCTCAGCTACCACGCTGTTTCATCAGGCATATGTGTCCTAACTGAGAATCGGAAGCTATATACTGAACCTAATTAATCAGCATTAATTTAAAAAACGCACACCTCCCAACACAGGTGTATCTATTCCCAGTTGTTCAAAATTAGCTTCTGATGTTACATACGATAAAATCACATGTTAAATATACAAAGTACAACAACCACTTCCATGTAGTAATCCGTAGCTATACTAACCATTCCCCAATGTGTGAATCAGAGAGCCCGTATTGTTAGATCCATAAAATAGGAATCAGTGCTTAATAGCGGTTCGTTAATAATCAGTTATATACTGTACATAACATTGTAAATGTTAAACATTTGAACATAAACCCAATTGTTCACCTTAAGTCTTTAATGTGGTAAATACATTAGTCTTCTTTAAATGTAATCCCCTTCATAGTAGTAAACATTTGTAGGTGACCGATTTAAACATATGTTTATTTTCATATTTTCTACAGCTGGGGTGAAATGGGCGTTATTTTTCCGTTTTGATTCTATTAGCCACCAATCGGAGCGCTTAGCGTCATATTGCGTCACTCAGTAAACATGCTTGTGTCTCTCCGGAGTGGTAAGGTTAAGGGTGAAATCCTTGATGACAGCTGATCTTATCCCAACAACTATGTCTGTCATTACGAGCTCCGTCAGGAGACCGGACCATGAAATGGCGATAATGTTGCGTACAAAATCGACATATAGCCAATACCAAATACCCACAAAATAAGGAAGGACCTAATAAGTACCCATACCATGAAACATACCACATTTTAAAAGTGATACTAATCTATATATCCAAAAACACAATAATATATATGAGATAATATTCAGTGGATCACCGTATGGATAAGCCTACTAACTCTGATCTCCACTGACAAGAGATGCTAATGCCGGATAGCCGGACATAAAAGTGAAATAAATAGAAAATTTACAATATGAGAAAGCTTGAGATATGCTATGTGGCGCTACAATACTATAGCCACTATTACTATCTATATTGAACAAGTTAATATCAAGTGTATCCGCAAAAATAAGAGATAAAAGTGTACAATGTGAATGTGTCTCACTATAACCATAACCCTATTAAGGGGAATAAAATTAATAATATGTCCAGTCGTGGTCATTGTACCTAAAAATGTAGGTGATATTATAATCGACAAATATGTTTCACTTTGAAAGTGAGCAAGTAAAATGTAGCTGTCAATTACCTTAAATACTAAACCTATAAAAGTGTCTGTGAAGGAAAGATGATAGTTATTTATGATAAACAATAACTATCTGTATATATAATAACGTGTGGTGGTCTACCAATATTTAGTGAATATATCTATATTTAATATTTTAATGGTAATAAAAAACTGATGGATGTATCAATATGGTTGATAAATCAATTGCATATAATGAACCGTGAATATATAGTATTAACCTAAAAATTTTATTAATGTGTTAAATTTTTCCCTATCATATCATTAAGTGAGTGCATGTTATAATCCAGGCTCTGTGGTGCACACATATAAGGATTACAAGTCCGACCCACTATTTAAAAAGCAGCCATATTAATGTTTTCGTTTAACCCTTCAGGAAACAAACTACCGAACTTATATACTGTATACATTGATACATCGATCATTTTTTTTTTATTACCATTAAAATATTAAATATAGATATATTCACTAAATATTGGTAGACCACCACACGTTATTATGTAGACAGATAGTTATTGTTTATCATAAATAACTATCATCTTTCTTTCACAGACACTTTTATAGGTTTAGTATTTAGGGTAATTGACAGTTACATTTTATTTGCTCACTTTCAAAGTGAAACATATTTGTCGATTATAATATCACCTACACTGTTAGGTAGAATGACCACGACTGGACATATTATTAATTTTATTCCCCTTAATAGGGTTATGGTTATAGTGAGACACATTCACATTGTACACATTTTTTTTTTTTTTTTTTTTTTAAAAGTATTTTTTTTATTATATAAATAGGTTATCACAACTCTTGCAAACGTTACAAAAATCGAGTAAACACAAAAATCACAAACATGGTATCTCGTATTACATTGAAATGACATAGATATTGCTTAACATAACCAGGGTTTTACCCCATTCCTAGAGGATCCAGAGGTCAAACTATACCCGGGAGGGAGATGAAGTAAGGAGTGAATAGGAGCGTTTACAGGTTAGGAGAGTCGTTGTCTGCTGGTAGGTTTAAGGTTTTGGCGTCTTTATTTTTTATTCCGCCTTTTGATCTGCTTTATAAAAGCGGAATTACGCTAGTAGTCAGTTACTATGTGGATATTGACTGAATAGGCAGCTGAGCGGATACAGGGGCCAACAAGGGCCACCGCTCTAAGGGGGTGGATTCAAGATTCAGTCATCATTGCGCTGTTACGGGCTGAAGTACCCCCTTTGAGGGGGGAGAGGATATTAGCGAAGGGGGGGGGGGAGGGGCTCATTGAGTGGAGGGGGGGGAGAAAGGTGGACAGACCGCCCTAGACCCATATCTGGGGCCAGTGACCCCAGGGGGCAGGGAGACCTAAGATTTAGCTCTGAGGCTCTGCAGGTAAGCTTCCCAGGGTTCCCAAACAAGACAAAAAGTTTCCGACTTGCGCCGGATTCTGTAGACAAAGTCTTCCATGGACTTGACATAGTTCAGATATTCCAGTACACTCTGCCATTTTGGGGGGTGTATTTTCTTCCAGTTCCTGGCAATTGCCATTTTAACTGAGGTGAGTATATATATAAGAAGGGTTCTCTGGTGCGGAGGCACTTTCTCTAAGCCCAAATGGAGAAGGGCCGTTCCGGGGTCCTTTATCTCTGGAAGACCCATTAAGCAACAGATCCTACTGGTCTTACCCCAGAGCGCCTTTATGTTGGGACAGGTCCACCAGGTGTGTAGCGGGGTGCCAATGCCACCACAGTTTCTCCAACAGGAAGGGGAGTGATTAGGATAGAGAGTCTGTAGTCTGGTTGGGACCAGATGCCACCTGGTGAGCATTTTAAAGTAGAGCTCGTACATCGTGGTGCAATGTAAGGTTGCCTTGGTCTTAGCGATGGCCAATGCCCATTTCTTAGGGGAGTATACCGTTTGTAGTTCTGTCTCCCAGGAGAGCATGTGTCTCGTCTTAGGAATTGTGGGGGGAACCAGTAGGCATTGATAGTGTGCCGTGAGGGGTTTATAGGTCTGGAGACCCGTTTTCCATCGAGCTTCCCAAGTCGTAAGAGGCCGTGGGGCATCTCTCAGGAACCCCCAGGCTTTTAGTAGGGATCTTAATCTTAGAAGTTCAAATGTCAATTGCCTCGGGACTTCAAAGTTTGCCACCATCTCGTCTTGTGTTAGTAGTCGACCTTCTACATAGAAGTCGCCCACTGTCAAAATTCCGATCTGCCGCCACCAGTTCAATCTCATATTGGGGAGAGTCTGAAGTATGGGGAGTATAGGCTGAATAGGAGAGGGATGGGGGGCGATCTGAGTGTGGTGTCGTAATTTGTACCATAGCATTTGGCATCCTCTAACGATTGAGTTAGAGATGGTGTGTACGGTAGCAAGATGCGGGGGAAACCACAGCAAATCAGATAGATCTATATAGGCAGGTAGTGATGCCTGTTCCAGATCCCTCCATCTCGCGGGGGGGAGGTCTCGACCCCAAGCTGAGACATGAGAGATCATTGCCGCCTCGTAGTACATCTTCACGCTTGGCAATCCCAGCCCTCCCAGATCCAGGGGGGACTGTAAGATTAAGGCCGCGACTCTGGGTTTCTTGTTGTTCCAGATATATCTGTTAAAGAGGGTCTGAAAATTTTTCAGAAGTTTATCTGGGATTGGGAGGGGAATGCATCGCATAATGTACGTTAGCTTGGGAAGTAGCATCATTTTCAGAGCTGCAATTCTTCCCATCCAGGAGAGTTCGTCATATTTCTTTGCTCTCAGGTGTTTATCGACTGCCTTCAGCAAGGTGTGGTAGTTCTCATGGAGGACCGTCTCCTTGTCATGCGACAAGAAGACCCCCAGGTGCCGGATGCCTCTAGTAGACCATTTGAAGGAGTATTGCTGTCGCAAAATTCTCTGTTCTTGAAAATCTAAATGAATCGAGAACGCCTCCGTCTTGGCTACATTTATTTTGTAGTTAGAAAGTACACCGAATCTTTCAATAAGAGCCATCAGCGGTGGGAGTGATGAGGTCGGCTCGGCAATGAAAAGTGTAAGATCATCAGCGAATAATGCCACTTTTTGTACTGAATCATGCAGTAACAGACCCTGAATCTGGGTGTCCTGCCTAATGGCTTCTGCTAATGGCTCCATAACCATCGCAAAGAGGAGCGGCGACAGGGGGCATCCCTGCCTCGTTCCATTACGTATGTGTATCTTAGGGGAGCAAAAACCCAGCCCCTTAACCACAGCTGTGGGGAGGGTATATAGGGCCTCAACTGCCCTACAGAATGAGAGCGGGACCCCAAATGTTCTCAGAGTCTCAAACATATATGCCCATCTCACCCTGTCGAAGGCCTTTTCGGCGTCCAATGACAGGGTGAGAAAGGGCAGGCCCATATCATATGATTCAGCGAAGATGTTCAGCAGTCTACGGGTATTGTCAGAACCCTGTCTGCCTTGGACAAATCCGACTTGGTCTAGATGGATTATGGAAGGGAGGTGCTTCCCTAGTCTTGTCGCAAGGACTTTAGAGTATATCTTGATGTCCACATTTATAAGGGAGATAGGCCTGTAGCTCCCGCATTCCTTGGGGTCCTTCCCTTCCTTAGGGATGGTCATAATAGTAGCCTCCAAGAATTCCCCTAACATCTTGCCTCCTTTAGCCACATCGTTAAACAGTCGGAGTAGAAGAGGAGAAAGAAGAGACACAAAGGTTCTGTAGAAGAGGGTAGAAAAGCCATCCGGACCAGGGGCCTTGTGGGGTTTAAGGGACAAGACGGCCATCTTCACTTCCTCCAAGGTGAATGGCCTATCAAGGTCTGCAGCAGACTCTTCACTTAGCTGTGGTAGACGCAACTCGGTTAAGAATTGCCCCAACTCCCCATCACTCACCGGTGGGTCATTAGAACCACTGTCTAGATCGTAAAGGGTAGCATAGTAGTCTGAGAAGGCTTGACCGATCTCCTTAGGGGAGCAGACCATACCACGGCGAGAGTTGATGGTCGGGATCCTACTTGCAACCGCCCTATTACGCAGTTTGCGGGCCAAAAGCCTATCGGCCTTGTTCCCTTTACTATAGTAAATCTGTTTCAATTTGAAGAGGTTGGTTTGCACTTTTAATAGCTCTCGTTTGTTGATCTCAGACCTTATTGCCCCCACCTGGGTGGCAAGAGTGGGGTCTGGGGCTTTTTTATTGGCCTTCTCTAGGAGTCTTAGTTCGGCATATAGCTTTGATAAGGGGATCTTATGAGCCGCTTTCCATTGGGCCTTTTTCTTTATGAAGTGACCTCTCAAGTACGCTTTGAGGGTGGCCCAGACTATTTCAAGACTCGTGTCTCCAGTGTCATTGTGTGCTAAGAAATCTAGGATGATTTCATTGAGAGGTGGAATCTCTAGTTCCGCAAGACACTGGTCTGGAAGCTTCCAGGACGGCCTACCGTCAGGGGACTGTAGGTCTAAGAGTTGGGCACTTACCATATCGTGGTCCGACCATGGACAAGGCCTGATCTTTGATCCAGCAAATTTGTCAAGTGTCCATGAGTCACAGAGCAGATAATCCAACCGAGAGTATGAATTATGGGGCACCGAGTGATGTGTGTAGTCCAGTTCAGTCGGAGCTAAACATCTCCAGACATCGAACAGTCCAAATTGATACATTAGCCTACGAAAGGCCATTGAGAGTGAGAGTAGGTTACGGTCGGTTGGGTGGTTTGTGTTTTTTTTCTTGTCTAGCACTGGGTTCCAGACCAAGTTCAGATCGCCCCCCACCAAGAGATGTCCTCTCTTGATTGGATCTAGCTTGTTTAAGAATTTTCGGAGAAAGGAAATCTGTCCCGAATTCGGGGCATAGATGGATGCCAGCGTGTAAGGAGCTCCATTCAGGACACAAACAAGAATGAGGAACCTACCCTCAGGGTCTCGTTCAATATGATCTATCGTACAACTAACGTCACGATGGATCATTATGGCAACCCCTCTTTTTTTTTTCGTGTAGGAGGCGGTTTCACAGATCGGGTATAAAGGGGGACTCCTGGGCTGTTTAGAGCCCCTTTCCCAGTGGGTCTCCTGCAAAAACATTAAGTGTATTTTGTGGGCAAGGAGGTAGTGATGCAGGAGACTCCTTTTAGTAGGCGAGTTAAGTCCCTGGGCATTTAGGGTGGCAGCCAAAACAGGAGCCATGTTATAAGCGGACTCCTCCTGGGTAGCAAATGAGGACCTCAGTTGCGGGTAAGGGGAAAGGTTTTAGAGGGGGTGGCGCAGGTAAGAGGGGACGGGGGGATATGGATGGGAAAAGGAGGAAGGCGGGTGTTGGAGCACTTCAGGCCACGAACAGGATGTCTTGAGGGTAAAGCGCTACTAGCGTATGTCGATGTGTATATAAACACTATCACAATGAGTGATCTCACAACTAACAGTTGGAGAGCACAACTATAGATATGTGGGGGGGGAGAGGCCAGCAGAGATAGCCGGGCCCCAGTCAGTCAAGTTTGAAACGTGCAAGGGTAGGGAGAGAGAGAGAGAGGGAAAGAGAGAGAAAGAGAAAACCCTTCCCCCCCCTCACCCTCGCCCCCAGTCGCTGTTATAAATTTTCTCGCTGTAAGCGAGAGTCTGTCACTATATTACTATAATGGGTGCACATAGTTATCTCTGGTAGAAGGTTAGGAGAAAACTTGGGGTACGGAAAGTCTAATGTCAGGTCTGCAAGGATGAGGATTAGGGGGGAAAATGGAAGACTCGTGCGTTAGTCTGTAGTCCTGGGTTTCTGTCCGTAATGTCTCCTCAAGGGTGGTCATATACATACACGTTGCTCCTGTGGGGGGAGGTATTCCAAGCCCCAAATATCTGCTATTATGGTCAGAGGCATTAGGATGAACAGCCCAAATCAAATACAAGAAAAACAACAATAAACAACATCAACAACCTTGTAAACAAACAATATATGGTGACCATCGTCAGTTCGTAGGGGGTATGTTTGGGAGGGGTGTCTATCTTGTACCTTGGAGCTAATATCTCCTGTGAGTCTGGCGGCCATCAAGTTGAGAACTAATCTAATTCCTTGTTGATCAAGTACAGGTGGAGAGACTGTTCGTATAAATGGTATGAGATCAACACAGTCAGTGGGGCATATGTCAGGGGTGTGTGCGGATAGCTATAAGCAATGTACTTAACATTAGGGATATTAGACGCTAGTGGGGTTTAAAGAAGAGTGTGCCACTCCTGACGATAGCCATCTGACCTTTGTGGGGTATATACATAAATATCAGTCAGAACAGCAACAACGTGAAGACCTGGTGGTCGCCAGGCTGAGGATTCTGAGCAAATATTGGTTTTTAAACATCTTATATAGCTTGAGGAACATAAATAGATATCAGTAAAAACATCAACAGAGTGAACAGTAACAACATGGGTACAAATACCAGCACACAATAATGACCATCAGCCCAAAAGAACCAATTTAGGGGTTATGTAGTGCAGGGAACTCAGGCTGTTGTTTAATGGGAGATGAATGCCAAATAGGTGTTCAAGGGGCCCCAACTCCTGCCTATCCCAGTAAGGAGAGAGACAGCTACTTCAATAGTGATAGTTTAGAGGGGCGAGGGTATTTAGACATATGTAGTCTATTTTATCCTAGGTGCTGTATTACCTAAGGCAGGGGTGTAGAGCTACTTACTATCCATGTTACCTCCTAGTTATTCCGGGGAGTGGGAAATCACTTTTCTCACATAACACTCAGTTATCTAGAGGGAGTAGGCAATCTAGAGTGGGAATGTAGAGCTGTAGTTAATGCACTCTACTACCGTGGGGTATCCCTTTAGCGTTGTTAGGGAGGGTGCTTTACAAGCAGTGGTCGTCTAAAAAAAGGGGGGGTGTTGGAACGTAGTGGGCTACAGGTTACAACTTCATTTGACTGGCTTTAACGAGTTAGAGAAGTACACTTTACAGTTAATTACAGGCACAAGGAGGTAGAGTAAGTAAGGGTGGGGAAAAGAAAGAAGAGAAGGAGAGTAGAGGAAGAGTAGTTAGGAAAAGAAAAAGAAAGGGGAAGAGAAAACAAGAAGGAAGTGGAGGGGAGGTGAGGAGAGGAGATAGCCAGAGAACAGTAATGTACAAAAGAGAAAACATCTATTATGCCTTAGTAGTCTCACCGATCTTCGTGTACCCTCGGTACACACGAGTCAGTTCCGTAGTGATAAAGAGTTCCTCAATTGTAAGCCCCTAATTGGGGAGATAACTATATGCACATCAGAGCAATGACCAGGATGGAGTATCTCACGAGGGAGTGTCTCTAGTCTTAGAAATTGAGGTACTCCTCTGGTCACCGCTAGGTCTCTGCGGAAGGGAGCCCCACTCAGGGGCTGATGCTCTCAGGCCTCTACCAGGCACAATTGCTTGGGATGGTATCAGTGGGTCTTGTGGTAGCAGGCTCCATCTTTGAAGTAATTCCCTTGCCTGTTGAGGTGAGGATGCCGCGTATTGTTGACCATCTTTATTGATGTATAGCTTGACAGGGAAGCCCCACCTGTATTTAATGCCCTTATCTCTCAAGATTTTCGTGTAGGGTTGGTAATGTCTTCTTATCTGTAGAGTGTGGGGAGAGAGATCTTGGAAGACCTGAATGTCAGCATACTGCTCCGGGAGTGACTTGTCCCCTGCCAGGGCTCTCAGAAGTTTCTCTCGAAAAGAGTAATAATGTAGCCGGGCGACAACATCTCTTGGCTTATCGCCCTCAGCCGTCCTCGGCCTCAGGGCTCTATGGGCTCTATCAAGGAGCATCTCTTTCTCAATCTCCTGGCCTAGGACTGCAACAAAAAAGTCCTGGAGGAATTTTTCGAGCTCCTGTGGGGGCACAGATTCAGGGATACCCTTCACCCTAATATTGTTGCGGCGGGTCCTATCCTCAAGGTCTGCAAGTTTGAGCTCGAGGTCAGTGATCTGCTCTGCCAGACTCTGCGAGTAGTCTAAGAGATTGCCGTGGTCTACTCTGAGATCTTCCTGCTTGCGTTCCAGCGCATCTGTTCTTTCTCCTATAAGGGCTATGTCCCTTTTCAGATCAGCATGTCCCTTATCAAATTTCTTGGAGAGGGAATCATGATGCGAGGCCAGGAGCGACCTGATAGAGTCCATTAGGTTGTTGTCAGTGTCAGCATCTTGGTGTTGTAGGCGGCCTGTGGCCTGGGAAAGTGTTGTTCTGATGCGAGCATCATTAAGGCTGCTTGTGTCTGAGGCATCCTCCTCCGAGCCAGATTGTTGCCTGGATGTGTGTTGGCTGAAGTGATCCGCCACTGTCCTTTTCGGAGTTTTGTGGGAATTTTGTTTTCTTTTAAAGGATTGTGGCATCTTGTGTTTTTGTTGTTGTAGTGGCATGAGATATAAAAGGCAAATAGTGGGAAAAGTGAAAGACTGGTTTGCACTATAAAGAAAACAGCTTCAGGGCTGACTGGGGCTATGGCATCAATGCATAGGGCTAGCACATTGTGTGTACAGTTCCTGGCATCACATTAGTGGGTAGTGCAGGGAAGTATATCCTGGCTTATACAGATAGGGCTACCAAAGGGTAGCAAAATGAGGGGCACAGTCTTTTAATTATTTAGCAGAGCTCTTGCTAGTAAAGGGGATATGACCAGTTTAAGTGGTAGATATCTGAGAGGGTTCTGCAGCTTTAGATGATCTGCTGTATGTTCAATAGCTGGGTCTGAGCCTAATGTAAAACATAGAGTCTGAACATTCCTTCTGTCTTTTCTCTTCTGCACACCCTTAGAAGTTAACCCCTAAAGGTTCTGCTGTTGTCTTGTGGGGCCCCCTTCTTTATACCGCTAAAATATGACAGGTGCCTTTTATATTTATCTCCCTTGTGGGATCTAAGCCGTTTCAGACGGTGTTAAAAAGTTCTCAGAATAAATACAGGTCTTGAAGTCCCCAATAGGTGTTTAAATATGATTAGCACAGCAAGTGCGTGAACATATACTCCAGTCCTCTATGTGTCTGTAGGGACCGGGGTCTATGTATCCGGTGTCAGCTTTGTAAGATTACTAGCCGCCAAAATGGCGGATGTCCGCTCCAGGGCCTAAATGGCGCACTTACTAAATTGTAGGTTACCTTCTCAACCAGTCCACTGTACTTCTGTCTCGCAGCTTTGGTCGAAGTCGCAGCAGAGGGACAGGCTCAAAAGTCCGGAGGTCACCGGGTAGCGGTTGTTGGAGGAAGCTGCAGAAAACTGCTCCAAGACGCATGCAGCTACAGCTCTAGGTAACTCTGGGGACCTCAGATCTGATGTCTAGTGAGAGATTATCACTCCGGAGCGGAGCCCCGACCCTCCGGAGTGTGACTGGGTAGCCGACTCAAGTCTTCAGGTCTTGCAGCAGGTGTGACTGGGTGGCCGACTCAATTCCTCTGGTCTTGCAGGAGGTGCACCGCCGCCAGTACCTCAAAGTAGGCTGAGAGGTCCCTGATCACTCTGAGTGACTGTTGCTCGGCTAGATCCTCTAATCTCCTCGGTCTTGGTATTTTAGGTTGAAGGTGTTTGATGTAGTAAGGTGAGCAGTATAAAAAGCACACCTTTTACCTAATATTGAATTATATTAAATTATATTTTACCTAGTTTTTAGATCAAGTCTGAGGAGCTCTAGGGAAACACGTCCTCACACTTTGGCAGTTAACTCCGCCCCCCACATTGTACACTTTTATCTCTTATATATTTTTTACTTAAAGGAACCTTCATTCGTCGGGAGTCATCGGAAGAAGAGGATGCTCAAGGTCGGATGTCTTGAAGATGGACCCGCTCCACGCCGGATGGATGAAGATAGAAGATGCCGTCTGGATGAAGACTTCTGCCCGTCTGGAGGATCACTTCTGCCGGCTTCGTTGAGGACTTCTTGCCGCTTGGATGAAGACTTCTCCTGGCTTCGTTGACGATGGATGTCGGCTCTTCAAAACTGTAAGTGGATCTTCGGGGTTAGTGTTAAGATTTTTTAAGGGTGTATTGGGTAGGTTTTATTTTTAGATAAAGGGTTTGGGCTGCAAAAGAGCTAAATGCCCTTTTAAGGGCAATGCCCATCCAAATGCCCTTTTTAGGGCAATGGGGAGCTTAGGTTTTTTTAGTTAGGGTTTTATTTGGGGGGTTGGTTGTGTGGGTGGTGGGTTTTACTGTTGGGTGGTTTTTTGTATTTTTTTTTACAGGTAAAAGAGCTGATTTCTTTGGGAGAATGCCCCGCAAAGGGCCCTTTTAAGGGCTATTGGTAGTTTAGTTTAGGCTAGGGTTTTTTCTTATTTTGGGTGGACTTTTTTTTATTTTGATAGGGCTATTAGATTAGGTGTAATTAGTTTAAATATCTTGTAATTTGTTTTTTATTTTGTGTAATTTAGTGTTTTTTGTTGTTGTAATTTAGGTAATTGTATTGAATTTAGGTAATTGTATTTAATTTTAGGTAAATTATTTAATTGTAGGGTAAGGTTAGGTGTTAGTGTAAGACAGGTTAGGTTTAATTTTACAGGTAAATTTGTATTTATTTTAGCTAGGTAGTTATTAAATAGTTAATAACTATTTAGTAACTATTCTACTTATTTAAAATAAATACAAACTTGCCTATAAAATAAAAATAAACCCTAAGCTAGATACAATGTGACTATTAGTTAAGTATTTAGTTATTAATAGTAGGTTTTAATTAGATTTATTTTGGTTATATTTAAGTTAGGGGGTGTTAGGGTTAGGGTTAGACTTAGGGTTAGGGGTTAATAACTTTAGTATAGTGGCAGCGACGTTGGGGGCGGCAGATGGGGGTTAATAAATGTAGATAGGTGGCGGCGATGTTAGGGGCATCAGATTAGGGGTTAATAATATTTAACTAGTGTTTGTGATGCAGGAGTGTGGCAGTTTAGGGGTTAATATGTTTATTCTAGTGGCGGCGATGTTGGGAGCGGCAGATTAGGGGTTAATAATTTTATTTTAGTGTTTGCAACGCGGGAGGGCCTCGGTTTAGGGGTTAATAGGTAGTTTATGAGTGTTTAGTGTACTTTGTGACAGTTTAGTTATGAGTTTTATGTTATAGCTTTGTAGCGTAAAACTCATAACTACTGACTTTAGAATGAGTTACGAATCTTGGCAGTATAGGGTGTACCGCTCACTTTTTGGCCTCTCAGGACAAGCTTGTAATACTGGCGCTATGGAAGTACCATTGAAAAAAGATTTTACGAAATTTGCGTAAGTTGATTTGTGTTATGGCCAAAAAAGTGTGCGGTGCCCCTAAACCTGCAAGACTCGTAATAGGAGCGGTAGTGAAAAAGCAGCGCTATAACCTGATAACGCTGCTTTTTCATCATAACACAAAACTCGTAATCTAGCCGAATGTGTTTTATAAAGTTTACATTTTTTAGTATAAAAGGTATTTAGTAGTTTAACCCCTTAAAGACCAGCGTCGTACCCTGTACAACGCTGATCGTTATGCCCTTCAGGACCAGCAATGTACCTTTTGCGTTGCTGCAGTCTTGGGGTTCTCCCTGCCACGATCTCGCTCAAAATAGCGAGATTATGCTATTTCTGCATGCCCCACGAGTGGGGCACTGCAGAAATAGATTTGCAGAGTCATTGATGCAGAGAGGGCCACTCTGTGGCCCTCTCTGCTTCGGACAGCGGTGGTGTCGATCGTTGGTGGATGGGAGCGAGGCAGGTGGGCAGCCCATCGCTGGAGGGGGCGGGACCGCTACCCCATGCTACACAGATAGGGGGGGGGGGGAAAGCCGGAAACTGTGTACGAAGGAGGGAGAATGGAGGAATGGCCAATAAGGGGGTTCCTATGTAGGATCGATAGTGGGAAAGGGATTTCGGATGGGGAGGGGGGTAGGGTAATGAGAGGGGGCAGCTACACTACAGAAAAAAAATAATAAACTGTTTGTGGGATCAGGGAGGTTTGGGGCAAAAAGGGGATTCTACACTGCAAAAAATATAAAAAAAGAAAAATATATATATAAAAGAAGTGGTCTTTTATTTTAGTACTGGCCGACTTGCTGCCAGTACTTAAGATGGGGTGACAATTGGGGGATGGGGGATTGAAGAGAGCTGTTTGAGAGGGGTCAAGGAGGGATCAGGGGGAGGGATGTGTCAGGTGGGAGGCTGATCTCTAAACTAAAGCTAAAATTAACCCTGCAAGCTACCTAATTAACCCCTTTACTGCTGGTCATAATACAAGTGTGGTGCGCAGCAGCATTTAGTGGCCTTCGAATAACAAATGCCAAAGCCATATATGTCTGCTATTTCTGAACAAAGGGGATCACAGAGAATAATTTACAACCATTTGTGCCATGATTGCAAAAGCTGTTTGTAAATAATTTCAGTGAGAAACCTAAAATTGTGAAAAAGTCAACGTTTTTTTTAATTTGATCGCTTTTGGCGGTGAAATGGTGGCATGAAATATACCAAGATGGGCCTAGATCAATACTTTGGGTTGTGTACTAAAAAATATATATAGTTGGGATAGGTAAATATAAAAAAGGCTCTCTTTATGTTTAATTGTAGTGATGGAAAAAATGCTAAAAATGCTCTGGTCTTTTGGGGAAGTTTTTTCTGAAGTGCCTGGTCATTAAGGGGTTAACATAACTTGCTACAGAAATTTAATCCAGTCACAACCGGTTATTAGCAGCCACATTCAGTCACAGACAGTTATATGCTAATAAAATGCTGCACCTTGCTATTGTGATGTAATAATAACCAAAGGTATATAAAGAGCTGCCAACACAATTCAAATGGGCTAAGCTGGATTTCTTCTGCTGGCTGCTGGCTGCTGGCTGAGATGTGCTGGCTGCTGGCTGCTGGCTGCTGGCTGCTGGCTGCTGGCTGCTGGCTGCTGGCTGCTGGCTGCTGGCTGCTGGCTGCTGGCTGCTGGCTGCTGGCTGCTGGCTGAGATGTGCTGGCTGCTGGCTGAGATGTGCTGGCTGCTGGCTGAGATGTGCTGGCTGCTGGCTGAGATGTGCTGGCTGCTGGCTGAGATGTGCTGGCTGCTGGCTGAGATGTGCTGGCTGCTGGCTGAGATGTGCTGGTGGTGGCTGCTGGCAGGGTCAACCACCCTATGGATTATCAGGGGAACATCTCAGGGTAAGGCTCTGTAACATTATATGCACACCAGACTCATAACCCTGCAACTTCTCTGTCAGCCCCATACCCACATCAGACCTCTGACCCTGCAACTGCTCAGTCACACCCATACCTGCACAGACATGACCAGGGAAGATATTGTCAGTGTATTTAGTGAAATATTTACAGTAATTCATTAATAGTCTCAGGAACAGGCTGCTGTAGTTGGCACTTTATATTAAAAGGACATAAAACAAGTTGGGATAGAGACAAAATATAATAATATGTACTTTAATTAAATAATTAACCCTTTCTTTTTAGTTTCTGAATTGTAAAGCTCTAACTCCCCCCACACATTTCCTTCTATGGCTGTATCTATATTTATTGTTGTTTTGGTAGGGATTATAGGGATTATCTACTGGAGCATGTGGAGTTGGCTTCTCCAGGCAGTTTAGCTATGTAATTCATTTTGCTTATTTTTGAAAATGTATTTTAACTTGCCAGCATTTTTTTAAGAATTTTTTTCTTTTATGCAATCTATTTTTAACCCCTTAAGGACCGGGCATTTCAGACAAAAACTTCCCCAAAAGACCAGAGCATCTTTAGCATTTTTGCCATCACTACATTTAAACATAAATAGAGCCTTTTTATATATTTACCTATCAAAACTATATATTTTTTTTTAGTACACAACCTAAAGTATTGATCTAGGCCCATTTTGGTATATTTCATGCCACCATTTCACCACCAAATGTGATCAAATAAAAAAAATAAGTTATTTTTTTCAAAATTTTAGGTTTTTCACTGAAATTATTTACAAACAGCTTGTGCAATCATGGCATAAATGGTTGTAAATGCTTCTCTGGGATCCCCTTTGTTCAGAAATAGCAGACATATATGGCTTTGGCATTGCTTTTTGGTAATTAGAAGACCGCTACATGCCACTTCGCACCACACTTGTATTATTTCCAGCAGTGAAGGGGTTTATTAGGTTTCTTGTAGGGTTAATGTTAGCTTTATTGTAGAGATCAGACTCCCACATGACACATCCCACCCCCTGATTTCTCCCTGACCCCTACCAAACAGCTCTCTTCCATCCCCCACCCCACTATTGTCACCCCCATCTAAAATACTGGCAGGAAGTCTGCCAGTACTAAAATAAAAGGCTTTTTTTTTTTAAAATATACTTTCTGCAGTGTAGTATCTCCCCTTGCCTCCCAACCTCCCTGATCCCCCCTCCAAACAGCTTTCTAATCCTCCCCCACTACCTATTTGCCGGCATCTTAGGTACTGGTAGCTGTCTGCCAGTACCCAGTTTGCTGCAAATTAGGCAAATTAAAAAAATAAAAATTTAAATACCCATTTATTCTGTAGTGTAGCTGCCCCACCTCAATACCTTACCCCCACCCAGATCCCTTTCTGTCAACTGATCCCACCTAGGATCCCCCTCATTGCCTCTCCTCCCTCCTTCCCCTCAATGACGCACTTATTTTATTTATTTATTTTCAATCCCTGTAGTGTCACGTAGTGGTCCTACCCGCTCCCTCCCTCCTCTTGCCCCCTACAGTGACGGGCCGTTCACCTCCCTCCCTCCTCCTGACCACTACAGTGACGGGCCGCACCACAGCTCTCTGATGCAGAGAGGGCCACAGAGTGGCACAATGACCAGCGTTTTACAGGGTACGGGGCTGGTCGTTAAGGGGTTAATTAATTAGACCTTCTAGGATATGTACCAATCTCAACCTGTTTTATGTCCCTTTACGTAATGTTATATACACAGTAACTTCTGTGCACTGACTAGAGCAGGGGCACATTACATAAATATTTTATCACATGATGTGAAGGGCACTAAATACACATATACATTGGACAGTGTGCTACATAGCTAACATTCTGGGATTTGGTAATAAACCAGACTTTATTATAGTGCACAGAACAAGGGTGATATTTGTGTCATCTAATAATGTGATTAATGTGTTAATAGGAGACCAGTGAGATGGATGAAAAAAAAGAGGAACTGAGGGATAAGACAGAGATGAGCAGAGGGATGACACCAATAGAGCTGATTGATGAGACAAAGAGAAGGCAAAGGATGAGGTTCAGAAGCTGAGGGGATAACACATGAAAGATCTGATTAATGAGACAAGGAGAAGGAAAAGGATGAGGTTCAGAAGCTGAGGGGATAACACATGAAAGAGCTGATTAATGAGACAAAGAGAAGGCAAAGGATGAGGTTAAGAAGCAGAGGAGTGACACATGAAAGAGCTGATTAATGAGACAAAGAGAAGGAAACGGATGAGGTTCAGAAGCTGAGGAGTGACACATGAAAGAGCTGATTAATGAGACAAAAAAAAGTCAAAGGATGAGGTTCAGAAGCTGAGGAGTGACACATGAAAGAGCTGAGCATTTAGACAAAGAGAAGGCAAAGGATGAGGTTCAGAAGCTGAGGAGTGACACATGAAAGAGCTGATTAATGAGACAAAGAGAAGGAAAAGGATGAGGTTAAGAAGCTGAGGAGTGACACATGAAAGAGCTGATTAATGAGACAAAAAAAGTCAAAGGATGAGGTTCAGAAGCTGAGGAGTGACACATGAAAGAGCTGAGCATTTAGACAAAGAGAAGGCAAAGGATGAGGTTCAGAAGCTGAGGAGTGACACATGAAAGAGCTGAGCATTTAGACAAAGAGAAGGCAAAGGATGAGGTTCAGAAGCTGAGGAGTGACACATGAAAGAGCTGATTAATGAGACAAAGAGAAGGCAAAGGATGAGGTTCAGAAGCTGAGGAGTGACACATGAAAGAGCTGATTAATGAGACAAAGAAAGAAATGCATGAGGTTAAGAAGCAGAGAGATGTGTCAGAGGTAGCTGATTAATGAGACAAAGAGAAAAAAAAGATGAGGTTAAGAAGCAGAGAGATGTGTCAGAGGGAACTGATTAATGAGACAAAGAGAAGGAAAAGGATGAGGTTCAGAAGCTGAGGAGTGACACATGAAAGAGCTGATTAATAAGACAAAAAGAAGGCAAAGGATGAGGTTAAGAAGCAGAGAGATGTGTCAGAGGGAGCTGATTAATGAGACAAAGAGAAAGAAAAGGATGAGGTTCAGAAGCTGAGGAGTGACACATGAAAGAGCTGATTAATGAGACAAAGAGAAAGAGAAGGATGAGGTTAAGAAGCAGAGAGACGTGTCAGAGGGAACTGAGGCATGAGATAACGTGGAAGTGATGGAGGAAAGAATTCTAAACTATGGAAGGATTGTATGTAAATCTGCAAATAAATAAAATAAAGAAAATTAAAAACAAATGTGAGTAAAGTGTGCAGTGTGGTCTGTATGTGAGCTACTAGATACATATCTGTGAATGAATATGCTGGATAAAGGGAATGTAATAGTAATATTCAACCGTTAAATAATTTGAAATTTGACTTTTTATTTATACCATCCTGATTGCCCGGATTGAGCGTAAAAATCCCAAACTCTTCTTTTGTGACAAGTTGAGCTGATCTATCACTTGATCAATGGCTTGAAATCTGAAGATCGATTGTTGCTTCACGCTATGTTTTGAAAAAGTCTTTCCACAGGAGTTTAAGGAGAGATAACTGTAAAAGATAATAAATGTTCCCTTATGCAATCTTTTAGTATCCTGGTGGTACACCCTACGTACTGTTTACCACATAGGGGCTAGATTATGAGTGAAGCGCTAACTACAGCACGCAAGCAATATCAGCTCTTTTCATGTGGCAGAAATAGCCTGCGTATTACAATTTAAAAGTAAACGCAAGAGTGCAATTGCTCATCAAGTTAGCGCAACTTCAGAGCTTGCGTAAAGGATGGGGAAGAAGAAAAGATGCACTAAACACTACATAAATATATGTAAATGTACACACTCATATAAACACATTCTGATAAAAATTATTAAAAAATAATAATAAAACAGTTATTTGGGCTCAAAGATATATGGTATAAGGTGTTTGAAAAAAAGGGCTGCAAAGAGTGTATGTGTACATATGTATTTATGTATTTACTAGCTGTTGTCCGCGGCTTCACTCTCATGGATTTTGTGATTTGTAAAAAATAGCAAAAAACAAAAGCACTCCCAACGACGTATGCCCTCACGTGTGTACCCGTTATGGTTGCACACTTGCTGACATGATCTTCGTGAGTTTTTGTTAATTATCAGTGTTTTTCATACATGGGCACTAATCCGCTAAGTTGTGGGTGGGGCGTCAGTCCGGCATATCAAACATATTTTGTTATTATTATTCTGTTTGCAATTACTTTAATATAAATTGTAATTATATATTATGACACAACTGTCAGATGTGAAAAAGAGAATTCATTTTTTTTGTGATATCCAGAACTACTGACGTTAGGAGCAAGACATTTGGCATGTAAACTTACTTTATAATGAAGATTTTTTTTATTTAATATTTTTTATTGAGGCAAAAACAAAACAGAGTAATCATAAACAATGACCCCCAGCCTGTGGGGACAATTTACATAAATGAACATCACTAAGCATATACTGAGTATTACATCATAGAAATAAAACCCACAAGCACTTCAAGCAGTAAAGAACTAATATCCTGAAATGGGTTCAAATGATGAGCTATTATCTTGATGATGAGTGGGACTATTGTTTGACCTCAAAATTTTACATTTTTGATATAGAGAGGGCCTCATTTTGTGTCCTCACAACTAGAACTTCTCAGTACATACAATTAACATCAGTTACTATAAATGAGCACATGGAAATGGTCTATGAGGCTTTAAAGATAGTATCCGTAGTGATATGCAAACATTATAGGGGAAATTAACAACCGCAACTGTGGTCGGAATAGTGCTATATGGGAAATACAGAGAGCCCCATGGATATACTCATTCCAAATATCAGTAGGGAGCATAAGAGAACAGCTAACTCTAATTTACCCCCTAAGCTAGGTTGAAGTAGTAGCCCTTGAGGAATTTACAAATTATAGACACTAGCAACCTGGAATCAAAGAATGAACGCAATATTATAGTCCCATACTCTCTGCAAACTCTTAAAAACTGAATTAACATGCAGCACCAGAGCTGGACCATGGATAGTTGCATAACAAGAGGTCACTATCAGCATTACTCTATACAAAGAATTACTGTTTAGTACTAGAACATATCTAAAATGGGGCTGCATATTCAGTGCCCAAAATGATTGAGGAGGGCGCTGGGTGTACAAAAGGAATGAATCTCTAATTGCAGATGTAGTGCAACTTGTAGCAGTTAAAAAGCAAGCAGGCTGCAAACAGTGGAGGTGTCAGGCGTATAATAGAGTACAGGCATAATTAATTAGGATCCATATGCAAGAAAAGAGGAAAGGAAAAAAAAGAACAAAACATCGAATAAACTGTTATCATAACTATATAAGTCTGTTAACTAGTTGAAGGAAGTCTCAAGCAGGATCTATTCAATGTCCAACTCACGGCCTGAAATAGTCTCTGCTAGCTGGAAAACCATTATCTCACCCCACATCAAAGTACCACCGGATGAGTCCCAATAGGTGTTCAGGTCCTCCTGAAGTGGTTTCCATGATCCCAATTATAGCCCCTTCAAACCAGCGCTGCGGCATCAAACTGTCACTGGGACTATCCTCCCAACCAAGCGAGTCACAGAGCAGGATAAACATCCATTTAGCCCTGCGAAGCAGAGGCCCAACGGCTGCTTCACGAGTGTGCTGTAGAGCCATGCCATCCGTCTCAAGCCAGCTATCTGATAGCCCATACCGGTCAGTGTTTTCTCTCTCAACACCATCAATATCCATCCCTTGTCTTGTAGGTATAACACATGTGCTCTGCACAAGCGTGGGACTCCCCTGTAGTGAGCCATAAACAGAGCTAGTCATCTCTCGCGCCGCTTCCTCCCCGTAACAGCACTGCATAGCAGATTCAATATCTGGCTGTTGCCAGGAAGGGTCACACTCCGCTTCCCAAGCCAAGAGTCTGCGGTATTCATAGTCTGGTGGAGAATTAAGCTCGTCAATGTGCCGTGTCGAAAGTAAGCATGGTTCAGGACTTACATCAGGAGCGTGGGTTTCAGCACCATTCTCTCCTACACGCTCAGGGCACAGCTGGGGAGTAGATGTCTCCTGTAGCATGTCGCATAAGTTTTTCTCCAAGTTCGATAGGGTTTGCATTAAAATATATAGTAAGTCCTCCATTATTATATCAAAGTGGATATATTTAGAACATTAATAGTGTCTGCGCACTTATAACCTGAAACAGGAACAAAAGGGGGGGGTAGATGAAGGTCTAGGCCACGGTAAGGCCTCCGCTGTATACCTCCTCTAGTTTGGTCTGCTGGGCTGGCTTGCCGTGGGAGAGAGAACAAATAAAAATCTGTTTCTCTAATGTTCAAGAGTACTATAGCCCTTATAAAAGAGTAGTAAATTATATGTGGAATAGGCAATAAACAGTGGTTTTAATTGCACTAGTATCACAGCCCAAGTTAAAAGCAGCCATCTCGATCGGTAGTCGGACACGCCCCCTATAATGAAGATTTTAAATTATAATTTTTATTTTTCTAACATCTTCAGTTTTTGAGATATGGGTATCTTCATAAATCACCCACCCCCCTTAAAGGGACATTAAACCCAATTGTTTTCTTTTGTGATTCAGATAGAGCATGCAATTTAAAGCAACGTTCTATTTTACTCCTATTATCATTTTTTCTTCGTTCTCTTGCTATCTTTATTTGAAAAAGAAGGCATCTAAGCTTCATTTTTTGGTTCAGTACTCTGGACAGCACTTTTTTATTGGTGTATAAATTAATCCACAAAACAGCAAGAACAACCCAGGTTGTTCACCAAAAATGAAAAAATGGGCCGGCATCTAAACTTACATTCTTGCATTTCAAATAAAGATACCAAGAGAATGAAGACAATTTGATAATAGGAGTAAACTAGAAAGTTGGTTAAAATGTTATGCTCTATCTAAATCACACAAAAAAAATTGAGTTCAGTGTCCCTTTAAGTGGATTTTTTTCGGAAATGGGGAAAAAACGTGTTTCTTTATTTTTTAAGGAGAATGTAAATACCAATATTCACTTCTGTAACATGTATGGTTTTTGAGATATAGGTATCCTCAGAAATGACCCCCCCCCCCTTTTCACCCCCTTAAGTGGATTTTCGGGAACTGGTAAAACACGTGTTTCTTTATTTTTAAAGGAGAATGTAAATACCAATTTTCATGTCTATAACATCTTTGGTTTTTTTGAGATGTAGGTATCGTCATGAATCCCCCCCTTTTCACCCCCCTTAAGTGGATTTTCAGGAAATGGTAAAATAGGCACTTCTTTATTTTTAAAGGAGAATGTAAATACCAATGTTTATGTCTGTAACATCTTCGGTTTTTGAGATATAGGTATCCTCATTAATCACACACCCCCCCTTTCCACATCCATAAGTGGATTTTCAGGAAATGGAAAAACACGTGTTTCTTTATTTTTAAAGGAGAATGTAAATACAAATTTTCAGGTCTGTAACATCTTTGCTTTTTTAGATATACGTATCCTCAAAAATGACCCCCTCCCCTTTTCACCTCCCTTGAGTGGATTTTTGGAAAATGGTAAAACACGTTTCTTTATTTTTAAAGTAGAATCTAAATACCAATTTTCAGGTCTGTAACATCTTTGTGTTTTGAGATATAGGTATCCTCATAAATCACCCCTCCCTTTTTACCCCCTTAAGTGGATTTTCGGGAAATGATAAAACACGTGTTTGTTTATTTTTAAAGTAGAATCTAAATACCAATTTTCACGTCTGTAACATCTTTGGTTTTTGAGATATAGGTATACTCATAAATCACCCCCCCTTCTCACCCCCCCCTTAAGTGGATACAAATATACATATGTGCATTGGAGCCCTTTCCAGTAAAAACCATAAAACTTGAAAAAACATTTTTATTCAAAATTAATATTTAATAATGTTTTAACTGTATTTACTATAAATATTTCACATTCCAATGTTCTTCACATAGAGGAATATGTTCTGACTATTTTGAATAGTCAGTATATATTAATATATATTTTTAAATATATCACTTTAAAAGAGAAAGAGAAACCAATGGCACTACTATTTGATTTTTCATATAGTATTTTTCTAACTTCTAAAAAAGATTATAATCAATATCGGCTAAAACAGACGTACATAGTTCTCTAAACATAATGTTGTCAAAATGGGAAGCGGACAGACTCTCCAGACAGCAAAAGAGAGAGGCTGATTTGAACGAGGTCTTTAAAAATCCACAGACTATAACAACTAACTGTGAGGATTTATTATATAATTAATGTGAACCCAGTTGTATCCACTCCACTCAGTCTCACGCCAAACCTAGGTACCTTGATAAACTAGGAACCTTATTCTGCTCATTGACTGAGGGTGACCTGTTTAGGTCAAAAGTAAATTACAACTATCTTTAGTTGCTGGAGATATGCACAACAATGTGAATGTGCTAATACTCTCCTAAATAATATAATAGCATTTGCTAAACAATATATAATCTCTTTGGATAAAGAATAATTTATAACTTTATGTAATTGAAGCTCTGTTAGTATCTCTTTAAATAGATTGTAGCTTATCACTCAGGTACAATGCTTGAATGTTCAGGTTAGTAAAGTTCATATGCAACCTTATTTATGAATGCAGCAGGATTGTTATGGCAGTGTATTGTATGCAGAAATAACCAGGATATATGCAGAAGATGTTAAACATGCACACTTTCCATTAGTAACGTATATGTATAAGCTTGAATTATTAGTATATACAGTCTTTGGAACATATGAAATTAACGTAACTTCAGCAATAACTTTATGTTTAGTACGATACCCAACACTTCATGACCAGCGTGCACTTGTGAAGACTTTGCTAGCTAGCAATAAGTTGTCCTGAGAAGCAGTGTAGAATCCGGCAACAGAGAGGAGCTGCGACACTGACTCCCGGAGTGCTGATGACGTCAGACGCCGAACTACTGCAGACATGCTGTATGTCGGTTAGCGTTTCAGAATGAAGTATGCTGTCCTGTGATTGATGAGAACTTTGCAGATATAAAGTTAGAAAACAACTTGACGAAAATAGAGAGAGCTTCTAGAAAGTTGTGATCACTCCTCATGCGAATCAAATTACCAAGCATCGTTGAATTAGAGAGGAGGGCTTATAAAGGCATAACGGTCATGTGATATTATGTTTAAAGGGACAGTGAAACGTGGAAAACATGAAGTATAGAGATTGAGAATTACTGTGATATGACAGGACACCCCCCTTAACGATCTGCTCCGCAGATCAGGGTTTGGGACGGTCTGGATGTCTGCGATGAAACAGAGAAACCAATCTAGGGGCTGATAAGTTAGTGGATGGTTCCCAAGAATCCTCTTCTGATGAATAATTTTTCCACCGAACTAAATACTGTAGAGAATTCTTATAGAATCTAGAATCCAAAATGGAATCAACTTCATATGATACTTCATCCTCAATGAGTGTTGGAACTTGAGTTGTCAAGACTTGATCTCTGACTGGAACATAAGGTTTCAAAAGGGATACATGAAATGTTGGATGTATCTTAAAAGAATTTGGTAGTTGTAAAGTGACAGCATTAGCATTAACAATCCTAATAATTTTGTAAGGACCAATAAACAGAGAACCAAGCTTTTTACTGGGAATGTGAAGCTTCAAGTGTTTAGAAGACAACCAAACTAGATCTCCCACCTTATACTCAGGAGGTTTCGTTCTCCTTAAGTCATAATAACGTTTTTGCCTTTCTTGAGATTGTAGTAAAATCTGTTTTAGTTGAATGAATCCTTCAGCAATTGTATTCACAGTGTCATTTACCAAGGGACAAGAACTTTCTGATCTTTGAAGAAGATGATAAGAGGGATGAAACCCATAGTTAATGAAAAATGGAGTTGTATTGGTAGATGAATTAATGGTGTTATTATAGGAGAATTCAGCAGTAGGTAGAAGAGAAGACCAGTTGTCTTGCTGAAATGTACAGTAGCATCTTAGATATTGCTCTAAACTCTGATTAGTCCTTTCGGTCTGACCGTTTGTTTGAGGATGGTAAGCTGAACTCAAACGGCGATCAATATGCAAACTAGAACAGAGTTGTGTCCAAAATCGAGAGGTAAATTGTGTACCCCTGTCAGTCGTAATAGACTTAGGTAACCCATGCAATCTGACAATATGTTTGATGAACAAATCTGCAGTTTCTGAAGCTGTTGGCAAAGTGTGAATAGGTATAAAATGCGCCATTTTTGAAAAGAGATCCACAACAACCAGGATGACTGTGTTGTTAGAAGAGGGAGGTAGATCGACAATGAAGTCTAGGGCAATATCTTGCCAAGGTCTGTCAGCGATTGGAAGAGATAAAAGTAAACCATAAGGGTGAATTCTTTGAGATTTACATTTGGTACATACAGCACACCCTTGTATGTACTGTTTTACAGACTGAATCATATGTGGCCACCAGAAATCCCTTTGAATTAAATGAAGAGTTTTCTTGAAACCAGGATGTCCTGAAAGTGGAATATCATGTGCCATAGCTAAAATGTCATTCCTAAGAGATTCAGGAACATACAGTGCATGACCATGGTAGAAAAAACCATCATTACCTTTATGAATCCTAGAATCATTAATCAATGGATCATTCTGTTGTTGTTCTTTGAGAATAGATGTTTTCCCCACTAAGAGGCCAATGAATTTTTCTGGTGGTATTATTGAGTTTAGTTCAGAACTCTCAGTTAATGGAGTTGAATATCTAGATAGAGCATCTGCCTTTGTATTTCTTACTCCTGGACGATAAGTGATTATAAAATCAAATCTAGTAAAGAATAAACTCCATTTGACTTGTCTGGAAGAAAGACTTTTGTTAGTTTTTAGATATTGTAGATTACGATGATCTGTAAATATGATGATTGGAAATCTTGCGCCTTCTAATAGATGTCTCCAAAATTCTAATGCAGCCTTGATGGCTAGAAGTTCTTTTTCCCCAATTGGGTAATTAATTTCGGCCGAATTCATAACCCGAGAATAATATGCGACAGGATGAAGCATGTTGGTAGAAGAATCTCTTTGAGACAGAATGGCTCCTATTGCAAATTCGGATGCATCTACTTCTAATGTATATTGTTTCGATGGATCTGGGAATTGTAGGATTGGAGCGGTAATGAAACTATGTTTGAGAGCGTTAAAAGAATCATCTGCCTGTTGGTTCCAGTGGTATTTGTTATTCTTTCGGGTGAGTAGTGTGAGAGGTTTTGCGATAGTAGAGAAACCTTTAATAAATTTTCTATAAAAATTTGAGAATCCTAAGAATCTCTGGAGCTCTTTCTTATTTTTTGGAATAGGCCAGTTAGTGATAGCTTGTACTTTGTTGTCCTCCATGGATATTCCTTTTGGTGAAATATGATACCCCAGGAAAGAAATAGTATCAGAATTGAATATACATTTTTCTGCCTTAACATATAAGTTGTTCTGTCTTAATCTTGAAAGAACTGTTCTGACATGTTGTATGTGATCCTCTTTGGAATTTGAATAAATGAGAATATCGTCCAAATAAATGACAATGTATGTGTCAAGTAAATCTTTGAAAACATCATTAATGAAAAACTGAAAAGTTGCAGGTGCATTGCACAAACCAAAAGGCATGACACAATACTCATAGAGACCATACCTAGTACGAAAGGCAGTTAACCATTCATCACCTTTGCGAATTCTAATTAAATTATATGCACCTCTTAAATCCAGTTTGGTGAAAATGGTAGCACCCTGTAACCTCTCTATGAGTTCTGGAATAAGAGGTAAAGGATATCTATTTTTTATTGTACAGTTGTTCAGTTGTCTATAGTCAATTATAGGCCTGAGACTGTCATCTTTATTCTTCACGAAAAAGATCCCGGCACCAGCTGAAGATGTAGAAGGCCGAATAAAACCTTTCTTTAGATTTTCCTCAAGATATCCTTTGAGATGAAGCAGTTCTGGTTCAGAGAGTGGATATATACGACCATAAGGGATTTTACTGTTTGGTTTTAAATCGATAGGACAGTCGTAAGGTCTGTGGGGAGGTAGAGATTGAGCCTCAACCTTATCAAAAACATCATAAAAATCTGAGTACTCTGTTGGTATATTTGTGATATCAACCTGTAATATAGTTTGTGATTGTGTACAGTGTTTTTTACAATATGGTGAGTCGAAGGAAATAGTACCACTATTCCATGAGATGGTTGGTTGATGTTTCTTTAGCCAGGAAAGTCCTAGAATTATGGGGTACAAAGGAGAATGAATAACCTCAAAGGTACACAATTCAGAGTGACCTGATGAAAATGTTAATGATAATGGATCTGTATGATGGGTAACAGGACCTGAATTGATAAAAGAACCATCAACGACTCGAATAGGTAATGCAATTAATTTTTTAATTATAGGAATCTTGTGATTTTCAACAAAAGATGAATGAATGAAATTATTAGTTGCTCCTGAATCGATTACCACCTGGGCTTTAAGTTGATGTTGATCCCACTGTAGACAAACAGAAAGAGTAAAGTGAGATGAGTTTTTTATAACAGTCTCATTTAAATGAGCTATCTCTTGCTTACCCTTTTTTGATTTTAACAGAATTGGACACTCCTTTACTCCGTGGTCCTTAGCAGCACAATATAAACAAAGATTATGTTGTCTTCGTCTAGCCTTTTCTTCAGGTTTAAGAGGACCTTTGACAAAACCTATCTCCATAGGCTCATCTGTTGAACGGACAGTGGAAACTGAATGAGAGCTATAGGCTTTCTTGGTAGATAATTCTGATGACCCTCTTTCAATCTTCCTTTCCCTCAAACGACGATCAATAGATATAGACAAGGTCATAAGATTTTCTAAGTCCTTAGGAATAACCACACGTGCCAATTCATCTTTTAGAGCATCCGCTAATCCAATACGGAATTGATTTGTCAAAGCTGGGTTATTCCACTGTGTGTCAGGTGCCCATCTTTTGAAATCAGTTATATATTCTTCTACAGGGCGTCTACCTTGTCGCAAATGTCTGATAGAATTTTCTGCTGAAGCTTGTTTGTCGTGATCTTCATATAGTAAGGACATGGCATTAAAAAATGATTCTAATGAGTTTAAGATAGGATCTTCTTTCTCATAGTATGCATTAGCCCATGCCTTGGCTTCACCAGTGAGATAAGAAATTACCGTTAGAACTTTAACCCTTTCGGTAGGATAGGTTCTTGGTTTCAATGAAAATAATAAAGTACATGAATTTTTAAAGTCTCTAAATTGAGTTCTGTCTCCAGAAAATCTCTCAGGTGGACATATTTGTGGCTCAGGAGAAACAAGAGGTGATGGTAAAGTTTGAGCAGGTACATGATCCCTAATATATTTTCGTAATTCCTGATTTTCAACTTGGAGGTCCCTAAGACCCTGGATCATAATATCCATATTTTGAGAAAGGGTTCCAACACGGTTGGACAATTCAGTAACATCCATTATAGATACAAGTGGGTTAAGGATGGCTTGGTAATATGTGAGGATTTATTATATAATTAATGTGAACCCAGTTGTATCCACTCCACTCAGTCTCACACCAAACCTAGGTACCTTGATAAACTAGGAACCTTATTCTGCTCATTGACTGAGGGTGACCTGTTTAGGTCAAAAGTAAATTACAACTATCTTTAGTTGCTGGAGATATGCACAACAATGTGAATGTGCTAATACTCTCCTAAATAATATAATAGCATTTGCTAAACAATATATAATCTCTTTGGATAAAGAATAATTTATAACTTTATGTAATTGAAGCTCTGTTAGTATCTCTTTAAATAGATTGTAGCTTATCACTCAGGTACAATGCTTGAATGTTCAGGTTAGTAAAGTTCATATGCAACCTTATTTATGAATGCAGCAGGATTGTTATGGCAGTGTATTGTATGCAGAAATAACCAGGATATATGCAGAAGATGTTAAACATGCACACTTTCCATTAGTAACGTATATGTATAAGCTTGAATTATTAGTATATACAGTCTTTGGAACATATGAAATTAACGTAACTTCAGCAATAACTTTATGTTTAGTACGATACCCAACACTTCATGACCAGCGTGCACTTGTGAAGACTTTGCTAGCTAGCAATAAGTTGTCCTGAGAAGCAGTGTAGAATCCGGCAACAGAGAGGAGCTGCGACACTGACTCCCGGAGTGCTGATGATGTCAGACGCCGAACTACTGCAGACACGCTGTATGTCGGTTAGCGTTTCAGAATGAAGTATGCTGTCCTGTGATTGATGAGAACTTTGCAGATATAAAGTTAGAAAACAACTTGATGAAAATAGAGAGAGCTTCTAGAAAGTTGTGATCACTCCTCATGCGAATCAAATTACCAAGCATCGTTGAATTAGAGAGGAGGGCTTATAAAGGCATAACGTTCATGTGATATTATGTTTAAAGGGACAGTGAAACGTGGAAAACATGAAGTATAGAGATTGAGAATTACTGTGATATGACACTAACATACAAGATAAAATGAACTCAGCTTTAAAAAACATCCACAAAGCCATGCACAAACAAGATAAACTTTGGTGGAACCACCACTTCTTCGAAAAATATCTCGAACATAAACTTATTCCCAGAGGTTTACGCATACAACTATTTCCCGCGTTCGAATTCCGGAATGTTCGGTCAAATTAATGAAAATCTTGATCAAACACGACAAGTCGGAGTATGACTTATTGGAAACCGAAAAACAAAATCAAAATCTACTATTGAAGGAATTTGAAACAAATAAAGACTTTGAAAATATGTATAATAAATACCAACAAGAACTAGAAAAATACGAACAGGAAATAAAACAAACCAAACAAGGGAAACTAAGCAGGGATAAGTCAGATTACGAAAACAAAAGGGTTTATAAGTGGAAAAGAAAAACTAACACCAATCCGAACAGACAATCACGAGTAAATGTGATACAAAGTGACATTTCAGACACCGAAGGTGAGGAATCAGAAAACACAGATACAGAAGCAGAACCAGGAACATCTACCTCTACCTTAAGTGCACTCTCCAATAGAAATAAACAGAAGAATTTTTTAGAGGAAACCGCCTCTTCAGACACAAGCATACCAGAAGAGGCAGGAGGAAAAATAAAAAGACAGATGAGGAGTCGATCACAAAACAAAACCAACAAACAGGGACAAACCCCATATCGGAGACCGCCGAGCCCATTCTCTCAAATCAAGATGAAACAATGAGAATAATAAATCTCTCTGATAAAATTCTAACTACTCATCATAACAATGTGCTCTCTAAAGGTCTGTCATTTTGTCCTACGCCAACAATGGATAAATTCGATATAATTAAAGATCTCCAATTATTTTTGCGGAAATTAACTCTAAAAAGATTATACAACAAAACAACTGATCCTACTAATATAGAGGACTGGACAGAGGAAGAACAAAATTGTCTTGAAACCTTGGAAGAACTATTAAAAGAAAATTAACCTGCTAAACAAAAATTGTGGAGAGAAAAAATGAAAAACAAATCCAAATACATGCCCAAATCACAAGACTGCCCTCAAATAGAAGTTTTCAATCAATTGGTATGCTCCAAAATAATGAAAATGGAAGAAATCCAGACTTCAAAGAATCTAACTAAACAAGAACTAAAGGCTCTGGAAGAAATGAAAAAATGGGATGATGTCATTATTAGAAACTCTGACAAGGGCGGCAACGTGGTAATCTGGCCAGTCACACTATACCTCCACGAAGCAGAGTCACAATTAAATGATAAAACCTGCTATCAAAAACTAAACTATAATCCAACGCAAGAGTATTTACAAAAATACAATAAACTTATTGATTCTGCCAAAAAACAAAAAATCATATCAGCTAAGGAACATTCCTTCCTAAAAAATTCTGAACCCACGACACCAACTTTCTATCTTATTCCGAAAGTGCACAAGAACATCAAACATCCTCCGGGACGCCCAATCATTTCAGGAATAAACAGCATTACAGAAAAGGCGAGTCAGTATGTTGACTTTAGACTGAGGGAATATTTACCCCAACTAAGTTCTTATGTACAAGACACCCGAGATGTCCTAAACCAATTACTCAATATTCAGGTTACCTCTTCCACTTGGCTAGTGACCGCGGATGTCGAGTCACTTTACACCTGCATTCAACACAATCTCGGCTTAGAAGCAATTGAACATTTTCTCAGAATGGGTTCCGAAGAGAATAGTGAACATGACAAATTCATTCTTCAATTACTTAATTTTGTCTTAACTCATAATACATTTACATTTAATCACCAATTTTACCTACAGATCCGCGGAACAGCCATGGGGACTGCCTGTGCTCCCACATATGCCAATCTATTTTTAGGTTGGTGGGAGCACAGCACAGTGTTCTCAGATACTAATGATATATTCCTAAAATACATACCCATGTGGCTGCGTTATATTGATGATGTGCTGTTCCTGTGGGAAGGCTCAAAAGATGAACTTGATACATTCCTCCAAGTATTAAATAACAACAAATTAAACATCAAATTAACACATGAGGCTAACTTAAAATCAATTACCTTTTTAGACCTTTTGATAACCAAAGATGAACAAGGAAATCTATGTACCGATGTCCATCGAAAAAAACAGCAACGAACAGTCTGTTACAAAGTGCTAGCGCACATGCACCAAGCACTATAAGAACACTACCGATTGGAGAATTCCTACGAATGCGTAGAAACTGCTCAAATGAAGAGAATTACAACCAAAGAGCTAAGGAATTAAAAGAAAGACTGATAATACGTGGGTACAGCAAACGGTCTATCAAAAAAGCAGAATTTAGGGCAAGAATGACAGAAAGGACCACATTACTTGAAACCAAATCAAAAAAGTGTGACAATAAAGTAAGATTTATAACCACTTACAACCCTAACTCTAGGGTGATCACAAATATGATTAATGAGCACTGGCACATTTTGAAATCGGACCCAATTTTGGGTAAAATGCTAGAAGAAAGAGTACAAGTAGGTTATAGAAGAGCCAAAAATTTGAAGGACTTGGTAAGTCCAAGTCACTTCCAAGGTCCAAAAACAAAAATGTGGGACATGCAGTACCTGCAGCTTCATGTTGAAAATCGACACTGTCATAGACAGATTTGACAAAAAACATAAAATCAACAAACATATCAATTGCCATACTGAAGGGGTAGTTTATGCCCTCAAATGTAAATGCAAGAAATACTATGTCGGAATGACGTCAAGAAAAATAAGAACTAGACTCCAGGAACACCTGAGGAATATTAAAAACGCAGACAAGGATCTCAAAGAAGGTAAAAAAATTACCTCAGTGGCCAGACACTTCCTCAAGCATCACCAATCGAGACAAAATGAATTGAAATGTTTCGGTCTACAGAAAATCTCGTTAGGAATCCGGGGAGGTGATCTGGAAACAAAATTACTCCAAGCTGAAACAAAGTGGATATTTTTACTAAACAGTGTTCAACCACATGGTCTAAATGAACAAAATAATTTTAGTTCCTTTCTTTAAAACTATACAATTAAAAGTCAATAAAATCTCCAAATTCAACCTCGCAAAAACATGAAGGTGAAAAACAATATCATAAAATTTGGAATGGAAACGACATAACACAAAAAATCTATAAAAAGTCTTTCTTCAATGTCTTTAAACCTCATTAAAATGTTTAATATAAAACGAATAACACCAAGAAAAAGTATAAAACGATAATCACGTTTCTATTATTGACAAGATCCAAGTAAAATCAATATAGCTCCAATAGATGGATATATATAATACAGTCTGTCTTCTGTGAAAGCTGTATTTAAAAATCAATCTTTGAGCAGTTCTGCTGGTTAATAAGAACACAACTATTTTAACTAGGTTAATAAACCTTAGGGATCACTACTAAGGGGAGTGGTCCTTATTTTTACTAAATATTGGCATTAATATATATCATCATTTTATAAGTATAGCTATTTTCATTTGCATAAATTCATAATTCACCATCACCAATGGTTATTTAGTCTCTTTTTCCTTCTCCATTGTTTAGTAAATCCTGTCCCCTTTCCATTCTAACTTTATTTTAATTTCCAATACCCATTTCACAAGCATCACTTTCCCCACACAATTATTCCCATTCACTGGAATATTCTTAATTCAGAACAGCACTAACACCATATGTTCTAATTTCTACCTGTTTCATGGGAATTTTTAGCACAGGATCTTTAAGGATCCACACTAGACACAACGTTAATATATCAACCAGAGGTTATTCCTCTTTTACTAATATAACAATATTATTTTAGGCTTAAAAATTTCTTTTCACTTAATAGTTAATTACCTATATCACTATCACATTTTTATCTGATATTTTTAATTATAAGCACTGGGAAGTATATGTAGCACAATTTATTTCTAAATTAATTTTTTGTCAATTTCACTCTAAGGCTGAAGAGTAGCCAATTTAAGGCAAGATCTAGCTAATACAGTTAACACAATTACAGTTTAAATATTTGATAGTTGTAGACTCTATTCCAAGCTTATCAACAGGATACACAGACATGTAATTGTCATTATTAAGATTAAAAGATCGCTAATATCTGATCACTAACGGCTAGATTTGGAGTTTGGCGGTAAAAGGGCTGTTAACGCTCCGCGGGTTTTTTTCTGGCCGCACCATAAATTTAACTCTGGTATCGAGAGTTCAAACAAATGCTGCGTTAGGCTCCAAAAAAGGAGCGTAGAGCATATTTACCGCAAATGCAACTCTCGATACCAGAGTTGCTTACGGACGCGGCCGGCCTCAAAAACGTGCTCGTGCACGATTCTCCCATAGGAAACAATGGGGCTGTTTGAGCTGAAAAAAAACCTAACACCTGCAAAAAAGCAGCGTTCAGCTCCTAACGCAGCCCCATTGTTTCCTATGGGGAAACACTTCCTACGTCTGCACCTAACACTCTAACATGTACCCCGAGTCTAAACACCCCTAACCTTACACTTATTAACCCCTAATCTGCCGCCTCCGCTATCGCTGACCCCTGCATTACACTTTTAACCCCTAATTTGCCGCTCCGTAAACCGCCGCCACCTACGTTATCCCTATGTACCCCTAATCTGCTGCCCTAACATCGCCGACCCCTATGTTATATTTATTAACCCCTAATCTGCCGAGCGGACCTGAGCGCTACTATAATAAATGTATTAACCCCTAATCCGCCTCACTAACCCTATCATAAATAGTATTAACCCCTAATCTGCCCTCCCTAACATCGCCGACACCTACCTTCAATTATTAACCCCTAATCTGCCGACCGGAGCTCACCGCTATTCTAATAAATGGATTAACCCCTAAAGCTAAGTCTAACCCTAACACTAACACCCCCCTAAGTTAAATATAATTTACATCTAACGAAATAAATTAACTCTTATTAAATAACTTATTCCTATTTAAAGCTAAATACTTACCTGTAAAATAAATCCTAATATAGCTACAATATAAATTACATTTATATTATAGCTATTTTAGGATTAATATTTATTTTACAGGCAACTTTGTAATTATTTTAACCAGGTACAATAGCTATTAAATAGTTAAGAACTATTTAATAGTTACCTAGTTAAAATAATTACAAATTTACCTGTAAAATAAATCCTAACCTAAGATATAATTAAACCTAACACTACCCTATCAATAAAATAATTAAATAAACTACCTACAATTACCTACAATTAACCTAACACTACACTATCAATAAATTAATTAAACACAATTGCTACAAATAAATACAATTAAATAAACTATCTAAAGTACAAAAAATAAAAAAGAACTAAGTTACAGAAAATAAAAAAATATTTACAAACATAAGAAAAATATTACAACAATTTTAAACTAATTACACCTACTCTAAGCCCCCTAATAAAATAACAAAGACCCCCAAAATAAAAAATTCCCTACCCTATTCTAAAATACAAAAATTACAAGCTCTTTTACCTTACCAGCCCTGAACAGGGCCCTTTGCGGGGCATGCCCCAAGAATTTCAGCTCTTTTGCCTGTAAAAAAAAACATACAATACCCCCCCCCCAACATTACAACCCACCACCCATATACCCCTAATCTAACCCAAACCCCCTTAAATAAACCTAACACTAATCCCCTGAAGATCTTCCTACCTTGTCTTCACCATCCAGGTATCACCGATCCGTCCTGGCTCCAAGATCTTCATCCAACCCAAGCGGGGGTTGGCGATCCATAATCCGGTGCTCCAAAGTCTTCCTCCTATCCGGCAAGAAGAGGACATCCGGACCGGCAAACATCTTCTCCAAGCGGCATCTTCTATGTTCTTCCATCCGATGACGACCGGCTCCATCTTGAAGACCTCCAGCGCGGATCCATCCTCTTCTTCCGACGACTAGACGACGAATGACGGTTCCTTTAAGGGACGTCATCCAAGATGGCGTCCCTCGAATTCCGATTGGCTGATAGGATTCTATCAGCCAATCGGAATTAAGGTAGGAATATTCTGATTGGCTGATGGAATCAGCCAATCAGAATCAAGTTCAATCCGATTGGCTGATCCAATCAGCCAATCAGATTGAGCTCGCATTCTATTGGCTGATGGGTTGGATGAAGATCTTGGAGCCAGGACGGATCGGTGATACCTGGATGGTGAAGACAAGGTAGGAAGATCTTCAGGGGATTAGTGTTAGGTTTATTTAAGGGGGTTTGGGTTAGATTAGGGGTATGTGGGTGGTGGGTTGTAATGTTGGGGGGGGGGTATTGTATGTTTTTTTTTACAGGCAAAAGAGCTGAAATTCTTGGGGCATGCCCCGCAAAGGGCCCTGTTCAGGGCTGGTAAGGTAAAAGAGCTTGTAATTTTTGTATTTTAGAATAGGGTAGGGAATTTTTTATTTTGGGGGTCTTTGTTATTTTATTAGGGGGCTTAGAGTAGGTGTAATTAGTTTAAAATTGTTGTAATATTTTTCTTATGTTTGTAAATATTTTTTTATTTTCTGTAACTTAGTTCTTTTTTATTTTTTGTACTTTAGATAGTTTATTTAATTGTATTTATTTGTAGCAATTGTGTTTAATTAATTTATTGATAGTGTAGTGTTAGGTTAATTGTAGGTAATTGTAGGTAGTTTATTTAATTATTTTATTGATAGGGTAGTGTTAGGTTTAATTATATCTTAGGTTAGGATTTATTTTACAGGTAAATTTGTAATTATTTTAACTAGGTAACTATTAAATAGTTCTTAACTATTTAATAGCTATTGTACCTGGTTAAAATAATTACAAAGTTGCCTGTAAAATAAATATTAATCCTAAAATAGCTATAATATAAATGTAATTTATATTGTAGCTATATTAGGATTTATTTTACAGGTAAGTATTTAGCTTTAAATAGGAATCATTTATTTAATAAGAGTTAATTTATTTCGTTAGATAAAAATTATATTTAACTTAGGGGGGTGTTAGTGTTAGGGTTAGACTTAGCTTTAGGGGTTAATCCATTTATTAGAATAGCGGTGAGCTCCGGTCGGCAGATTAGGGGTTAATAATTGAAGGTAGGTGTCGGCGATGTTAGGGAGGGCAGATTAGGGGTTAATACTATTTATGATAGGGTTAGTGAGGCGGATTAGGGGTTAATACATTTATTATAGTAGCGCTCAGGTCCGCTCGGCAGATTAGGGGTTAATAAGTGTAGGTAGGTGTCGGCGACGTTGTGGGGGGCAGATTAGGGGTTAATAAATATAACATAGGGGTCGGCGATGTTAGGGGCAGCAGATTAGGGGTACATAGGGATAACGTAGGTGGCGGCGATTTGCGGTCGGAAGATTAGGGGTTAATTATTTTAAGTAGCTTGCGGCAACGTTGTGGGGGGCAGGTTAGGGGTTAATAAATATAATATAGGGGTCGGCGGGGTTAGGGGCAGCAGATTAGGGGTACATAAGTATAACGTAGGTGGCGGTCGGCAGATTAGGGGTTAAAAATTTTAATCGAGTGGCGGCGATGTGGGGGGACCTCGGTTTAGGGGTACATAGGTAGTTTATGGGTGTTAGTGTACTTTAGGGTACAGTAGTTAAGAGCTTTATAAACCGGCGTTAGCCCAGAAAGCTCTTAACTCCTGCTATTTTCAGGCGGCTGGAATCTTGTCGTTAGAGCTCTAACGCTCACTGCAGAAACGACTCTAAATACCGGCGTTAGAAAGATCCCATTGAAAAGATAGGCTACGCAAATGGCGTAGGGGGATCTGCGGTATGGAAAAGTCGCGGCTGTAAAGTGAGCGTTAGACCCTTTAATCACTGACTCCAAATACCAGCGGGCGCCCAAAACCAGCGTTAGGAGCCTCTAACGCTGGTTTTGACGGCTACCGCCGAACTCTAAATCTAGGCCTAAATAAATTATCTAAGTCAATCAACCCATATTTTTGTTTATTTCTTCATAATTTAACAATAATAAAATCATTAACAAATGGACGATACATAAGAAATGTACTGTGATCAGTTATTGAAATTCAGCAAATCAAATACATCAATGAATGAACAAAGAAACTCTATCGCTGAATGTATATTTCTACTTAAACTACAATACCCAGAATACATGCAGACCACGTCAATCAGCACTCACCATTGATTTTGCCTCCCATTAGGTGGAGCTAACTACCTACAGGGTTTAAAAATCGCATGCAAACAGTGCACTCGCGATAACCCTTTGAAAAAGCCGTAGTATACGGCGAAACATGTTAGGGACTCAGGGAAATGGTGAGGAGTCTTAGCGAGCTCCTGTATTTTAGCTGCTAGCTGCAAATTGTACTATGTTAATAATCTTATATGGCTATTTATTAGAATCTAGTCTTAATTTAATGGTTCTAAAGGAGTTCTATAACTAATACAATAGACTGGCTCATAATAAATTGGCTGCTATCTGACTCGTAATTACCGCTTGGGAACCATATTACCCCACCGGTGAATTAACTTAAAAAAGTAAAGCGCCAACTCATCGTTACACAGCCATATTAGCCTGGCTAAAAATATAACTATATCGGCTGCTTTCTAATACTCTATTACTGCCGGGAAGCTATACTACTGCACCGGTTAAGAAATTCAATGATATTAATCAACAAGCGCCAAATTCTTGCTATATAGTTATATCAGGCTGGCTTATAATATCACGATAATCGGCTGCTTCCTAAACATTTGACCGTTACTTGGGAGCTATATTGCCCCACCGGATACCAAATTCAAATAGGAAAGCGCCAAATAATTATCACACAGCCATCGGGTATTACCTGATAGCTTAACGTTGAGTCCGGGCCACATTTGTGTGCTCTTATATTAAGGGGTTAACCAGAGGCAAGACTTATACATGGGTACTCAAACTTAGTCATTCTTATATTGATTTTGAATGCAACGGTGATACACTATAAGATTATAAAATGTTATAGGTAACCATAAGCACTTATCTGATGTTACAAACAGTCTGAGAATGGTTATTATAATAAAGATACATTAAAAGGATAGTGAATTTTTATTCATGTATTATATCCCAATCAAGACTGACACAATTAAAATCTTTATGTGGAAAACACGCATAACAGCCCATACTTCACTGAAACACTATACTATGCGAACAATCTATGGCCTAGATTTGGAGTTCGGCGGTAGATGGGTTGTTAACGCCACGCGTGTTTATGTCTAACGCACGGCATTGTTTGACTCCGGTATTTAGAGTTAAAATAAGACCATCTAACGATGCTCCTAACGCGTGTATGTCACACGCGTAATACTGCCCGCGTTAGACAGTCTCCCATAGAGATCAATGGGAAAGGCAAAAAATAGCTTTTTTCACCTAACACTCGATCTCGCGAGAATACGCACAGCTCGGTCATATGACGCATACCACATCATGCACAACAATAACACGCCGCAAATGTCACAACAACAATCAATCAACAAAGCACACAAGCATTACACATTCACAAGCGGGGGAAGTTTTAATACAATTTTATACGGGGAATACGCATATACTTTAAGATGCGGAAAATCGCTAAATAACAACAAGGATTAAAAAAGATATACATACACTCGAAACAAAATCGCATTCAATATCACTATATATTATGACAAACATACATATACAACACTTCACGAAGAACACACCATCGCAAATTCACATTTAAAAAGAATACTATTGGACAATGAAAGATAAAACGAACACTATGACATCATCGCATTCTACACATTCCACAAATACCAACTCTAAATGAGCATGCGCAAATTCACACACTTAATACACATTGCAATAATATTAATTGCTAATAAAGCACACCTGAACACTATTTACAACGGAAATTGGGACATCATTAAACATTTACACAGGGTATATAAGCACCACACAAGCATGGCTTCTTTGACTGTGTTGCTGTTGGGTCTTTGGAGATTGGAGGTTTAAGAATAGAGAGTTTGAGAATTTTTGAGAGTGAGTTAGTGTTAGCGTGAGAGAGTGAGTGAGTTAGTGGGAGTTAGTGGGAGTGGGAGAGAGTCTGTTAGTGGGAGCGTGAGTGAGTTAGTGGGAGTTATTAGTGAGAGTTGTTAGTGGGAGCGTAAGTTACTGGTAGTTAGTGAGAGTTAGTGGGAGTGTTTGTTAGTGAGAATTAGTAGTAGTGTGAGTTAGCGAGCGAGTGATTTTTCTGTACACTTAACACATTTACACGCAAACACATTCAAAACATACATACACTTATCAATAACACTACATACACTCCATACCCCCTACCCCCTCATACTACACTCCATACCCCATTCCTTGTAGTCCCATTCCCTTTCATCCCATTTACTCTTATCCCATACCCCATACCCATCCCATACCCATCCCCTAGTTACATTTAGTTTACATATCCTCCTTTTAGTCTTATTCTTTTCGTTTATTTAAATACTCCTTACCCTCTTTGTTTTTTACATCCCTCTCACACTTTAAGCACCTTTTTTGTCTTTTTAGTTCTTTATTTTGCCCCCCTTTAATTTCATCACACTCACTTTTTGTTTGATTATTTGGGGTTTAGTTTAGGGAAGAGATGGAGGCCAGGCAGGGGACAGGTAGAGGGGGGAGTAGAGGGGGGAGTAGAGGGAGGGGGAGAGGAACAGGGCAGGAAGGGGGGCAGGAAGCGGGGGTGGAAGCGGTGGGTGGACCCAGCCACTTGGTTCAAGATGACCAAGTGGCTGGGCCCAGTGGCGGTCAGAGTAGGGCTTCACAGTCCGGGAAACAGAGGGCATCGTCACAGGGGAAGGCCAAGGCGACTAGGGAGGCGAGGTTTACGATGGAGGAGAAGGAGGCCCTCGTAGAGGCCTATATGGCCAGGCATAGGATGCTGCAGCACCAAAAGACCACCCCGACTGAGAAGAGGAGGCTCTGGAACGAGATCAGGAATGCAGTCAATGCAGTGGGTGGCCGGAACCGGGATATGGATTCGATCAAACATCGCTACCGGGACTGTAAACTGGAACTGAAAAAAAAGTTAAGCCTGGAGGCCCGACATGCTGCAGGAACCGGTGGCGGACCTCCCATTGAAATCGAGTACTGCCGATGGGAGGAAATGTTGCGGCCCAGCATCTCCGAGGTGGAAGTAGTTGGTATCGGAGGAATCGATACCGGGAACCTGCCACTCTCATCTGACGGTAAGCTCATTGAACAATAATTTCACATACGAATGTATTTCAATGGACACTATACGCAAACATTTACTTTCATGATTGAGGTAGCGAATACAATTTGACAAAACATTCAAATGTACTTAAATTACCTAATTTGAATCATTCTTGAGATATATTTTAATGAAGAAATAGCCATGCACACGGTGAAACAATCACAGGAGGCAGCTATATTCAGCTAACAATCAGCATCTTAGAAGCATATTTAGATATGCTTTTCAGCAAAGAATATCCAGAGAATTAAGCGAATTAGATAAGAAAAGTACATTCGAAAGTTGATACAAAATGTATGCTTCTAAATCATGAAAGATAAAACATTGGGTTTCATGTGTTAAGGATCAGATTAATGCTATAACGTTGTTTACACGCATTCAATTACTTTGCGGTTACATCAGTATCTAGGCTATAGGTTAGGTGTGCATTTAAACAGACTGAAAACAAACGCAAAAACATTCACATTGACCACAGATATCACAAACACGGTTTAGAAAAAGCGGAAATCGTATTGATTGTTTGTTAGATTTCAAAGTGGATTAATGATTCTGCATTTGTAATTGTATCGTAAGCTAAGTCATTTAAACCTTTATTTGCAAATATGCTAATATATACATTTCTTTTTTTCTTTTTTTTTTAATATACAGAGTCTGGGGACGAGGCAGCACAGCCTCCTGCATCTCCCCGGGATGAGAGTGGTGGTGAGGAATTTCCACTTCGGAGGGAAGAGGCCCCCCGTGACGAACAGCGCACGGGAGATGATGAAGAGGCCCCGGAAGCACAGGAGGATCCCGCGGAACCCGCGGAACCCGAGGCCCCTCAAAGACCCGCACTCCGCCGTGCACGGGCACCCCGCCGTGCATGGGTACAACAAGCACAACAAGAGGAAATAGCGGAGGTGCGGGTTCTACTGGACTACATAGACCAGATGCGTACCTCCCGGATAGAAAATATAGAAGGACGCAACAGAATACTTGATGGCCAAAATCAAATTATTCAAGGACAAAATGAAATCATCAACATACTGAATCGAATAGAAGAAGGACAAACCAGAATATTTCAGCTTCACCAAGAAATGTTCACTTTTTTCCGGGAGGCGCATGCTGGTCTACCTCCTGTTGCTGGGCCTCTTGTTGCTGGGCCTCTTGCTGCTGGGCCATCTCCTCCTGCCGGCCCATCTCATCCTCCTCAGCCATCTACTCCTCCTCAGCCATCTACTCCTCCTCAGCCATCTACTCCTCCTCAGCCATCTACTCCTCCTCAGCCATCTACTCCTCCTCATCCATCTTCTCTTCCTCATCCATCTTCTCCTCCTCAGCCATCTACTCCTCACCTTGGTCGTCCCAGTACTCTTCCTTCCACTCTTCCCACAACAGCTCCAAGGAGGACTCTTCGGAGTCGGCAGTTGCCTCTCCCAGAGCCTCAGCCCCGTGGGAAGAGGGGAAGGAAGAGGAAGTAAGTATTTTTTTTCATCTTTACTGGTTTTTTTAATTTAATGTGTAATGGATAGGTATGTGATGATGTGGTTTTCATACACTTGTGGACCACACTCTGTATATAATCGACTTCTATGGGACCGGGTCCATGGAGGCAGATTGTTTGCAGAGTGTGGGTTATAAGTGTGTGAAAACCACATCATCACATACCTATCCTTGTTCATGATATTGATTGGTTTCTGTGATGTGATGTCCAAACTGTTTCCCGAATCGCTAACTAAATTACCATAACAATTATCCATGATGGCATATTACTGTTTGAATGCCAATAACACAGCTTAAAGGGACAGTCAGAAAATTATTGATTACAAAGAAAACACTGTATTATGCATTATAAAGTTGGAAACAACAAAACATGGAGAAATACGTGTGACTTATGTGCTTACCCTTGTATCTCTGACTATGAAAAATGACCACTTATTTGTTGTTCATACATAACAACATTTTAGATATCAATGATCAATACATGGTCAATAATATGCTGTATGAGCACAAGGTTTTACATATACAAATGCTATCCAAATGCCCTCTAGTGCTCAAATTGTATAATGATTACAAGCACTCTTCAAGATCGAAGAAATGAGCACACCAACCTCATAGGTTTAGATAGCAAATTTAAATAAACCCAGACAAATGTTCAATTGTTGAGAAACATTTGATATCCTTGATATTACATAATTGACTTTTAGAATAATGAAAAACATTATTTTTTTTCTAAACTGTCCCTTTAACAACATTACATATGCTAACACATATTTGAAGCTTGTTGGTATATCTACATGTACTTTGTTAAAAAATAAATATTGAAATCACATTTATATTGACATGTTAAATAAAGTCTATTTTCTTTAAGAGACATTATTGTGTTAATATTTTATTGTAAAGACATTTTTTTTTAACAATGAATATGGTTTAAAGTCCTTTTAGGAGTGGGGGGGGGGGGTGAAAATATGCTAACAATAATATATTTGAAGATTAAACTATGTGGATCTCATACATGATACAAAAAACAACATTTACATTCAAGGGACAGTATCCTATATTTTTAACAGAACTGTATGTAATAGACACTACTATAAACAACAAGATTAACATATACTGATATCAATATTAAAAAGCTTCAAACACTTGAAAATAAAATAGGGTTAGCTATATTGAAAATATAGATGAACCCCCATTACAACCGTAAAACAACACAATACCCCATCATTAACATATGAAAAGACCCTTTACACAAACTGGAGAAAGCTGGAGATGGTACTCACATGAAACTCAGAGGCTTTGCGAGGAGTCAGAAAATTACTTACATTTTCTTAGAACAGAAGAAAAAATAAACGTATTGGTTAAACAATGGACTATCTAACTAGAGACAAAATCAAAGCTTTTGATTTATAATGTGAGTGTCTAATGAACCTTTAATAAAATATACAACGAAATTACATTTAGAAGAAGTCGGCATCATATATTTAGCATATGATAAAGATAAATGCATATTGATTACTTTATTCAAACGCAATAGCGCATATTTATTAATTAGATATATTCAACATTAAACACAACATAAATTTTTCAGAAAAAGGAACATATTGTTGACAAACATATTAAACATGGACTATAGAGATTTGCACTTGCCTAGAAATATCATATGCATGAAAACATTTTGCTTTCGTTCGTTGATTCAACCAGACATCCAGCAAAAGAGAATGTGGTGGTCTTTATCAGCTACGGGTCAACAATTTAACATGATGCAAATAATACATATTCGCAAGCTTTTTAAAATTGGCTGCAGTCACAAACGTTTTTAACGTGCACAAATATTGCGGGACTACGTAATCCAATCAGACGTTTTTTTACCTTTACATGTGACGTCTTAACATGGCGCTTCCTTGATCACGTAAGAACGCCATCCAATGAAAGGCACATTATTGATCACGTAAGAACGCCCAAAAAAAAAGGCGCATCCTTGATCGCGTCAAAACGCAATCCAATAAAAGGCATATTCCTGATCACGTAAGAACGTCAGTCAATACAAGGAATCATTGGACAGCCTGGCAGGTGACGTCTTAAGCAACATGGCGCATCCGAGATCGCTGAAAAACCGCAGACAATACAAGGACTCAGTGACATCTTGGCATATCACTAAGAAACGTATTTATATTTTAGGAACTAGTATGTGTGTAGATTGCTATCTAGGAATGACAACAAATCATGAATCATCTTTTCGGACTTGACTGTCCCTTGAACTATAGCTATGGTGTATATCTTTAACATTTAAAAGATACACATGAGAAATACATATGCCATTGATGTTTTAAGATATGTTTGGATTGTTGTTGAATAACAATAGTTATACATGTATTGATTAAACGTGTCATTTATTCAAGTTTAATTATTGTCAGCCTACCTATAGCCATATATGGGAGGAGATGTATTTTGTTAACATATTAGTTAACAAATATTCATCATCTAAATTATTTGCATTACACACAGAGATTTATTTGGTTACACTTTTACAATAATATAGAATTTAAAATGAAATACAGGTGCTGTCAACATTACAATAAGATTGTTTATTAATAAAATTATATGTCCTTGTTCATGTAAAAAGGACAAAAACGCTTTACAAATGGAAATACATTCATTAACAATTGTGATCAACATCACTTAAAGGGACATTATTTTGTTTTTAAAAAGAGCATACACATAGACAATACTATTTCAATAAAATGAACACTTTACAGGGATTATATCATTGTATCAATACTCAGATCATTTGGTAAAGGTGCATCAATTCATGCAGAGTTTCTAAATACACACATGGATCTGAACATTGAAATATACATATATACACAAATACCAATCTATATATACATATATAAAACAATTACTATGCTAATCATAATCAGGCAATAATAAAGCTAAGAGAAAATAATATAAAGACAAATAATAAGATTACATTGGAGATGTTAATCTTAAAGTCATTTACTATTGTCTTACATATATGATTTTATTATAACAAATATATTTGGTAGGTCCCTTTAAGGATCAACAACATAAACTAGAGCTTTCAAAAAATAACAGGAAGAATGAGGACAAAGATTCGTGAAATAAAATGTATTTTATTAGTATGTAAGAAAACATACACAACGTTTATAAATAATCTTGTAAAAATAAGGAATATATGAGCCATATGACAAGGTAACACAGTGCATCACAGTCCATGAAGAGAGTTGCCAAGGGCCAGCATAGCCCCATTGGAGACATATGACAAGGTAACACAGTGCATCACAGTCCATGAAGAGAGTTGCCAAGGGCCAGCATAGCCCCATTGGAGACACATGGCAAGGTAACACAGTGCATCACAGTCCATGAAGAGAGTTGCCAAGGGCCAGCATAGCCCCATTGGAGACACATGACAAGGTAACACAGTGCATCACAGTCCATGAAGAGAGTTGCCAAGGGCCAGCATAGCCCCATTGGAGACATATGACAAGGTAACACAGTGCATCACAGTCCATGAAGAGAGTTGCCAAGGGCCACCATAGCCCCATTGGAGACATATGACAAGGTAACACAGTGCATCACAGTCCATGAAGAGAGTTGCCAAGGGCCAGCATAGCCCCATTGGAGACATATGACAAGGTAACACAGTGCATCACAGTCCATGAAGAGAGTTGCCAAGGGCCAGCATAGCCCCATTGGAGACACATGGCAAGGTAACACAGTGCATCACAGTCCATGAAGAGAGTTGCCAAGGGCCAGCATAGCCCCATTGGAGACACATGACAAGGTAACACATTGCATCACAGTCCATGAAGAGAGTTGCCAAGGGCCAGCATAGCCCCATTGGAGACATATGACAAGGTAACACAGTGCATCACAGTCCATGAAGAGAGTTGCCAAGGGCCAGCATAGCCCCATTGGAGACATATGACAAGGTAACACAGTGCATCACAGTCCATGAAGAGAGTTGCCAAGGGCCAGCATAGCCCCATTGGAGACATATGACAAGGTAACACAGTGCATCACAGTCCATGAAGAGAGTTGCCAAGGGCCAGCATAGCCCCATTGGAGACATATGACAAGGTAACACAGTGCATCACAGTCCATGAAGAGAGTTGCCAAGGGCCAGCATAGCCGCATTGGAGACACGTGGCAAGGTAACACAGTGCATCACAGTCCATGAAGAGAGTTGCCAAGGGCCAGCATAGCCCCATTGGAGACATATGACAAGGTAACACAGTGCATCACAGTCCATGAAGAGAGTTGCCAAGGGCCAGCATAGCCCCATTGGAGACATATGACAAGGTAACACAGTGCATCACAGTCCATGAAGAGAGTTGCCAAGGGCCAGCATAGCCCCATTGGAGACATATGACAAGGTAAAAGAGTGCAACAGGCACAACAATAAACTTTTAAAAAGGCCAAATGGCAACAATAAAAATACAAATTCAACATGTGGACGGAGGATTCTTATCTGCCACCATGGAGCATATCCAGATCCTCCACTTACTGGTCATCCTCTTCATTGTCCTGTGCATGTCCAGCTCCAGATTCAGGCCTTGAACTTAATCGCATAATTGCACGCAGAGTCAAGTCCTGAACCCGGAGCTGGGCCTGCATGGTGTCGTTCATCCCTCTCAGGACAGCTGCGTTCCTCAACACGGCCTGCTCTACTCTTGCTATACCTTCTAGCATGAGCCATGCTGAGTCACAGCCTAAAATAAAATAAAATTAAATATTAAGGATAATTACACAACAGACTAAAAATATTTACTACATACATTGTCATCATAAAGACAAATAATTCTTTATATCAATTAGTTTACATTTATTCTTTACACATGAATTAGGTTATTCAGACAGACAGAAATCATTAAAGGGACATGTTACTCAAACATGTTGTCCCCTTTAATTGGTTTTAGATGATCCACTTATACAGCTTGAGTGTATCAAATCTTGTTAAAGGATTTACATTGTACTTACATCAGCAATTTAAAAATTAAATTTAGACTGTGGTAGGCACACCTATCCTTAAACATTTTGGCATTGAGGACAAGCTGTGTAAACATAGCAACCTGAAGAAATTACATTCCCACTGGGTTAGACAAGAGATAATGTATCAACATTTGTACATAAATTGTTGGATCCAAGTAGTGGTGTTTGGTATATGTAGTGATATCCAATTAAAGGGACACTGAACCTAAATATTTAATGGACTGATTCAGATAGAGCATGACATGACAAATCTTTATAAATTACACATATTCATTATATGTTTTAATTCTCAAGCTATATTTTGAATGCAAGAATGTTGCTTTTTATGGAAGCCAATATTTGTTTATCAACTTTGTTTGTGCCTGCTGGTTGATGGATACATTCATCCAACAATAAAGAAATGATGGCCAGATTTATTTTATTGTTTAAACTAATTATAGGAATTACTTTGTTTCCAAAAATATATCAAGAGAATGACGAATAATTCATAAGAGTATTAAATTATAAATTTGATTAACATTGCATGCTGGATTTGAATCACAATTTAAAAAATTTAACTTCACTGTACCTTTAAGTATCTTATAACGTGTATTTTGAATGATACTTACAGCTGTGCCTGGGAAGGACAATCCGACACCCAGGACAATGAAGGTTGAGACAGGGGGGAGGGATGGGATTGGCTTGGGGAGGGATGGGAGTGGCTTGGGGAGGGATGTTAATGGCTTGGGGAGTGGTGAGCTGCCGCTCCGGGGTAGGCCGTACAGCTGGGGAGTGGGGAGTTTGGGTCTGGGCAGCTGTACGGGCCAGAATACGGGGAGAGCGGCGAAGGGGGGTGTATGGGCGTTTTTTGGGAGGGACAGGATATGAACTATGGGAAGGGCTGGCAGTGGTCTGGGCATGGTCAGGAGTTTGGTCATGGGAAGGGGTCTGGGTCTGTGCAGGGGTCTGGCCATGGTCAGGGGTGTGTGCATGGGGAGGGGTCTGTGACTGGGCAGGGGCGGAAACCAGATGACCAGAAGTGGTGGATCCATCTGAAAATGTAAAGAAAATATATTAACATCTCATACATCCTGACATCAAATCAACGCATTTCAAATTGATTATGTTTTCAATATACTTCGAAGTGTGTTTGAATTTGTAAACAATTCTGAAATGAGGATATGGTATGTATATAGGCACTCAGATGAATATCAATGACTGTCTGTACAATTTTAACCTTATTATTGTGTTTTGGCCTGGAATATGCATGTGACATAATGATGGCATGAATTAGAAAATTAAAAAAAAAAAAATCCAAGCAGATTTTCATGCTGCCTGATATAGAAAGGGGGCAGTAGTGTATTTGAACAGACAAATAATATTCCTTTTTAAAGGGCAAAAGCTGTAGACTTTGAATGTCTTCAATAAAATGATTTCCAAAAAAGAAACATGTTGGAAACATGATAGATATATTTCACATACCATCAGACTCCAAGGCAGCCTCTTCCTCCTCCGTCCCACATGTTACATCAATCTCTGTAAAACATAACATGTTGTGTACACGTTAAGATCAGATATTATAACATATGTTACTGCTGCTCAAATACGCACATCAATGTTGCATTAAAGATATACACACACAAAGTTATGATTTACATCATTTTGATGGAGCATACAAATGACAATAGATTTGTTATTGTCAATGAATCTGATTTTAAATGTATTGTTTGTATTAATGTTAAATTCATAAAAGCATAGTACATAGAACATTTAAGATTTCTCATGTGTGTATCACTTGATGACTGTTGTCAAAAAATCAAATGGAAACAAACATATGTTATACATCTTATGAATAACAAATGTGTAGACTAATAAAGTTGAAATTATTAATCGTTCAATATTAAAAGAAAATTAATATATAATCAGAAGAGAAATAATTTTAATTTTTATAATGTTATGCTTCATCAGAATCATGATCATAATATTGATTAGCAATACACCTTCAATTACATATAAATGAGTCAATGGACTTACCAGGAGACCGCAAAGGCGGCTCTATGTCACTGCTGGATTCCTGTGGGCTCACCACACCAACTCTCTCTATGAATGATATAGATATATATTATTAAACACATTTGGGATATCACTAAATCACATCTGTCTCGAATTTTAACATTAATCAACTTTAAAATGTGAAGAATAGAGCAGTCATTACACCAGAAAATGCTTGATTGAATCAAGGGGATTCTGTTAAAATTTCTGTATTGAACATATGTTTAATGTCAGACTACATTAGACATCAAATTCATCTCAGATGCTGCTATTGCATATCTAAATATACCCATTGATCAATGTTCTTAACCCTTTAAGGACACAGCTTTCACTTTGCTCAATTGTTTTATGACGGAATAATTCCGTCATATGTCCTTAAGAAGTTAAAAGAATACACACAAACCACATATTGAAGAGCATCTGTTGACAAATCTAAACAAACACATGTGTCACTTCGAGCCATTTGTGCAATGTACAGTAATCTTGTTTAGGACACAACACATATTTATCACAATACAAAACAAAATTGATTATTACAAATATGTAATCATGGTGCTGTTAGAGTATGCAGATATCTATAAAGTAACTCCAACAGAGAATGTGAATTATATATCAATAGTTTTTAATAAAAAGAATGTAAAGATGAATGAATCTATTTTGTCTTAAAGGGACACTGACATGATTAATTTAAATAATTGATTTCTATGTTCAAACTGTTCAAAATGATTTAACATTGACTCCTATTATAATTAGAATGTTGCTCGATTTTAATCTTAAAGGCAGATAAGCAATATTGGATTCAATAAATATTGTTTGTTGAAGGTATCCACCAATCATCAATAAAAACCCAGGTTGGTCAACCAAAATTTAGATGCACATAAACGTACTTTCTTGATTTTAAAATACATTTAGCAATAGAATATGTCACATATGATGATAGTATTATATTTTTATGTTTATTAATATTGCATACTGTATCTGAATGACAATATTAATAATTGTAGCTCAGTATCCCTTTAATCTAAAATTAAATTGATTCCACAATGTTGTTGTTAATGAATTATCTACTCCATATGTTGATGTAATGAATGGTATTGAGCATGCAATTCAAATCTAATATGTTATTTAAGGATATCCGAAGAATTATTTAATTTTCATCTATTAAATAGACATTACATATAAATATTGAACAATGTGTATTTAGTATGTAATGTTCAGTCCATGTTTCTAAGACAAATGTCAATTAAAAAGAGACATACCATACTGTGACAAACCCTGGCTTGAGGATCCAGCAGCCACATCCATATCTGTAATATATTAAATGAGGATTGCATATCATTAATACTAATCATGCCATGTTTAAAAACTTTACATTACTAACAAATCAATTGAAAAATATTAATCCTTTGGTAGTCCCATGAGTTAATTGTTTCCTCAATTAAATTAATTATAAATATATCCTGGACTCTTATTTTCAATCAGTTGTGTTGTTTACTGTATCTTTAATAATATCTGCTTGTTATTTCATAATCATCAATTGATGGCCATATGTTATAATTTATTTGTATTCTTCGTTTTTTATTAGCTATAATATTGAAAATAAGAATACTGTATTCTTCACTAATCTAAGAATTCCCATTTAATTTTGAACAACATGTATAAAGCAATGCCACTTACAGCAAAGCCATGTTAACATGGATGAGAAATGCCATTTTCGCGATCATTGCGCAATGATTCCAAGCGGAATTACGCATCCGTCATTTGACCAACATGTATAAAGCAATGCCACTTTCCGCAAACCCATGTTAACGTGGATGAGAAATGCCATTTTCGCGATCATTGCGCAATGATTCCAAGCGGAATTACGCATCCGTCATTTGACCAACATGTATAAAGCAATGCCACTTTCCGCAAACCCATGTTAACGTGGATGAGAAATTACATTTCCGCTCTGTGACGCATATTCTGTAGAGCGCAAGAAACATCATTCCTATTTCATGTGTCAATAATCTAAAATAAGATATCTAAACATCATATGTAGTGTATGTTGTGAGATCTGTATAGGTTTAGTATCTGACTATATACACATTTTTTGATTAAAAAAAAAATATTAAGATATTATATGAAGTTGGATAATTACCTGGTTCAGATTCTCCATCTCCTCCCAGGCCACCGGACGGAGAAGCATCTGCCCTGGCCCCCGCGTCAGGACTTTCAGATCCCGCAGCTGGGAGGGAAGAAGAGGAGGCCGAGGATGGCGAGGATCTAAATCTTTTGGGGACCCGGAGATTGAGGAGCTCGCATAAAGTCACCTCATAAGGGAGTAGGTACAGTTTCCGTGGGGCCTTTCTTTGGCCCCCTCTTTTACGGGCTTGTACCCAGTCCCTTATGAGGTTGACTTTTTTCGATAAACGCAACCTCATATCTCCGAATCTCCTCATGATCTGATCCTGGGTCCTCTGGACGTCACACACCAATCTAACCGCATTGGTGATAGACTCCCAGAGGGCCTTCTTAACAGGCGCATCTGTCGAGCTCCTCTTGTTCCCAAACAGCTGGGGATAAAAGTCCTTGACGGCGTGGACCAGTGCAGCGCTCTCCTCCTTGGTGAACCTGGGAACTGACATGCCTGCTGGGTTGTATAATAATAATATATATTGCCTGCATGCATTAGAGAACTGACAAAGATGGCAACGTGTAATGGACTTTTATATGGTGAAGTAAACATGAGATGCACCATGGGACAATTTATCTGTACATCTGATTGGATAAAAGTTTGAAATATTGTTATAATGTCTGTGAGACCATCCTGACTCAAGTTGTGTTTGTGTGATGAACTATGATTGGCCGTTCCTTAATGTTTCATATCTTAGTAACTTCCTTACACATACCGCTTGGTGGTGCTGTTACTTCATTTTTCATGTAGACTTATTTGTAACTCATGGGCCTGTCATGCGGATATGTGTGACGCAGATTTAATATCCGTGATCCGTTAAATATTAATATTTAAATATTAATCTTTAAAATCTAATACTGTCACATTATTAAATGTTGTCGACATTTCTCGGTTTAATAACGGTCTGTTTCTTTAATACAAATACACATTTAATATTGTATGTCTTTATTGTTCTTTAAATAAATTTATTGTGAAGTATTGACATTGCTCTATTAAATGTCTTTATAATGCACATTGATTGTGTGCTATTGCGTGACATTAGACTAATGTTTAAAGATGCTAATCTGGTGTTTCAAGATGCGTTTCCCACGCAATATTTCTTAATGTTAAAATTCAGGTTAGAATGTCAGTAACTTGGATAATCTGTTTATAAATATTAAACTACAGCTTTGTTATTAGCAAATAATCCTCGAGCTTGTATTTGTCTGAAGTGCTCATATATGTTATTGTGCAATGGCGTCTTTAGTTTTAAAGAGACATTAAAAACAAACAATTGTATCAAATGATCTGTAGAGATAGAAGATTGTTTAGACTTTAAAATGTAAATCATTTTCTCTTAGTATTTATATATCCTCAACAGAAGAAATTTAAATGCACATGGTTGAGACAATCACATAAGGCATCTCTGTGCATCCACCAATCTTCATCTACTGAGCCGATCTCGATATGCTTTTCAAGCAAAGTATGTCAAGATAGGAAGATAAGTAAATACACTCTTTAAATCTCTTAAAGGGACACTGTCCAAACAAATTTAGCATTGGTGATTGAGCATGAAATGTTAATGAACTTTATTATTGAATCCGATTATCAAATGTTAACAGTTATCTTGTTATGTTTCTTTGCAAATCAATAATGATATTTTATATTACGGACAATTGTTTAATAAAAACCTGGGTTGTCCTTGACGATTGTTGTATCAATTATTCCAAACAATCAAGTTCTGTCCAGAGTACTGAAGCAAATAAATTAGCTATTTACTGCCTTATTTTTAAAGTAATGATAGCAACATCACAATGAGCATTCATAATATAAGACAAGTTTTAAAGTTGATTAAAATAGTATACTCATTCAGAATGTATAAATCAGTATTTTTTTTAACTGTCTACCTTTAGGTATATTTTGAGTTCATGACCCTTTAAAGAAACATTTCACAATAATGCTTAAAATATCATAAACCTAGGCACCTTCCTTTTGCTAAATTAGTCTAACATCTGAGTAAAGCAAATTTAGATTAACTTCTAGATTGTTTTACACACTGACTGAAATATATTTATTAAAGGAGGTCTTTTTGAGCCTTCAGCTTAGAGGGACATTAAGCTATATGTTATGTATGCATTTTGTATAATATTCTTATATTTGACCAACTTAATATGTTTTGTTATTCAATCATTATATTGTAATTATATATATATATTCTTGGATTAAATACATCTCTACATAGGCTATTTTGATGCTGATTGTTGTTTGCATATAGATGCCTTATATAATTGACTAAGATATGTGCATTGTTGTTTTTTTTAAAAAGTATATTTAAAGACTGAATGTAATTCTATAGTACTTTCTAAATATGTTTAAATTCTTGTATGATATTTTTAAAAATCTATACACAATATACTTTATGAATGTCCCTTTAAGGACCCAAACATTTTGTATTTTGATTTAACATTGACAAAATAAACAAAAGGGGAATTTACATTCTATATAGATATTTGATGTCTAACCCAAGAGGTAAGATTGTAATAAATACATAATATTACTAAGTATAGTTAAATGACTCCACTAGAAAATTACATAGATTAACCTGGCATCCAATAACTAGCTTTGGAAAAATATCAAGTTAAATGACCTACCATTTATAAATGTAATAATTTAAATAATTTTTCAAATAATGTTTTGAGATACCTAAGGAAGATACAAGATCTTATACAATTATTTTTACATTCAACAACACTGTCACTTTCATGTAATTGAACCACTTCACCTTATTAAAAGTTAAAATAAAAAACATTTGACTACATATCCAAAATAATTTTAATATCTACATTTTCAAAAGAAAAGCATTGAAGAATCTGACTCCCCAATTAATGTTATAAAATATATTTTAATTTAATATTCTCGGAAGCATTTGATTTTCTAATATTAATGCATTATTTTATCTTATGCATGTGCTTGTCAAATAGCCAACTACCAGTCATGGGAGTCCAAGTTTTATTTATTTACAGATTATATTGATATTTAGTAGAATCTGTTCAAAAGAATGTATTTAATAATAAAATGTTTAGTATTAACATGTAAAAATAAATTTAATAGAAAATAATTAAATATTCCTGGAAGTCATCAGATGCCAATCTGAAATGACAAATAATAAAAATGGAACAAAGTTAATACACACGTTGTCAAATATTCATAAAATACATTTAAAATCATATGGTGTCTATGCTCTAACTTTGATCAACATTTTTTAAAGATAATTCTTAAATTGATTTAAAATAAATGAAATACATACACCATTATATTGTTGATTCAAAATTCTATTTAAATATCCAAAATTCAAATTATACATAATAATGTATATCACATTTCAACAATATATGTATGCTGAACATAAATGTAATATTTCATGTCCATTCAAATACCTCTATATCAACTATAATATGTATTCCTTTTTCGGATTGTGATCCCTAAATATCTAATGATGAAATAAGTATGACTAATGTATGTAAGCTAACAATAATCAACATTCTTCATGTGATTCTTAACTAGCATGCACCAACCTGGATAATGCATGGTCTTTGAAAGTCAATTCAGGGGTAAACAGTTGATCTTCAATAGGTGTCTTATTCATCAGTTCATTAAATAGAGGACTGGGAAACACCATCTAAAAAAGTACAATCATCTAAGTGTCTGATTGTGATCCCTAAATATCTAATTAAGAACTAAATATGACTAATGTATGTAAGCTACTAATATTCAACAGTCTTCACTAGCATGCATTGGTACACCAACCTGGACAATGCATGGTCTTTGAAAGTCAATTCAGGGGTAAACAGTTGATCTTCAATAGGTGTCTTATTCATCAGTTCATTAAATAGAGGACTGGGAAATACCATCTAAAAAAGTACAATCATCTAAGTGTCTGATTGTGATCCCTAAATATCTAATTAAGAACTAAATATGACTAATGTATGTAAGCTACTAATATTCAACAGTCTTCACTAGCATGCATTGGTACACCAACCTGGACAATGCATGGTCTTTGAAAGTCAATTCAGGGGTAAACAGTTGATCTTCAATAGGTGTCTTATTCATCAGTTCATTAAATAGAGGACTGGGAAATACCATCTACAAAATAGAAAATCATCTAAGTGTCTCCAATAGGATGTCTCCACAGCCTTATTCTATCAAATAGTTTGCACTTACCATGTGAACATGTCTTTGTATGGTTTTCAAGGTCAGCCGAATGGAAAGATAATGCCAGACATGATCCCATTGGTATACTTCAATTTCAATCTTGGCTTTTTCCCCACTGTCAGTCTGGGCAATCTTCACTGTCAGGCTTCAAATTGTTCCCTTTCAGTCTTTAGATTAAGTCATCTCCCTAATGTAAGAAATATTTACAAAAGAATTCATACAAGTGTGTGAATCAGTTCTGTACCCCTCTCCCACCCCCCATTTCATAATAAATTTCTGTCACTAGCTTACTAAGCCTGTGTATGAACCTGTGTTATTTTCTATCAAGTGTGAAGATGAGTCATATTGAGCAGAACAAACCTCTGTGTGACATTGAACCATAGTCATTCTAGAGTATCCCTTTCTGATTATGTACATTTTAAGTAATGTGTAAACAAAATTATATTTTTGAAAATGTATGCCATATGATGTATTTGTGTACAATTCATACCAGCAACAGTCCATACATTTCTACTTACCATCTGATGTCCTCTTTAAAAACCAGGTGGCAAAGACTCGCTATAGGACCCAATGCCCAGAGCATCACCTATATTAATAAATTAAACAATTATTCTAACATTTGATCAATCCTAACATGTTTGCACAATTCTCTACTTGTCATTTCCCTAGAGTTCACATCTATTGAAAATACTCCAGTGTAACTTCTATTCTTTACCGTCTAAAGTGGCAGTTGATGACGTCTGCTCTGACATCAAGTCCCTCGTCCTGGAATTCCCCCTCTAGAACAGGATCATCCTCCTCATCTCTGAGGAGGTCTCTGTCCACCGGGACGGCCTGCAGCATCCCAGCCCGCTGTGCAATATTATGCAGGACGCTACAGGCTACAACGATCTTAGCCACCTTCTTTGGGTTGTACTGGAGTGCTCCTCCAGAACGGTCCAGGCACCTGAATCTCATCTTCAGGAGCCTGAACATCCTTTCAACCACCGCCCTGGTTCTCTTATGAGCCCTATTGTAGCGCTCCTCAGACACATCAGTCGGGCTACGCAAGGGGGTAATGAGCCAAGGCCGGCTCATGTACCCAGAATCACCTATAAATTTTGAACAGAACATAATTCAAACAGAATCCTTAAACTAGTATATTGTTTTATAAATATTTTTTTGTACACGATAATCCATATTAAAAGTTGTCAGAAACATAGAAAAAATAACTTTCTATATTATTCTGTATCTTCCCATTTCAGCTAAGACATACTACATATGCGTATTTTTCATAAAACAAACCTTGTGTAAAATGCTAACTACATGGTTACATTGCATTCTCTATCTGAGCACTTAAGGTAAGCACTTAAAACTAGACATTAGCGGAAAGAGACAATGACAGGGTTAAATTGCATTAGCTAATATCTTCCCATTTCAGCTAAGACATGCTACGTATGCGTATTTTTCAGAAAACAAACATTGTGTAAAATGCTAACTACATGGTTACATTGCATTCTCTATCTGAGCACTTAAGGTAAGACATGCTACATATCTGCCTTTAAATAAAACTAGACATTAGCGGAAAGAGACAATGACAGGGTTAAATTGCATGAGATAATATCTTCCCATTTCAGCTAAGACATGCTACATATGCGTATTTTTCAGAAAACAAACATTGTGTAAAATGCTAACTACATGGTTACATTGCATTCTCTATCTGAGCACTTAAGGTAAGACATGCTACATATCTGCATTAAAATAAAACTAGACATTAGCGGAAAGAGACAATGACAGGGTTAAATTGCATGAGATAATATCTTCCCATTTCAGCTAAGACATGCTACATATGCGTATTTTTCAGAAAACAAACATTGTGTAAAATGCTAACTACATGGTTACATTGCATTCTCTATCTGAGCACTTAAGGTAAGACATGCTACATATCTGCATTTAAATAAAACTAGACATTAGCGGAAAGAGACAATGACAGGGTTAAATTGCATTAGCTAATATCTTCCCATTTCAGCTAAGACATGCTACATATGCGTATATTTCAGAAAACAAACCTTGTGTAAAATGCTAACTACATGGTTACATTGCATTCTCTATCTGAGCACTTAAGGTAAGACATGCTACATATCTGCATTTAAATAAAAGTAAACATTAGCGTCGGTAAATAACAAATGGTTAAATTGCATCCTATAGCTGAACATGATGCTAACATTTAAAAACTACAGGGGCAATTGTCAAACTAATTAACCATGTTGTGCACAAATACTAACCAACGAGATAACCAGGGGGCATTTGTCTTTCCTCAAACTGTCTCCACAGGGACGACAGAGAGAGGATGCGGGCATCATGACAAGCCCCTCCAAAATTCGCATACACATGCATAATCCTCATCCGTGCGTCACAAACATACTGCACGTTGAGGCTATGAAAATGTTTGCGATTTCTGAAGGGCAAGTCATCAATTGGAGCACGCAGCGCAATGTGGGTGCAATCTATGGCTCCCAAGACATTGGGCAATTGAGCAATATCAAAGAATTCCCACTTCAGGCGCCTCCAATCACCATCATTCTGTGGGAATCCGATGTATTGCTTACTGATACGTACCATGGCGTCCAGAAAGTTATCAAACACCACAGAGAATGTACCTTGAGCCAGGCCATGCATGTACAGTTCTCCGGATTGAAAACTCCCGGAGGCCAGGACGTATAGACAGCTTAGCATCTTACTCATGGGGGGAACAGCAGTCCTTATTTGTATACGTGGCTCCAAATGAGGTTTAAGAAGCTCGTAAATGCCAATGAGCTGTTCGCGATCGAGCCGATACTTATCAAAAACCTCAAAGTCGCTCATGTTTTCCAAGGTGGGTCTCACCCTGTAGACAGGAGGACCTCGAACCAGACGACCCCTTCGTCTCGGTCTGAGCCGCCGAGGCTGCCTGATTCGACCAACAGCTAGTTCGCCAATAGCAGCACCAGCAGTGTCTACCATGTCATCGTCATCCATCTTTCAAAACAGCGTAACAAGGTAAGCACTTGATCTGATGTGGATCACAAGTGATGCATTGGCCATGTTGTTTGGGGGATTTATAGTACGATTAGTCCAATGGTAGTGAGTTTGTAATGATTGCTGATTGTATTCACCTGTTTGTATGTGAGCGGCGCGAATGCTTTCACAGTGGGCGTTTTTTTGTTGTTTGCTGAAATGTTGTTTTCCCCAAATGAATCTCAATGTGAAAGTGTCAAATATCACACATACAGTGCATGTTTGTAATGTTTGATCATATGCGTAATCAATATTTATTAAACGCGATCTTATAGTAACAAGCACACGTCCAGGCTAACATGAATGAAAGTGCATAGTTGTGTATAATGTGCATCGAATGTGATCAATCAATGTTGCTGCAATATTGTTTGTAAACGATAAAGTAACATCTGTCATCTGTAGTATTGTATATATAAGTGATTGCCGAGCAGTCAATATTGTATGCGTCCCTTTCAAATCGCAATAATAATTCAGAACTTCCGGCTGTCATCTGTAGTATTGTATATATAAGTGATTGCCGAGATGTGAATATTGTATGCGTCCCTTTAAAATCGCAATAATAATTCAGAACTTCCCGTTTGTCATCTGTAGTATTGTATATATAAGTGATTGCCGAGCTGTCAATATTGTATGCGTCCCATTCAAATCGCACTAATACTGAATAACTTCCGGCTGCCATCTGTAGTATTGTATATATAAGTGATTGCCGAGATGTGAATATTGTATGCGTCCCTTTAAAATCGCAATAATAATTCAGAACTTCCCGTCTGCCATCTGTAGTATTGTATATATAAGTGATTGCCGAGATGTGAATATTGTATGCGTCCCTTTAAAATCGCAATAATAATTCCGAACTTCCCGTCTGCCATCTGTAGTATTGTATATATAAGTGATTGCCGAGCTGTCAATATTGTATGCGTCCCTTTCAAATCGCACTAATACTGAATAACTTCCGGCTGTCATCTGTAGTATTGTATATATAAGTGATTGCCGAGATGTGAATATTGTATGCGTCCCTTTAAAATCGCAATAATAATTCCGAACTTCCCGTCTGCCATCTGTAGTATTGTATATATAAGTGATTGCCGAGCAGTCAATATTGTATGCGTCCCTTTCAAATCGCACTAATACTGAATAACTTCCGGCTGTCATCTGTAGTATTGTATATATAAGTGATTGCCGAGATGTGAATATTGTATGCGTCCCTTTCAAATCGCAATAATAATTCCGAACTTCCGGCTGTCATCTGTAGAATTATATATATAAGTGATTGCCGAGCTGTCAATATTGTATGCGTCCCATTCAAATCGCAATAATAATTCCGAACTTCCCGTCTGCCATCTGTAGTATTGTATATATAAGTGATTTTAGATCTGACAATATTGTATGCGTCCCATAAAAATTGCACTAATACTGAATAACTTCCGGCTGCCATCTGTAGTATTATATATATAATTGATTTGCGATCTGACAATATTTCTTAATTGTCCCATTGAAATCTCCATAATAACGCTGTTCAAAAGTGTGGTTTACGTATATGTTGTATTGTAGTATTGAGTGTTAAAGTTCCTAAAGGGGCGGTACAGTGGTGAATCTGTGATGTGTATGGTTGAATCTTCTAATGACGTCATGATATTATTAACCTGCCTATGTAGTTCTTAAATCCTCATTGTGTTGTTGTATTGTGCTACATTGTTATTGTGTGCTGAATAAAATATAAATGTGTGCTTTGTGGTTGCGTCATGGGTGATACGTGTTATGTACATGTACGTATATATTGTGATTGTGTCCCACATATGCTGACTTCTATATAGCGGTCTGGCATTGTTGTTCCTTCCCATAAAGTGACATCTGTAATCTGGTGTAATGATGTTTTTGTTGTAGGTAATTCCTAATGGTTTATTGTGATGGAATCATGATGTTAAAAGTACAGTCAAATCCATATGTTGTGTTTTGTGATTCCTGTAGAGAATGTAATGTGTTTGTCCCCCATCATTTGAATGCACATGTATGAGTGAATGTTAAAAGTAATATATGTGCATCCATGAGTGATTATGTGTTAAGCCTATGTAAATATGCAGTTGCTGCAAGCATATGAGTTGAATAACTGAAATGTAATAATAAAGGTAAATGAGAGGTGTTTCCCATTGTGTACTGTTTGTGAATCCAGAAATGTTTAGTGAATTTTATTTTAATTTTAAATGTAATTTTATTGAAATAATAATGTGTTACTAGTGATGTGGATTTGTAGTTGATGTAATCTAAAAGTGTGAAACAATTTTATGGTGTTGTGAATATTCAATAATTAAAAACCATAAGTCCACCATAGGGAAATAGTCATTTCTTAATCTATTTATCATAGCTGGGTCTAACGCATGAAATCATGTATTTTCTAGCGCTGGTATTTGGAGTTTTTCAGTCTACGCTATTTGCGTGCGTTAGGGAAATGAGGGTTTCGCGTGCACGAGCACGTCTTCCCAATAGAAGTCAATGGAGGCTCTAAAGATTTCTAATTTTTTTTTCTAAGACTGGTTTTCCTCGTAAAGTGAGTGACATCATGAGCCTGTGTGAAAAAGTAACTAAATCGTGTTCTTTTTGTAATAAATAAATATTTTGTGTATGTCATGTGGTGTATATTGTTTGTATGCATCGATGAGTGTATGTTTGTGATAATGTTATTAGTTAGATGTAGGTATATGAGGGTCTTTTCCCGTATGTCCATGTAAGTCAATGGGAAAATGGATTTGTGTGGATTTTTTTCAAACACCCGAGATCTCGCAACTTTAATCCTTTGTATTTTGCAGAAAAAATATTAAATATGAAAAATAAATATAGTGTAGTGTTTGTATGAGTGTAAGTGTACTTTGTGTAATATTTTTTTTGGGATTCGTGGATGTTTTTTTTGTCGGTATATGTTTACTACTGGGTCTGAGGTGGCGGTAGAAATGTGAGCGTTAGGTGTATTTTGAGTGGCGGTAAATAAACTCGAAATACCGGAGTGCGTAAGAAACCCGCGTTAGGAGCCTCTAACGCTGGTTTTCACGGTTAACGCCGAACTCCAAATCTAGGCCTATGTGTCTTAATTCAAATGGGGTTTGCCAAATTACCAGAATCTATGTTTGTCAAGACAGACCAAACTAAAAATTATTATTAAGCACCTCTCAGCTCAACATCGAGCATTTATATTACAGAAGGAGTATATTTAAAAAGTAACGTTTATTAAACTTTATCTATCCTTCAGTGTCAAATATTTGATAAATAATCAAACTCGATAGTGTGCGAATGTTTAATTGTAAATCCCAATCCGTGGACAATAAAAAACCACGGTGCATTATCTAAAACCTGTACTTGTATAAATTAAAATCGCAGACTCCATAATTTCAACATAGAAGCTATGACACGCAATGGAATTCTTGTCCATACAAGCATAATTTAATCTGTTACATTGTAACAAGAGGACGTGTAACATATATATTTGCAGATAGTAAAAACAATACTGTGTATCCATATCATAGAGGATACGATACACAGCAGAACCTCTATTCACACAAGCACAGAATCAATTACCATTATGAATTAATAACTTTACTATATGCAGTATCAGTAGATGTGAATATCATCACAGGGATCTGGCATTACAGACATACTTAGGATGTGCCAAGTTTAAGATGCAGGTTGTTAATTACAACTAACATTAGCCCTATTTATCTACACACAATAAACATTTTTATATTTTTCAAATTGTGTTATTCAATACGGGGAGAGTGAGTTCTAGGTTGTATAGATATTTTCAAATACCCAACACAATTTAAGTGTCATTTTACTATACTATACCTAAGATACTAGAACCCAATGTGAATAAATATATCAATTTTGATATTGAAGACTATCTTTCCAATTATAATGTTCTTTATGACCAAATGTCAAATAGTCATAACCAACTATTGAGTCATATGGTTACTAATCGTTGGATACTATTTAACTTATAGTAGATTACTAGGACTGTGATATTTCTGTTAATCTCCAACGCACACTTCTATCCACGAAATTGTGATTACGGTCCCTCCACACACCAATTATTTCTAAGTACCCACGTCAAATATTAATAACCTCTGGAATATTACAGTGAGACTATTATCTCAATTCCAGCCATTACGGTGGAAATTCTCAATCTATGACCCCTGTATAGGATCTTTATTCTGATACTCTCCTTTTTTCACTCACAACATAGCTCCTATTACAGTTAGTGTTTTTAACTATTTGTTGTTTTCCGCTAATTTTAGCACTGTGTGATAAATAAACGTTAAGTTTTAATTTAGTTAGGTTTCTGTATATTTAGAGATAGATGTTATTCCTGCAATTATTGATCTGCCATATTGATCTTCCTTGCTAATCTCAGTCCACTCATTAAGCTCTTGAGTGCTACAAGTGTACTCTTTCTAGTGGTTATCTGTTTAACCACGTCCAGTTTTTCTATTTTTAAATATATGTCTGTATATAGCAATACCTATATATATTCAGTATTCTCCACAGAAAATGTTGACAGCCGGGTGGCATTATGAAGTAGCCGGGTGACATTATGAAATACTTTCACAAAGGATATAGCATGTAAGACTCAAAGTGGCTTGCAAAACAGGAGAATAGAAGTTAGGCTAAAAGGTCCTTTTTATTGGATATACAGGTAAAAATCAAAAGGCACAGCAACACAGATTTTACCACAGCTGACGCGTTTCCTGCCTCAACGGCACTTCATCAGAGCTGATTAACAGGTGTGTATAACTTGCCTTTATACCTCTAGGAGGTGTATTCATAAACCAATCAAGCTTAAGATTCACTTTACGGAATACCAGGTATAAAGAAATTAAAAAAAACAAAACAAAGCATAGCACACCAATTGGAACAAGTCAAGTTAATTGCACAGTATTGTAGATCTCATAAAAACAATAAACAAAAAACTAAGAACAAAGCGATGTTAAACACCAATAGATGAAATTTATACTAGTAAATTCATACGGCGAGATTACGAGTTTTGCGTTAGAGGCTATGCGGTGCAGTTTTCTCTCACCGCTCACTTACATACAGCGCTGGTATTACAGGTTTTTACAAAAAGACAAAAAATGAGCGTAGAGCAAAATTTTGCTCCAAACTTCACTTCAATACCAGCCCTGCTTAAGTCAGCGGTGAGCTGGTCGTACGTGCTCGTGCACGATTTCCCCATAGGAATCAACGGGGAGAGCTGGCTGAGAAAAAGTCTAACACCTGCAAAAAAGCAGCGTAAAACTCAGTAACGCAGCACAATTGATTCCTATGGGGAAATAAAATTTATGTTTACACCTAACACCCTAACATGAACCCCGAGTCTAAACACCCCTAATCTTACACTTATTAACCCCTAATCTGCTGACCCCAACGTCGCCGCAACTATACTAAATGTATTAACCCCTAAACCTAAGTCTAACCCTAACACCCCCTAACTTAAATATAATTACCATAAATCTAAATAAAAATTAATATTATTACCTAAATAATTCCTATTTAAAACTACCGCTTCCTTTTTAAAACTGCCGCTTCCTTGAGGATGGATGTCCGGTCTTCAGAACAGTAAGTCTATCTTCAGGGGGTTAGTGTGAGGTTTTTTAAAGGGTGTATTGGGTGGGTTTTATTTTTAGGTTAGGGCTTTGGGCCGCAAAAGAGCTAACTGCCCTTTTAAAGGCAATGCCCATCCAAAAGCCCTTTTCAGGGCAATGGGGAGCTTAGGTTTTTTTTAGTTAGTATTTTATTTGGGGGGTTGGTTGTGTGGGTTGTGGGTTTTACTGTTGGGGGGGTTGTTTGTATTTTCTTTTTACAGGTAAAAGAGCTGATTACTTTGGTGCAATACCCCGCAAAAGGCTCTTTTAAGGGCTATTGATAGTTTAGTTTAGGCTAGGGTTTTTATTATTTTGGGGGGGCTTTTTTATTTTGATAGGGCTATTAGATTAGGTATAATTAGTTTAACTATCTGTAATTTGTTTTTTATTTTCTGTAATTTAGTGTTTTTTTGTGTGTGATTTAGCTAATTTAATTTAATTTATTTAATTGTTTTTAATTTAGTTAATTTATTTAATTGTAGTGTAGTGTTAGGTGTTAGTGCAACTTAGGTTAGGTTTTATTTTACAGGTCAATTTGTATTTATTTTAGCTAGGTAGTTATTAAATAGTTAATAACTATTTAATAACTATTCCACCTAGTTAAAATAAATACAAACTTGCCTGTAAAATAAAAATAAACCCAAAGATAGCTACAATGTAACTATTAGTTATATTGTAGCTAGCTTAGGGTTTATTTTATAGGTAAGTATTTAGTTTTAAATAGGAATAATTTAGGTAATAATATTAATTTTTATTTAGATTTATAGTAATTATATTTAAGTTAGGGGGTGTTAGGGTTAGACTTAGGTTTAGGGGTTAATACATTTAGAAAAGTGGCGACGACATTGGGGGCGGCAGATTAGGGGTTAATAAAAATAATGTAGGTGTCGGCGATGTTGGGGGCAGCAGATTAGGGGTTAATAAGTATAATGTAGGTGGCGGCGAGGTTAGGGACAGCAGATTAGAGGTTAATAATATTGAACTAGTGTTTGCGAGGCGGAAGTGCAACGGTTTAGGGGTTCATATGTTTATTATAGTGGCGGCGATGTCCGGAGCGGCATATTAGGGGTTAAAAATTTTGTTTTAGTGTTTGCGATGCGGGAGGGCCTCGGTTTAGGGGTTAATAGGTAGTTTATGGGTGTTAGTGTACTTTTTAGCACTTTAGTTATGAGTTTTATGCTACGGCGTTGTAAAATAAAACTCTTAACTGCTGACTTTAAAATGCTTTAGGGATCTTTACGGGGTAGGGTGTACCGCTCACTTTTTGGCCTCCCAGGACAGACTCGTAATACCAGCGCTATGGAAGTCCCATAGAAAAAAGGGTTTACGAAGTTTACATAAGTCGTTTTGCTGTAAGGCCAAAAAAGTGTGCGGGGACCCTAAACCTGCAAGACTCGTAATATCAGCGGTAGTGAAAAAGCAGCGTTAGGACCTGTTAACGCTGCTTTTTCACCCTAACGCAAAGCTCGTAATCTAGCCGATAGTTAATAATACAATTCAGTTGATATCCAGCTAGATTTCATGATTGTTGGCATAATGTATAAACTAACCATGGCAAACGAAAATGAGTATAGAAAATATGAAAGAGTTTTATTGTATTAGGTTTTTGTCTGCTTTCAGCCATCAGATACTGGCATTATATATAGCAGCTTTGCTAGGCAGTTAACTTCAAGGGGGGATTAAACCACACAATTCAGATATAGCATGTCATTTTAAATCACTTTTAAATTCATATCTATTATTAAATGTATTTGTTCTCATGCCATCCTTTGTTGAAAAGCATATATAAATAGCCTAAGCAGCAATGCACTACTGGAAACTATCTGGCAATTGATTGGTACACACATATGCCTTTGGTCATTGGCTCACCAGATGTGTCCAGCTAGTTCCCAGAAGTGCATTACTCCTCTGGAGTTGACTTTAGCTATGTGTTTAAAAACATTTGCAGTTAATAAACAGCAGTGTTTAAAAAGCCAGATCAGAGGAGATAAAATAAATGTACTGAAAAGGGGTATGTCTTTGAAATGCAAAACAACACACAGATATCTTGTTTTTTCCCCAACTTTGTCCTTTTTTTTAGCAAGAAAAAGTTTATCAATTTCTATCTAGTTATCTATCATTTATAGTTTCAAACAAATGAATATTAATGACACTAAAATATTCATAAAGAAATAAAAGCATAATCAAACAGGAATATATTAGCTGCAGTGCTCTCACCACTAGGGGCCGCCATCCTGCTTTACAGAAGAGAAATTAAATCCCCACTTGCCGATTCCAGCACCAGCCTACAACACTCAGTTGGAGGGTCTATTGCAGCTGTGCCCCTGCAGTACCTGAGATAGGGAAGTGATTTTGGGGCACAGGAAGGGGCCTGCAATAAAGTACCTGTTCTCAGCGCACCATGATGCTACAGCTTTTAACCAGGAAAGAGAAAATTGTCATCCAGCTGTGCAGGGTGGGTGGGTAAGCCTCTTAGAGGGAATAACCCCTCAACCACACCTCTCACTTGTCTGTGGGGCATGTTGGGATATGTAGCCAGCAGAATAGATACCGGAGGATTCTTTCTACTACTCATCCCAACCCCTGCCTGTAGATTACTAATGTGACACACATAACACAACTTACTCTTTAGGCAGCAGTTGGGATGAGTAGAAAGAATCCTCCAGTATCTATTCTGCTGGCTACATAACCCCTTACCCACCCACCCTGCACAGCTGGATGACAATTTTCTGAGCGTAGTAAATGTATAGCTCGCACGCAAGATAATTGTATAGAGTTAACTCTTGTTTGCAATGAAGATGGCCAGGAGGTAAGGGGTTGCTGGCAATGTGATTGGGTCTGCTGGATCAGTAAATGATGATGTCTCAGAGCCCCAGGGGAGTTGGCTGAGATTGCTTCACTTTGATAAGGTCCTGTACACTGAGAAACAACCAAAGCGGATAAGCCAATACCTACATTTTACAGCCCTCATAAAATCTGCGTCACAAGGGGAAGCAACACCTCAAATAACAGAATTGCAGCAATTAACATATGTATAAGCTAAGCAGGAAACAAAAGGGAGTTTCGGAACGCTTGCTATGGTCTGGTAAGCAGACGGTTTCGAACCGCAATTGACCCCCTGCATCCCAACGTGTATACTGGAGCTGAGCAGAGCGAAACAGGAGGGTAAGGTGAGTCATTGACAAGGCCCCACTCACGGAGCAAATAACCAAATATATAATCTATACAGATAATAATTAAAAAATAAAGAAGCCCCGTGCCTTTAGGGTTGAAACGTGTGTAGCAAGGCAGCTACACTTTATCCAGGACACATCAGGACCCGTTCAAGCCACCGCACGTTGGACTAAGCTAAGCAGGAAACAAAAGGAAGTTTCGAAACGCTCGCTATGCTCTGGTAAGCAGATATTTTCTAACCGCAATTGACCCCCGGCAACCCAACGTGTATACTGGAGCTGAGCAGAGCGAAAAAGGAGGGTAAGGTGAGTCATTGACAAGGCCCCACTCACGGAGCAAATAACCTTCAATCCAAGCACAAGGAAGGAAGTATGGAGGGCTGACCGCTTACCCATCCTATGATTATGCTGCCGACGGACTGTGTGTGGGGGAGACTGCTTAATACTAACCATACCTACTATCGGGGTTCTGCACTGCAAGAAGCAAACTACCTAGATCCTTGTGGGATGCTTGTTTATTTACAAAGGGACTTATTATTGGATGGAAATAACCCACAACTGGTGAAATATCACAACAGGGAGCTCCCTGAAGCCTCAATTAAGGGTTCCCTTATTAACCTGTCTGGACTATAGTATGAGTTACCACTTGTGTGGCTTTCTTTCAAATTAATTTTTGAATTAATATCTGTATAGATTAAATATTTGGTTAAATGCATTTACAGGTTGTGACCCCTGATTTTTTCTGATTAGGATGTATAAGGTTTGAGTGCCAGAAAAGGGTATACTTAAAGGATTACTTTCTGTTATAATTTTTAAGCTAAACAACTAACATATTAAAGTTAATAATCATTAATTAAAACCTACTGACCTATATTTTCTCCAAAACAAAGTTTCATAACATTCTAAAAGTTATTTATTTTATTCGCCGATGATGTCACATTATCCTGCCCACTATTTTCAGCACTGCGTGTTCAAAATACTTAAACCGATAACTTTGTGTTTAAAGCACCATTTTGAAACCTAGGTATTGTAAACGGATTGGTACAGAGCAAAGGATACCCACGGAGTGGGTTTGGAAAACAATTAAATTTGCAGACAAGATTTCTGATATACGGTAGAGATATGTTAATGAAATGCTATTGATAAAAAGCGTATTTGGGGTAGTTAGTTAGCAACAGGCATAGAATATATTTACTTACAGTGGCCCTTTAAACCTGTGGGAGACACACCTTGATGTCACCCACAGTTGGTATCCTTCTTTATGTATGTAAATATATGTATAGGGGACTGCACTCTCTTGCAAGCTCTCAGCTAAGATAAAAAGCAAAAATGGAAGAGTTTGTTACCGCATCTGGCCAACTGGGACAAGCCCAGGTACCACGTCAAGGTCTCTCCCAAAACCTGGGTCCCTAAAACACCCAAACAATGCAAGCTCACAATCAAACAAACTGGGAGCAAGTCAAGTGTTCCCAGACTTATGTAATCACATATACAAAATGCGAAAGGCGATTGTACTCTCAAACTGGACTGGGTGCACATCCTATGACCCTGCAACATGCACAGCCCTGAGTGCTCAATAGTACTCTCAGACATGCTGCACTGTCCCCAGAGTCCAAGGCAGTTAACCCCAGACAGGTCTGGTGCAAGGCTCATAGGGAAAATTACAAAACAAATTAATACAGCACACAGAGGAAGTCCAGCGCTCACTTGCAAGCTCTCAGCTAAGATTAAGTAAAAACGAAGAGCTAGTTACCGCATCTGGCGAAATGGGACAAGCCCAGGTACCATGTCAAGGTCTCTCCCAAAACCTGTGTCCCTAAAACAGCCAAACAATGCAAACTCATCAGCGTCCAGCTGAAGCGGTTTAACCTAAGAACATGAAATTTGGAAGGATTGTAGTTTTTAGGATGTAGGCACCTACTAAGGAAGGATTTTCAGAAATTAAGGAGGTGAATTTTTATTATTAGGAAACATATTTAAAAAAACAAAGATGTTACAAACGTGAAAATTGGTATTTACATTCTCCTTTAAAAATAAAGAAACACGTGTTTTACCATTTCCCCAAAATCCACTTAACCCCTTAACGACTCATGTCATACAGGGTACGTCTTGCACAAACTGGTCTTTAAAGACCAGCGCCGTACCCTGTACGACATTAGGGGTTTAAAGTGGCTGGAAGCGATCCAGCTTCCAGCAGCTTTCCGGTTATTGCAGTGATGCCTCGATATCGGGGCATCCTGCAATAACACCCTCTGTGGCCCTCTCTGCACCGGACATCGATGGCCGGTATCGTTGGTGGGTGGGAGCTGACGTGGGAGGCGGGTGGGCGGCCATAGATGTGCCCTATGAGGTCGAGGGGTGCGGGATAGTGGACAGGATAGCCACGGGTGTGCACGGAGGCACGCACGTGCACGGGGGCGGGGGCGGGCGCGTGCACGGGTGTAAGCGGGTGGAAACGGCTACACTACCTTACGGCCTTACTGCTATTACTCCATGCTACAGATGCAGATTAGTGCTTTATTTAATTCATGCTTTTATCTATTTATTTTTTAGCGACTGTCAAGTTATTGCTCGGACGCATCTGGTTTCCCCCCTTCACTCGCACCGCAGCTATTTGGGAATCCTCTTGCTCCTTCATGCAATTGTGAGTCATAATGTACTTCCCACATCTTACACACTCATGGTTGAGACAGGCTTAGTTTATTCCCCTGGTATCGTGCTCCATACCTTTATGAGCTTTGTGTATGGCCCTTCCTATTAGGATTGTTTCCTGGAATGTAGGGGGCATTACGTCCCCTGCAAAGAAAAGTATAATTCTTCAACATTTACATTCTCTATGTACGTACGTGGCTCTGCTCCAAGAGACTAAATTGACGGCGGAGAAACATGAGAAATTAAAAATCTGCTGGCTATGTCAGATATTATGCTCCCATACTGAGGGCAGGAAGAGTGGGGTTGCCATTTTAGTGTGAAAGGGCCTCACGGCCTCCTTTTCCCAAATAGAGATAGATCAGAGGGGTAGATATATTGTTGCTCTCCTCCACGTTGACACCTTTACTTATACTTTATGTAACGTTTATGGCCCTAACGTGTATGACTCTGCCTTTTGGACAAACATTAGCAACACTAGCCACATATAATGCTCCTATAATCATGGGGGGCGACTTTAACTTGGCTCAGGCTCTCCCATTGGACAGATTTAAAGACCCTACTGTTTCTATGACTTCGAGGAAGCACACAGTTAGATATAAACGAGAGGTAACTCTGATTGGTTCCTTTAAAGACACTTTGAATTTACTGGATGTATGGAGGGCGAGAAACCCAGATGGGAGGGATTTCACATATCTATCAAAAACGCATCACACTATGTCACAAATTGATTACTTCTTAACTTCCCCAGTTTTAATACCCCAGGTTTATTCTACAGACATAGGACAAATTACTATCTCGGATCATGCTCCAATTACTCTGCTGCTACAACCACAACCCCCCAAGCCTTTGAATAGGAATTGGAGATTCCCCTCCCACCTCTATAATAATATACTGTAGACTTCCGTTGACACCTAAAGTCTTCCTGGATGCACTATGCATTAGACAATGCCTCCCACATGAACAATCAGGACTTATTTTGGCACGCCTCTAAGGCGGTAATGAGAGGCTATATAACCTCTTTCTCTGCACATCACAACAAACACATCAAAAAAGTGGACATAGATCTTCTTTCTCAGCTTACAGGAGCTTATAATCAGTGATGTCGCAAACCTAAAAATTTGGGTTCGCGAACGGAGAACTCGAACTTCCACAAAAGTTTGCGAACCGGCGAACCGGGTGAACCGCCATACACTTCAATAGGCAGGCGAATTTTAAAACCCACAGGGACTCTTTCTGGCCACAATAGTGATGGAAAAGTTGTTTCAAGGGCACTAACACCTGGACTGTGGCATGCCGGAGGGGGATCCATGGCAAAACTCCCATGGAAAATTACATAGTTGATGCAGAGTCTGGTTTTAATCCATAAAGGGCATAAATCACCTAAGATTCCTAAATTGTTTGGAATAACGTGCTTTAAAACATCAGGTATGATGTTGTATCGATCAGGTAGTATAAGGGTTACGTGTAAGGGTTACGCCCGCTTCACAGTGCGCAGTGTAGGTGATATACCTGCCCTGACCATGCTTTGCAGACCAGGTATCAGTGGTCAGATGGACCCTTGCCCCAACACTGTGTGCCAGACATGCCATTATAGCAGACTTATATGGCTTTGGCGTTGCTTTTTGGTAATTAGAAGGCTGCTAAATGCCACTGCGCACCACACGTGTTTTATGCCCAGCAGTGAAGGGGTTAATTAGGGAGCATGTAGGCAGCTTGTAGAGTTAATTTTAGCTTAAGTGTAGTGTAATAGACAACCCAAAGTATTGATCTAGGCCCATTTTGGTATATTTCATGCCACCATTTCACCGCCAAATGCGATCAAATTTTAAAAAAACAAATTTTTTCGCAATTTTAGGTTTCTCACAGAAATTATTTACAAACAGCTTGTGCAATTATGGCACAAATGGTTGTAAATGCTTCTCTGGGATCCCCTTTGTTCAGAAATAGCAGACATATATGACTTTGGCGTTGCTTTCTGGTAATTAGAAGGCCGCTAAATGCTGCTGCGCATCACACGTGTATTATGGCTATACTTTATTCTTATTGACACAATTTTTCTATAAATTACATAGTTACAGTTACTTTATTGTTACTAATGTAATCTTAGAAATTACAGACATATATGAATGTATCTCAAACTAATGGTTGAGATAAGAGTAGTGGCTATGTACGTATATGGGACCTTTCTCATCAGGGAGGGGCATTATAAGGTTTACAAATTGCACATATGATATGAATGGATGTGCTTTTGTAGTATTAAGATATCATTCTCTTATACCGTACTGATCTTAGCCACTATCAGCAGTAATAGATAGTCCTAATCATACACATCCTCATGTATTTGTGTCTACCATGAAGGACCGATAAGAAACATGGAGAGTTATATCATCCATACTCTTATTATTTATGATATACTACATTCCTTATTAAATACACCAGGATATGTAATTGACCAGGTCATATTGCCTAGTATGATGCTACACTCAATATACGGCTGTCTATCATTTGAGACTGTCGCAAACTTGTGACTAAACCAATGATTTAGTAGTTGGATAACATACCTTTATCTGACAGATCAACATGGGTATGTAATTCTGTATTCCTGATAATATACACAATAAGATGAGAACACTAAGCATTTGACTATGTATATCTGAGGATAAATGACAATCATCCGATATCTTTAGACTGGAGAAACTTACACCTGATTATGTAACAGAATAAAACTGACAATAAAGGCATTTAGATCAAATATAACGGATAATACGAACATATGCATTTACAGTGTTATACTGATAATAAATGTCTACATATAAAAATAATAAATGTTTCTTGGCATACAGTTGGAAAGAAAAGAGAAATAAACGTGAATTTATACATTAACAGCGTCAAACTGACAATATATGCTAAGTGTCTAGTATAACGAAATGAGACGAACAAATGCACTGATAGATCCATATCCATAAACACTTGGATTGAACTCTGGTCATATGTAGTATTAATAACCTGTTGCTACCCCTGGCACATCTTATTCATTATGTACTAATGATTATGTTATTGATATTGGTGAGACGCATACTATTCATGCCCAATATGCTATTTGGCCATAATACGGGGATCACTATATTGTAGTACTGTGTATCGATGTTCTTCACATATTTCGAGTCACTGGAATTCTTTGTTTACACTAAGCGCTGACGTTTCAGTCACATGGTGTTCAACATCCAATGAGAAAACACACGTCGGATAGGCTGATTTCAGGGGTGTGAATGTACACTCCTCTCTGATTGGTTAACTGTTGATTTAAAGGCTGGGAGAGTTACCGCATTCGGGTTAGCCTTTGAGGAAGCCGGTGCAACGGCGAAATGCGCATCAGGCATTAACAGGGGACGATATCCGTTTATTTAGCAGCCTATTAATTTTGTTACTTGTTGGACATTGTTCCAATATCCACACAGACCGGTGCTTACTTGAGCTCTTTAATGCACTTATTTAGTTAATATTGTTGTTGGGGTCAATCCCCTCTTCAGTTAATATTTTGGCATTGAGCTTTTTCGTTAGTTCGCACTGAAACTGTGTGGAGTATAGTACTTTAGTCCTCTATAGTTCCTGTGGATATCAGTCTCCTTCCAAACATTTTTATTCTAAGTTTTAAAGACACCACACACATTTGTAGGGACACACCTTATACATTTTATTCTATATATTAATCTATCTTAATAAATGTTATGTTTTATATTTAACCTGACCTAGGCGATTCTTCCTACCACCTTCTATATGACCCTTCTATCACTACAAGAGTGCTAGTATACTGTCGCCTTTCTCCTTATTTTCTCTATGACATTACTTGACAGTTAGCACCCCCCTATCTCATTTAATTTAATATGTGGAACCATATGTAGATCTGGTTATCAGATCAGGATTTCATTCCAACATTAGTAGTTTACTAGTAGGGGCTCTCATCAATTAGTCTTATCCCATTTATAATACTCTCTTTATTTATGTATTATGGCTAGCAGTGAAGGGGTTAATTAGGTAGTTTGTAGGGAGCTTGCAGGGTTAATTTTAGCTTTAGTGTAGAGATCAGCCTCCCACCTGACACATCAGACCCCCTGATCCCTCCCAAACAGCTCCCTTCCCTCCCCCACCCCACAATTGTCCCCGCCATCTTAAGTACTGGCAGAAAGTCTGCCAGTACTAAAATAAAAGCTTTTTATTTTTTTTATTTTTTTTAGCATATTTACATATGCTGTGGTGTAGCATCCCCCCCTTAGCCCCCAACCTCCCTGATCCCCCCCAAAACAGCTCTCTAACCCTCCCTATCTGCCTTATTGGCGGCCATCTTGGGTACTGGCAGCTGTCTGCTATTATTTCACAGTCAAAAAAGTTTTTTTTTTTTTTAAATGTACACCACTGTTACACCAGATATGAGTGGTGGCCCTGGGCAAGTGGGCACAGTATACGCTGTGAGCCTGACACACACACTGGCAGGCAGGCAACTGCAATTAGATTACACAGGGAAAAAAAAAAAAGCAGACTGATGTTCTAGCCCTAAAAATGGCTTTTTGGAGTGCTGTCCTTACAGCAGAGATCAGATGAGTCCTTCAGGACTGTAGTGGACACTGAATACACTAGCCTAGCTATCGATTTCCTTATTAAATCAGCAGCAGCTACACTGTCCCTCCTCTCACTAAGAATGCAGCTTCTAAATTAATCTAAAATGGATGCTGTCCAGGAGGTGGGAGGGTCTGGGAGGGAGGGTCTGCTGCTGATTGGCTGTAATGTGTATTCTGACTGTGAGGTACAGGGTCAAAGTTTACTCAATGATGACGAATAGGGGGCGGATCGAACATCGCATATGTTCGCCCGCCGAAGCGAACGCGAACATGCTATGTTCGCCAGGAACTATTCGCCCGGCGAACAATTTGCGACATCACTACTATAATAATTATTTATCTAGCCCCACACTCTTATCCAGGAAGACTTATTAAGCAAACTTATCTTAAGCAAACAAGAGACACATTCCTGGCTCAACAAGACAACAAATTTAATATTCATAGACAGGGCCAGTACTACAGACATGGCAATAAAGCCGGTAAACTGTTAGCCAAATTAGTTAAATCTTATAGCCCTTGGTCCCACATTCTAGCCATTAACTCCCAAGGCCATTTGACTACAGACACCAAGGAAATCATGAATGAATTTGTAGATTATTACACATCATTATACTCCAGGCAAACAATTAACTTAGAGGCAAAACATCGCTTCTGGGGTGCAGTGCAACTTCCCAACCTTACTGATGAACAAACCTCACTTCTTAATTCCCCTATACAACCACAGGAGGTACTGAAGGCCATACGTAACAGTAAGCTGGGAAAGGCTGCGGGTCCTGATGGTTTTCCTGCAGAATATTTTAAATTATTAGGCGAGGAGGTTGCCCCAATCCTGGCTTCCCTATACTCTGCTTATTTAGCGGGCACTGAAAAGATGGAGAGCAGATTCTCTGAGGCCAATATCTGTCTTCTACTTAAACCTAACAGAGATCCAACTCAAACATCATCATAACGCCCAATCTCATTGCTAAATGGGGACTATAAATTATTAACAAAAATCTTGTCCTGCCTTCTATAGTCCACACGGACCAAACTGGTTTCATAAAGGGCAGATCCTCAGTAGTAAACATTAGAAAAACCCTTGGTATTACCGCTCATTATTGGTATAATGCTCATTCACAATCTCCCTCTCCGTTACCAGATGCTTGTCTTTTGGCGCTTGACGCCGAAAAGGCATTCGATAGGATTGAGTGGGATCATTTACACACTTCGTTGTCACACTTTGGCATCAGTGGGAACTTCTCTACCTTCCTCCAGAGGTTGTACTCCGCCCCCAGAGCATCCCTCATAATTAATGGTGGGCTCTCCTCATCTTTTACACTGCAGAGAGGTACAAGGCAGGGGTGTCCTCTCTCCCCTCTACTTTTTGATTTGGCCATAGAGCCTTTGGCATCTTATCTAAGACAACACTGTGTGGGACTGGATCTCTATGGACACAAAATACATCTGCCGTTGTTTGCAGATGAGCTATTATTGTTCATGGGGGACCTTTGTACTAATTTACATCCTCTCTTAGATATTATTAATAACTTTGGCAAGTTCTCGGGTTATAAGATCAACATTGAAATGTCCGATGTCACCTGGTTGCAGAACTCCCGTAATACTACACTAGCGGATATGGGTCTCAAAACCACTGATGGCTGTTTTAAATACTTAGGCATACTAATCCATGTGAACCCCCATAAGTTATATTCCCTCAACCTCAGTGAAACTATTGTTGGTATTAAACAGATGCTGATGGGTTGGATGAGGCTTCCCCTTACTCTCTCGGGCAGGGTACACCTTTTTAAGATGATTGCTTTGCCCAAACTTCTTTATACCTTGCAGATGCTACCCCTTCTCCTAACTCAACAAGATGCTAACTCTTTGCAGGCCTCCATTGGGAATTTCACATGGCAGGGTAAAAAACACAGAATAGGCAAAATTCACTTGTCAATGCCACTGGGTGGGGGTGGGCTTCACCTTCCAAATTTAAGTTACAGGATGGAGCGAGTGCACCTTAAAAATATTTGGATAATAGTGAGCTAAATAATATTTGAGTGATAAGGAATATGCTCTACACCCTTCTGAGAGATAGCAATTCCTCCAAATTGTTATCAATGTGAAATGGAAAAAGAACAGGTGAAGGGGAGCCGTAAAAATAATTAATAAAAATTATTTTGGTTTTTTTAAAATTGTATATATATATATTAAAAAGTGCTTTGAATCGTATTACAATGTGAGAGCTAAACTGATATTTAACTTACAGAATTTGTATATGTTAAGTGAGGTGGTAAGACAATGGAATTGTGAAGGTTAATATATGTAATAAAAAGAAAAGTAAGACCTGGGTAATGTACAAACTGTGACAATTTTTATATTGTACAATGTAGCCGATACAAGTTGTAACAATTACAAGTTGCAAAAATTACAAGAAATACATGAAATAAGCTGATTTAAAAATAACAAATTAAAAAGACATAAAATACATATTTACACACTGTATATGTGGCTTGTGTGTATCTCACTGCAGTGGATAAAAAATGGATAAAAAAGCTTTGGTAAAAAATTCTACATTAAAGCCCAAGTAAGGTAAGGTAGTATTTATATGAGCTGTTGATTATTAGGACAGTGCCTTAATATCACTTTTTGTTAAAAGTACCTTAGAAAGTAGTGGTTCCCAAAACTACTTAGTGGTATAGTGGGATCCGTTGAAAGAAATTCTTATGGATATGCTATTAGTAATAGCTAAAAAGGGGTTCTTTTGTAGATGGTGGTGGTCTCAATACTATTTAACAGTATGGACTCCGGTCTGGTAGCAGGTATCTCAATTCAAATGTAGTTTTCTTTTGTAGTTTTCTTTGTTAAAAAGTCTTGTGGGGTTTCCTGTAGCTTGCGGTGTCCCAATACTCTCTGTCAGTATGGACTGTACTTCGCAAAATGAAGTATAAAATTCTTTAGATGTTCCTGTGTCCCAATACTCTCTGTCAGTATGGACTTCTGGATCCTTAGCTGAACTCGTGTATAGCGGCACCAGTATGTAGTAGTGGTTGGATTTCTTAGGTGAACCAGTGTTTAACAACACCGGTGATGTAGCAGCAGTTAGAATTTCTTATGATCCGTTTGGCGGCAAAAACGGGTTCAAATTTCAAATTACCGGCTTTTTTCTGATGTGACCGGCTATTTTTGACTGAACGGTTTTTGCAAATAACTGTTTTTTTCAAAAGCACCCTGTTAAAGGTATAATGTTTCAGAGTGTAGGCAGCTCTACGCGTTTCGGCCGTAGCCTTTATCAAGATGCCATTAAACACTCTGTGGGGCATTTATAAAGGGCAGTGTAGATTGCTATTGGATATCGTTGGTAGGCAATCTGTGTTACTATTGGGTGCTTGTGACCACTGTCAGCCAATAGAACAGGCTATAGAAAAAGTGTGTACTGAAAAGGAAATTTGATAATTATAAGGTGATAAACATGTGATAGGATTCACATTTTGTGTAATAGAAAATGATGTAAAGTTTGTTTCACGCAAAGATTTTTACAGCTAGTTATGTTAGAGTGCGGTATTTTGTGAAGTATAATGTACAGGTCCAAATGTCAAAGTAAAAAATGGTATGAGAAAAACAATGGTATGCGAAAAAACAATTTGGTTCCTCGTGCCTAAAAATATGTGTCTACTAATATGGATCTAGATGCTCAATTATTAGGGCATTAGTAATTCATATAGAGTGTAGTGTTGAAGGAAGTATTTTATTCTATTCTTAAAGGGTTTGTTTATTGTTGTTCGTCTTTTTTATCAATCTATATTTGGGATAGTTGTTATTTATGTTAGATCGGTGTTGATAATATTGATTTTATATAAAAAATGGAGATTTTTTGAATAACTGAAAAAGGGGCAAAATAAACTATTAAGTTAAACTAAGTATTAATGAATAGTTTTATATCCAAAAAATTATAGGATTTAGAATGGGCTGATTATTATGTGGTATTTAAATCGTGGATCTAAAAATGGAAAAAAGGGGGGCAAAGTAAACTATATTGTAATTAATTAGTGTAAATATCGTAGTGTATAAGTTTATTTGTTATTGGTTTTAATTAATTATTGGTTTTAATTAGATGGGAAGTGATATTTCTAGGACGGTGTAATTAAATATTTACATTTATGTTTTATTTATATTTTAATAGAGACTCTTTTTTAGACTTTATGATTTTATTTACAATTTGACTTTTATTTTGGTTTTAAATTAGAAAATTTAGATCGAATTCCATGTTTAATCCATATGGATGGAGAGTTTTAAATGCATAAATATATTCTGCTTCTTTTCTTAGTAAAAAGTGTTCCATATTACCTCCTCTGGGGCTAATAAATACTTTTTTAATTCCCCAATATTTGAATTTGTTGACGTTTCCATTGTGACATTCTGTGAAGTGTTTGTATAGTTCAGTATTGGTGGCTTTGTGTTCAATATGGTGTAAGTGTTCTCTAATTCTGTCTCTTAACATGCGGCTCGTTTGGCCAAAATATTGTAGGCCGCATGAACACTGTATACAGTAAATTACGTTTTGATCTGAACAGCGTATGATTTCTTTAATATTTATGTATTGTTCATTATTATTTGATTTAATTGTTTTAATTTTTGAACTATGTTTACATGATTTGCATGCAATGCATGGAAAAAATCCCTCTACTTTTTCTTTTTTGAGATTTGTGTCTTTTAAATTGTTAGTTGTTTTATTTTTAAATTCACTAGGTGACAGAATATTTTTTAAATTTTTTGCTCTTTTAAAGATGATGTCCGGATGATTTTTTATTCTAGGTCCTAATATCTGGTCTTGTTTGATGTAATGCCAATGTCTGTTGAGGATCTTTTTTATTTCATGATGTTGGGAGCTATATTGTGTGATGAATGGTATAAAGAATGGATCTTCGGTTTTTTGTTTTTGTTTGTGTTTTGTCAAATATTGTGTAGTTAGTATTTGCTCTCTGTTTTTTTCTTCTGCTTCTTTTTTGGCTTTATTAATAATGTGGGACTTATACCCTTTCTCTTGGAATCTCTGTGTGAGAATTTCGGATTGTTTGGAAAATTGATTAATATCTGAACAGTTTTTACGGATTCTTAGGTGTTGTATATTTGTTTTCCATCTTGTTAAGTGGCAACTATCATTGTGGATATAATTGTTTGCATCTGTTTGTTTGAAATACGTTCTTGTTTTTATTTCTGTGTTAATGATTTCGATTTCTATGTCTAAAAAGTGGATTAAATTACTGCTATACTCATGTGTGAATTTGAGGTTCATTGGGTTAGTGTTCATATCCTCTATGAATAAGTCTAGAAGTTCGTGTTCCCCCTTCCAGATGATGAATAAATCATCTATGTATCTATAGTAGTGCACAAGGTTCGCCCCCCATTGTCCTTCATATATAAAGTTTTTTTCGAAGAGACCCATAAACAGGTTCGCATAACTAGGGGCGAACCTTGTGCCCATAGCTGTTCCTTTGACTTGGAGATATATATTTCCATTAAAGAGAAAAGAATTATTGTTGAGTATGAAATTTATGCATTCAAGTAGAAATTGATTTTGATCTGAGTTTAAAAGGGGATCTTTGTCAAGAAAATATTTTATTGCTCCTAAACCTTTTTGGTGGTCTATATTTGTATATAGCGAATTGACATCGCAAGTGACTAATAGAAAATTTTCTTTCCAAGAAAGATCTTTTAAAATATTGAGTAATTGGGTTGAGTCTTTCAGATAGGATGGTAGGGATGTAACATAATTTTGTAAGAAGAAGTCTACGTATTGAGAAAGGTTAGATGTAAGTGATCCTATGCCTGATATGATGGGTCGGCCTGGGGGTCTAGTGAGGTGTTTATGGATTTTAGGTAAAATATAGAAAGTTGGAGTGATGGGATTTTTTGCATTTAGGAATTCATATTCATATTTCGTTAATAGCCCAGTATTAAATGCTTTGTCCAATAGTTGTTCTAGTTTTATTGTCTGATTTTTGATGGGATTATTTTTCAGTTGTTTGTAAGTGGTTTCGTCGTGAAGGAGTCTATTTGATTCTTCTATGTAGAAGGAAGTGTCCATAAGGACGATACCTCCGCCTTTATCCGCTGGTTTGATTGTAATATTTTTATTATTTTTTAAATCTTTAATTATGTTTAGTTCTTTCTGACTCATGTTCCAATTAAGATATTTATTTTGATCGAGATTTTCTAAGTCTTTTTTCAACATTTCTTCGAATAATTTAATATGTTCGCTCTTTTCATGAGTGGGGTAGAAGGTGGAAGGGGCTTTTAGATCAGTGTGTTTATACATGGTTTCTTTTTCTTTTAAAGCCCTATTTTCTAAAGGATTTTTTATGTAATATCTTTTAAGTGTGAGTTTTCGAACAAATTGGTTAATGTTAATAAGGGTTTCAAACTTATTTAGTTTGCAAGAAGGGGCAAAAGATAGGCCTTTATTTAGAATGTTCTTTTGTGTGTCATTTAGTGGATAATTGCTTAAATTGAATATTCCTGAATGTTTTATTTCTGTCTTTTTGGTGTTTTGCCTGGATTTTCTTCTGCCCCTCCTGCCTCTAAACCTCTTTTGTTTCTTACAGTTCTTTGTGGTAATATACGAGAATTTGTGTTTTTTGAGGTTCCTTCCCCCGAAGGGGACTTTCCTAAAAAAACTTGTTGTTGTGTTTGTTTTGGGATAGGTGAAAATGGTTCTATGTTAGTTTCCAGTGGTTGGAATCTATTTTTAACAGGCACTCTCCAGTCTTGATTTGTATTGGAGTAGTTTCTATTGTAATGATTATAGTCATTGGATTGTGGTCTATATGAGTAATGGTTTTGTTGCTGTTGGCTGTGATAATTATCATTTGTGTTATATGCTCCTTTTCCAGGATGATAATTTGTGCGATTTGTATCTCTAAAGTTAGAGTTTCTAAAGTTAGTATTTCCGGAGTGGACATTTCTAGAGTTATGGTTTCTCCAACTATAATTATAGTTATCTCTGTTACTATTATTTTCTCTGTCATTGTCATAGTTGTTATGTGAAAAATTTCTTCTATCATCATAGTGTCTATTTTCCTGTTGGTAATAGTTGTGATTTGGTACAGCACTATCATTTTCATTTTCTTTAAACCTTATTGAGTTATGAGCTCTATCTCTTTGTTCTTTATAATTGGTGTGATAGTGATTTGGGTTTTGTCTATGGTTGCTTGAATAGTTGTAATATTGGTTGCGATTAAAATTTTCAGAGTGTTTGTAAAAGGTTTTTGTCGATTCATTATTATGGTTGGGATAATTATGGTTATTTTCTGTATTTTTTGAAGGAAAATTTGTTTTAGGATGTCTATTTGTGTGGTGATTGTTTTTACCAAAAATTTGTGATAAATCTTTTTTACTAGTGGTGGTATCTGTGTCTAAATTTTCTATATCACAGTTGGTTTCTGTTTCTATAGGAGTGTCTATTTCAGGTTTATTGTCTGAATAATCCGTTAAGTCTCTTTGGTATTTTGAAAGTTTGGTTTCTATAATGTTGTCTTTAAATTTTGAGATATTGTTAAAAATGTCTTTTTGTAGGTTTGTAAATTCAATGTTGTTCTCAAAAGATTTGAGATTATTTTTGTGTGAGTCAATTTCTGATTTTATATCTTTAAGGAACAAATTTCTAGATTTTATGATGATTTTCATTAGTCCCAGAGAGGCATTTTCAAGGGTTTCAAACCATTCGTTTGAGAGTTCTTCATTTAGTGTAAAGGTGCAGTTTTTCTTTAACCTTAGTCCTCTAGGGACCATGTTATTGTCAATGTATTTTTGGGTATATTTGATTTCTATAGTATTTTTAAGTTCTTTGATTAAGAGGCTTTCTAAGTTTTCACATAAGTCATTTAAGTTAGTAGGGATATTATTAGAAATGTCATTTGTTAGATGTTCATTATCTAATGAAATATTTTGGAGAATTTCGTCTCTTTGAGCAAATATATCCATATTTATGTGTAGTTATGTGGAATATTCTAAAGTGAAAAGAAAAATAAGTGATAATATGTGTATATTTTTTATATTTTTATTTTTATATTTATAAAAAAGGTGTGTCTCTAACTCCGAGTGAGGAGGGGGTGAATAGTATTTAAGTTACAGGATGGAGCGAGTGCACCTTAAAAATATTTGGATAATAGTGAGCTAAATAATAATAATTAAAACCAATAATTAATTAAAACCAATAACAAATAAACTTATACACTACGATATTTACACTAATTAATTACAATATAGTTTACTTTGCCCCCCTTTTTTCCATTTTTAGATCCACGATTTAAATACCACATAATAATCAGCCCATTCTAAATCCTATAATTTTTTGGATATAAAACTATTCATTAATACTTAGTTTAACTTAATAGTTTATTTTGCCCCTTTTTCAGTTATTCAAAAAATCTCCATTTTTTATATAAAATCAATATTATCAACACCGATCTAACATAAATAACAACTATCCCAAATATAGATTGATAAAAAAGACGAACAACAATAAACAAACCCTTTAAGAATAGAATAAAATACTTCCTTCAACACTACACTCTATATGAATTACTAATGCCCTAATAATTGAGCATCTAGATCCATATTAGTAGACACATATTTTTAGGCACGAGGAACCAAATTGTTTTTTCGCATACCATTGTTTTTCTCATACCATTTTTTACTTTGACATTTGGACCTGTACATTATACTTCACAAAATACCGCACTCTAACATAACTAGCTGTAAAAATCTTTGCGTGAAACAAACTTTACATAATTTTCTATTACACAAAATGTGAATCCTATCACATGTTTATCACCTTATAATTATCAAATTTCCTTTTCAGTACACACTTTTTCTATAGCCTGTTCTATTGGCTGACAGTGGTCACAAGCACCCAATAGTAACACAGATTGCCTACCAACGATATCCAATAGCAATCTACACTGCCCTTTATAAATGCCCCACAGAGTGTTTAATGGCATCTTGATAAAGGCTACGGCCGAAACGCGTAGAGCTGCCTACACTCTGAAACATTATACCTTTAACAGGGTGCTTTTGAAAAAAACAGTTATTTGCAAAAACCGTTCAGTCAAAAATAGCCGGTCACATCAGAAAAAAGCCGGTAATTTGAAATTTGAACCCGTTTTTGCCGCCAAACGGATCATAAGAAATTCTAACTGCTGCTACATCACCGGTGTTGTTAAACACTGGTTCACCTAAGAAATCCAACCACTACTACATACTGGTGCCGCTATACACGAGTTCAGCTAAGGATCCAGAAGTCCATACTGACAGAGAGTATTGGGACACAGGAACATCTAAAGAATTTTATACTTCATTTTGCGAAGTACAGTCCATACTGACAGAGAGTATTGGGACACCGCAAGCTACAGGAAACCCCACAAGACTTTTTAACAAAGAAAACTACAAAAGAAAACTACATTTGAATTGAGATACCTGCTACCAGACCGGAGTCCATACTGTTAAATAGTATTGAGACCACCACCATCTACAAAAGAACCCCTTTTTAGCTATTACTAATAGCATATCCATAAGAATTTCTTTCAACGGATCCCACTATACCACTAAGTAGTTTTGGGAACCACTACTTTCTAAGGTACTTTTAACAAAAAGTGATATTAAGGCACTGTCCTAATAATCAACAGCTCATATAAATACTACCTTACCTTACTTGGGCTTTAATGTAGAATTTTTTACCAAAGCTTTTTTATCCATTTTTTATCCACTGCAGTGAGATACACACAAGCCACATATACAGTGTGTAAATATGTATTTTATGTCTTTTTAATTTGTTATTTTTAAACCAGCTTATTTCATGTATTTCTTGTAATTTTTGCAACTTGTAATTGTTACAACTTGTATCGGCTACATTGTACAATATAAAAATTGTCACAGTTTGTACATTACCCAGGTCTTACTTTTCTTTTTATTACATATATTAACCTTCACAATTCCATTGTCTTACCACCTCACTTAACATATACAAATTCTGTAAGTTAAATATCAGTTTAGCTCTCACATTGTAATACGATTCAAAGCACTTTTTAATATATATATATACAATTTTAAAAAAACCAAAATATTTTTTATCAATTATTTTTACGGCTCCCCTTCACCTGTTCTTTTTCCACTTCACCTTCCAAATGTCATATGGTATAATTGGGCCGCCCTGTCCAGATTTGCTTTGGATTGGTTGATGGGTAAGAACTGCTACACTATTCCCGATTTAGAGTCTAAGCTCATTAAGCCATTACATCTGGCTTTCTTGCCCCATGCAGACCTCAAATCTTTGTCCCCCTCTATCCAAAACCGCATTTTGTTTAAGGATCCTCTGAGAGCCTGGGCCAAGATCTGTAGACTTTGGGGAGTGTGGCAGTCGGCAAGTAAATATCTCCCAATTCAAGGTAACCTCAATTTTCTCCTCGGGTACACCACAAAGATATTTCAAACATGGCAGCAACTAAAAGTCACTAAGCTTCATCAACTTCTTCACCCATTGACTTTTGAAATAGTGCCTTTTCATGAATTGCAGAACCGTTACGGCTTCCCATCCACTCACAGGTTTGCATATTTTCAATGCAGACATTACATCTTTAAATTGGTTTCGGAGGGATTGTTATCCAAGGAACCATCTAATTTAGACAAGCTTTGTGCCCTGGCAAGACAAGGTTCTTATAGACTCTCATACACATATGACCTTCTGCTTCGCCATTTTGAAAACTCCACTTTACGTGGGATTTTGTCGAAGTGGTCACATTTTGGTGACCTAGAGGTAGACACTGCTCTAATTTCTGCAAGTTTTGAGAGGGCACATTTCTGCACTATTTCCGCGAATCTGAGAGAGTCGCATATGAAATTCTTACACCAATCCTATATTACTCCTGGCCTGTGTGCTAAATGGGTTCCGGGGGCTCAAAATCTTTGCAATAAATGTAGTTGTGACTCTCCTAACTAGATTCATTTGTTATGGGATTGCCCTAAGGTGCAGAGGTTTTGGCAAAAAAAATCATACTGGCTAACTAAATAACTAAGCAAAGGGTACCCCTCACAGCACACCATGTGATTTTTTTGATACCAAAAGACAGGACGTTCACATACGACATCTTTATAACCACAGTTCTTATGCTAACTAAGCAAATCATTTTAAGGGAGTGGGTGGGCAATGGTTCCCTGCCTTTTTAGCAATTGTTCAGGAACATACATACTCAGATGTTAATTGAACATGCAGACACAAAGGGAGACCCTAAAAAAAGAATAAAACGATTCCTCCTTAAATGGGAGGTCTACTTGTTGCATTTGCCAGATGTGGTCAGGGACAGAATTATTTTGCCATTTAAAAACAGCCTGTATGTCTTAAATGAAAATCTTAAAGGCAATTGGTGCCTATTTTCTAATCAAGTCCATTAATGCCCCCCTCTATGTATATGACTATGAATGTAAATACAATTTAGAGCCCTATTGATCCCCATAGTTCCCTTTGTGCCGGCTTGTGTGGGGGGATCCGGAGGTGTTCTGGGTAAGTAATGTTAATGTGTTAGTGTTTTAGTTTATGTGTTTAATTAACGTGTTTCTTTTTGTTTGTAAAAAATTCTGAAAAAAATTGGATCCAATTACATGCACGTAAACCTCATTACTGTTTCTTATTTTGTACTACAGCCCTCATAATCCCAGTTTTATGTATATGTTTATGACAAAGCATTTGTATTATTGTGACTGTATTTGCCGTGCATGTCTTGGATTTTTTCATAAATAAAGTTAAAAAAATAAAAATAAATATCTATTATGCCTTTGTCTTGAGGAAACATGGTATTGCCACTTATAAACTCTTTGGAGTTTAAAATCTCCTATGTCCCTCTGTAGTTTCTGTTTTTTGTCTGAATAGGACTAAAATCACTAAATAAAGCTATTAACCCCTAAACTACCATTTCCCTGACATCACCGACACTAACTAAACCTATTAACCCCTAAACCGTAGTTCACCGTCATCGCCGACACTAACTAAACCTATTAACCCCTAAACTGCAGTTCCCAAACATAGCCAACAATAACTAAACCTATTAACCCCTAAACCACCGTTCCAAAACATCGCCAACACTAACTAAACCTTTTAACCCTTAAACTGCCGTTCCCAAACATCGGCAACACTAACTAATCATATTAACCCCTAAGCCACAGTTCCCCGACATCGCCAACACTAACTAAACCTATTAACCCCTAAACTGCAGATTTCCGACATCGCTGACACTAACTAAACCTATTAACCCCTAAACCACTGTACACCCACATCGCCAACACTAACTAGAACAGCAAATAAACCTATTAACCCCTAAACCATAGTACACCCACATTGCCAACACTAACTAAACCTATTAACCCCTAAACTGCAGTTCCCAAACATCGCCAACAATAACTAAACCTATTAACCCCTAAACCACCGTTCCAAAACATCGCCAACACTAACTAAACCTTTTAACCCTTAAACTGCCGTTCCCAAACATCGGCAACACTAACTAAACCTATTAACCCCTAAACTGCAGATTCCCGACATCGCTGACACTAACTAAACCTATTAACCCCTAAACCACTGTACACCCACATCGCCAACACTAACTAGAACAGCAAATAAACCTATTAACCCCTAAACCATAGTACACCCACATTGCCAACACTAACTAAACCTATTAAGCCCTAAACCACCGCCCCCCACATCGCGACAACCTAAATTAAACTATATTAACTCCTAAACCTAACACACCACTTTAACATAATTAAAATAGACCAAAAATAAAGTTACAATTATTAACTAACGACATATTTAAAAATAAATACAAACTTACCTGTGAAATAAAAATAAAACCTAAGCTAGCTACACTATAACTATTTACTAACTACCTAGTTAAAATAAATATAAACTTACCTGTGAAATAAAAATAAAACCTAAGCTTAAACTAATAAAACCTAAGATTACTAAAAATAAAAAACTAAAATTACTAAAAATAAAAAAAACCTAAGATTACTAAAAAATTAAAACTAAAATTACAAAAAATAATAAACACTAAAATTAAAAAAATTAAAAAAAACTACCATTACAAAAAATAATCAAAATTATCCAAAATAATAAAAATTATTCCTATTCTAATACCCCGTTTAAAAAAAAACAAAAAACACCCCAAATAAAAAAAAACTAATCTATAATAAACTACCAAGGTCCCTTAAAAGGGCATTTTGTAGGGCATGGCCCTAAAGTTAACAGCTCTTTTGCAAAAAAATTAAAACCGAACTAAAAAAAACTTATACCTAGATTTAGAGTTCTGCGTTAGGGTTAAAAAGCAGCGTTAAGGGGTCCTAACGCTGCTTTTTAATGCCCGCTGGTATTTAGAGTCAGACAGGAAAGGGTCTACCGCTCACTTTCTTTCCGTGACTCGAGGTTACCGCAAATCCTCTTACGTCAATTGCGTATCCTATCTTTTCTATGGGATTTGCCTAACGCTGGTATTACGAGTCTTGGAAGAAGTGAGCGGTACAGCCTCTACCGCCAAGACTCCTACCGCAAAAAAAAGTCAGTAGTTAAGAGTTTTATGGGCTAACGCCGGAAAATAAAGCTCTTAACTACTGTGTTATAAAGTACACTAACACCCATAAACTAACTATGAACCCCTAAACCGAGGCCCCCCCCACATTGCAAACCCTATAATAAAAATTTTTAACCCTTAATCTTCTGACCGGACATCGCCGCCACCTACATTATCCCTATGAAACCCTAATCTGCTGCTCCTAACATTGCCGACACCTACATTATATTTATTAACCCCTAATCTGCCCCCCCAACCTCGCCGCAACCTACCTACACTTATTAACCCCTAATCTGCCAACCGGAAATTGCCGCACTATAATAAATGTATTAACCCTAAACCGCCGCACTCCCGCCTCGCAAACACTATCATAAATTATATTAACCCCTAATCTGCCCTCCCTAACATCGCCGCCACCTACCTACAATTATTAACCCCTAAACTCCCGCCCCCAACATCGCCGCTACTATAATAAAGTTATTAACCCCTAAACCTGTCTAACCCTAACCCTAACACCCCCCTAACTTAAATATAATTTAAATAAAATGAAATAAATTTACTATCATTAAACAAATTATTCCTATTTAAAACTAAATACTTACCTATAAAATAAACCCTAATATAGCAACAATATAACTAATAGTTACATTGTAGCTATTTTAGGATTTATATTTATTTTACAGGCAACTTTGTATTTAATTTAACTAGGTACAATAGCTATTAAATAGTTATTAACTATTTAATAGCTACCTAGTTAAAATAATTACAAAATTACCTGTAAAATAAATCCTAACCTAAGTTACAAATACACCTAACACTACACTATCATTAAACTAATTAAATAAATTACCTACAATTATCTAAACTAAAATACAATTAAATAAACTAAACTATAATACAAAAACAAACAAACACTAAATTACAGAAAATAAAAAAAATTACAAGAAGTTTAAACTAATTACACCTAATCTAAGCCCCCTAATAATATAAAATAATAATAAAATGCCCCACCCTATCCTAAATTACAAAGTAATCAGCTCTTTTACCAGCCCTTAAAAGGGCTTTTTGCGGGGCATTGCCCCAAAGTAATCAGCTCTTTTACCTGTAAATAAAAATACAATACCCCCCCAACATTACAACCCACCACCCACGTACCCCTACTCTAAAGCCCACCCAAACCCCCCTTAAAAAAAACCAACACTAACCCCTTGAAGATCTCCCTACCTTGAGTCGTCTTCACTCAGCCGAGCCGAATTCTTCATCCAAGCGGGGCAGAAGAGGTCCTCCATCCGGTTGAAGTCTTCATCCAAGCGGGGCAGAAGAGGTCTTCCATCCGATTGAAGTCTTCATCCAAGCGGAATCTTCTATCTTCATCCATCCGGAGCGGAGCGGCAGCATCCTGAAGACCTCCGACGTGGAACATCCATCCTGGCCGACGACTTCCCGACGAATGACGGTTCCTTTAAATGACATCATCCAAGATGGCGTCCCTCAAATTCCGATTGGCTGATAGAATCCAATCAGCCAATCGGATTGACCTCGCATTCTATTGGCTGTTAATCTACCCATTGCCCTGAAAAGGGCATTTGTATGGGCATTGCCCTTAGAAGGGCATTCAGCTCTTTTACTGCCCATAAAAGGGCACTCAGCTCTTTTTCGGCACATTAAAATAAAAAAAGCCTAATGGTCATTGTTCATTAAAAGCTTCCCAGTAAACGAAAAAGAGAATCTAATCTTCCCCTTCAGAAATTCTGAACTTGTACAGTTAGGGATGTGGTAGGGGGGGGGGGGCAGGGGAGAGAGAGAGAACATCCCTCACACCCGGAGGGAGATCTTTTCTTTTTTTTTTTTTTTTCTCCTCCTCTCTTTTTTTCTTCTTTCACTTTTTTTTTTTTCCCCTTCTCCGACCCCAGGCTCTCCAAACAATGGATAGCCTGAGGCAGTTACTACATTAAGGAGAGAAGGAAAGAAGGGAAAAAAAAGGGAAAAAAATCAGCAACCTGACCCCTTGGGACTCATATATTATTTGTATAGAGGAGGAAAAAAAGGATTTTCAATATATACTGATTTATGTTTTGATCTGTATCTCCTAATTAAACTTTGATGTTGTAACATGGTTGCTGATATGAAAATAAAGATTTAAAAAAAATAAATAAAAAAAAAATAAAAAAAGCCCCCAAAAAACAAAAAAATACCTAACACTAACCCTACAATCGGTACTCACAGTTGCTGAAGCATCTTCCTCCAGGCAACTCCATCTTTATCCATCGCGGGACCGGTATCATCTATCTTCTTTATCCCTGCATTGGTGGAGCGGTCGGTGGATGCGCGGAGGCGGAGGTTCAGGCAGAGTTCCATCTGACCGACATAGTGGTCCTCTTCATGCGAGCAACCGCCGCACACCGAAGATTGAATGCAAGATACCACTTTTATATTGGGATACCGTTGCATTCCTATTGGCTGAAAAATTCAAATCAGCCAATAGGAATGAGAGCTGCTTAAATCCTATTGGCTGATTTGAACAGCCAAAAGGATTTAAGCAGCTCTAATTCCTATTGGCTGTTCAAAACGCCGAACTGTGAGTAACGGTTTTGGGGTTAGTGTTTTAATGGGCCAAAAAAGAGCTCAATGCCCTTTTAAGGGCAGTAAAAGAGCCCTTAGGTTAGGTTTTTTCTTTTTATTTTGTGGGTTTGGGGGTGGTGGCGGTTTGTAATGTTAGGGGGTGTTTGTTGTAATTTTTTAGTAAAAGAGATGTTAACTTTAGGGCAATGCCCTACAAAAGGCCCTTTTAAGGGCCCCCAAAATAATAAAATGCCCTACCCTATCCTAAATTACAAAGTAATCAGTTCTTTTACCAGCCCTTAAAAGGGCTTTTTGCGGGGCATTGCCCCAAAGTAATCAGCTCTTTTGCCTGTAAATAAAAATACAATACCCCCCCAACATTACAACCCACCACCCACATACCCTTACTCTAAAACCCACCAAACCCCCCTTAAAAAAACCTAACACTAACCCCCTGAAGATCTCCCTACCTTGAGTCGTCTTCACTCAGCCGAGCCGAATTCTTCATCCAAGCGGGGCAGAAGAGGTACTCCATCCGGTTGAAATCTTCATCCAAGCGGGGCAGAAGAGGTCTTCCATCCAATTGAAGTCTTCATCCAAGCGGAATCTTCTATCTTCATCCATACGGAGCGGAGCGGCAGCATCCTGAAGACCTCCAATGCGGAACATCCATCCTGGCCGACGACTTCCAGACGAATGACGGTTCCTTTAAATGACGTCATCCAAGATGGTGTCTCCTCGAATTCCAATTGGCTGATAGGATTCTATCAGCCAATCGGAATTAAGGTAGAAAAAATCTGAGTGGCTGATTAAATCAGCCAATCAGAAAGAAGTTCAATCCGATTGGCTGAGCCAATCAGCCAATCGGATTGACCTCGCATTCTATTGGCTGTTAATCTACCCATTGCCCTGAAAAGGGCATTTGTATGGGCATTGCCCTTAGAAGGGCATTCAGCTCTTTTACTGCCCATAAAAGGGCACTCAGCTCTTTTTCGGCCCATTAAAATAAAAAAAGCCCAAAAAAACAAAAAAATACCTAACACTAACCCTAAAATCGGTACTCACAGTTGCTGAAGCATCTTCCTCCAGGCAACTCCATCTTTATCCATTGCGGGACCGGTATCATCTATCTTCTTCATCCCTACGTTGGTGGAGCGGTCAGCGGATGCGCGGAGGCGGAGGTCCAGGCAGAGTTCCATCTGACCAACATAGTGGTCCTCATCATGCGAGCAACCACCGCACACCGAAGATTGAATGCAAGGTACCCCTTTTATATTGGGGTACCGTTGCATTCCTATTGGCTGAAAAATTCAAATCAGCCAATAGGAATGAGAGCTGCTTAAATCCTATTGGCTGATTTGAACAGCCAAAAGGATTTAAGCAGCTCTAATTCCTATTGGCTGTTCAAAACGCCGAACTGTGAGTACCGGTTTTGGGGTTAGTGTTTTAATGGGCCAAAAAAGAGCTCAATGCCCTTTTAAGTGCAGTAAAAGAGCCCTTAGTTTAGGTTTTTTCTTTTTCTTTTGTGGGTTTGGGGGTGGTGGCAGTTTGTAATGTTAGAGGGTGTTGTAATTTTTTAGCAAAAGAGCTGTTAACTTTAGGGCAATGCCCTACAAAAGGCCCTTTTAAGGGCTATTGGTAGTTTATTACAGATTAGGGTTTCTTTATTTTGGGGTCTTTTTTTTCATTTAAATTGGTATTAGAATAGGAATAATTTTCATTATTTTGGATAATTTCATTTGATATTTTTTGTAATGGATTTTTTTTATTTTTTGAGTGTTATTTTTTTTTAGATTAGGCATTTTTTTATTTTTAATGGGCCAAAAAAGAGCTGAATGCCCTTTTAAGGGCAGTAAAAGAGCTGAATGCCCTTTTAAGGGCAACACCCATACAAATGCCCTTTTCAGGGCAATGGGTAGATAAGTTTTTTTTTAAGTTAGGTTTATTTTATTTTGTGGGTTTGGGGGCTTGTAATGTTAGGAGGTGTTTGTTTTTATTTTTTTGCAAAAGAGCTGTTAGCTTTAGGACAATGCCCCACAAAAGGCCCTTGGTAGTTTATTATAGATTAGTTTTTTTTTATTTTGGGGTGTTTTTTTTTTAAACGGGTTATTAGATTAGTAATCATTTTTATTGTTTTGGATAATTTTGTTTGTTATTTTTTGCAATGGTAGTTTTTTTATTTTTGTAATTTTAGTGTTTATTATTTTTTGTAATTGTAGTTTACATTTTTTAGTAATCTTAGGTTTTTTTATTTTTATTAATGTTAGTTTTTATTTTTATTTCACAGGTAAGTTTGTATTTATTTTAACTTGTTAGTTAGCAAATAGTTATATTGTAGCTAGCTTAAGTTTTATTTTTATTTCACAGGTAAGTTTGTATTTATTTTTAAATAGCTAGTTAGCTAATAATTGTAACTTTAATTTAAAGGGACACTGAACCCAAATTTTTATTTTGTGATTCAGATAGATCATGAATTTTTTTTTTTTTTTTAATGGAAGTAAATTGGAAAGTTGTTTAAAATTCCATGCTCTATTTGAATCATTAAAGGGACAGTAAAGTAAAAAAAAAATGTTTCATGATTTAAATAGGGCATGTAATTTTTTTTTATATATTTTATTTTGCATCAGCAAACAAAATATTAATTATTTCATAGTAACATATAGTTCAAAACATGACATTCTTCTAAACACTTATGGCATGATATTAATTTCATATCAATACATCACAAAACATGACATTCTTCTAAGTACATATGGCATGATATTAGTTTCATATCAATTCATCAAGCAGACAAGTCAAGAAGAAAGTTTCAAACCTTATACCATGTGTTTAAATTACTACTCAGCTCAATCTGACGAGAATGAGTCTGCTGAAGTTTTCTATTTAATAACAAGAATAACCAGAGGGATAATATTCCTATTGATGAATTTATCAATCTAATTATTAGGTTTGATTAAATTAAGATTATATCAAATTGTGTCCAGGGCTGTAGGGAAAAAGAAAGAGAAAAAAAAAAAATTAAGGGGAAAGCTGCTTATTACCCAAAGAGATTTAGTTCTGCTACCATATATCTAACAAAACAATTTTGGTGTTCCGGAATGGGAATATTAAAGTATCTATCTCATTAGGAGGGAATATCCTAATAAATTTTGACCACTTTCGAAAAAATCTGATTATCTCAATTTCCAAATTTAGGTCAGTTGCTAGTTGTTCAACCATACATTGTTTCTTAAGATAATTCTTGATCTCCGCTATTGTAGGTATTATATTATACTTCCAGTTTTTGAATAACAAATTTATAGCTGCTAAGATGATCAGGTTTACTATTTTGACTTCTTTTAAAGCTAGGTTCTTATCTTTCAGAAAAATTATGTCTATACTTGTGAATTTAAAAGGAGTTATTTTTAAAACTTTTTCTATCCAGAATTCCACTTTGAGCCAAAATTGTTGTATTTTAGGACAGGACCATAATACATGAATTATGTCAGCCGCCGGTAATCTGCACTTAGGACAGCTATTAAAGTTTAAATTGTGCCATCTATAACCTTTATCTGGAGAAAAATACATTAAATGTATAAGTTTTATATGGGACTCCCTCCAAGTCTCAGCTATGGTGGTTTCATGAAGTAAGACTAAGGATCGTGAAACCTGTCTCTCATGATCAATATTAATTGCAAAAAGATTCGTCCATTTTTGTGCTATTTGCTCGATATACTTTTCACCCTTAAACCCTATGACATAGGAATACCATGAAGAGATAGAGGTTAGTCCAGCTTTAACCAGTACTGGCCAGTTCCCTAGTCTGCCCCACGTCCAATTCCACGGAAACTTATGAACTAGCTGCGTTACATAGTGTCTGACTTGAAGGTATGTAAAAAAGTCACGATTGTCCAGACTAAACTCTTGTTTTAATTCTTCAAAGGACTTAATAATCCCTGACACTGGATTAACCACTTGTCTTACATAATATAATCCAAGTCTCTTCCATTTCAGCAAAAGTGGTGAGAATACCCCTTCCTGAAATTCTGGATTACCAATAAGAGTTTGGTATTTAGGTATATCTGTATTAATTCCTACTTTTGCTCCGATCTTCTTCCACGCCTTGATGATCGTGGAAATTGTTTTAAACTTCTTCACCTGTTTAGGAATGGAATGGTAAGAAAGATGCAGCAAGGATAATGGTATTATTGGGAATGTTATATTTGACTCTAATTCATTATCCGTGAAATAGTCCGCTTTTGCTATCCAGTCAGAGGCTATGCGTTCTAGGAAAACAAGGTTATAGAGATGCAGATACGGAAGTGCCAGTCCAGCCTGTTGCCTAGGAAGAGATAATTTCTGGAGCGAAATTCTAGGTTTTTTTAATTGCCATATGAAACGCCTGAGGGTGGAATTAAATTTCTTAATATCATATGATTTCACCATAATGGGAAGATTCTGCAAAATATAGAGAATTTTAGGTAGGATAATCATTTTGTAGAGAGCTATTCGCCCTGATATAGATAACGGCAAATGCTGCCAGTTCTTCATATAATTCATTGCTTGTTTCAATATGGGAGATATATTTAAAGAGTACCACTCTTGAGGATTATCTGATATTATAATTCCTAGATACCTGAAGGAACAACTGACTATCTTAAAGGGGTTTTCTGTACAGGAATCTTTTGTTTTCCTCAACCACAATAGTTCCGACCTTGAGTTATTTATTTTATATCCTGAACACCGGCCAAATAGATCTACTATTTTATTAAACTTGGGAATATTTGAAGATGTATTTGAGATATATAATAACAGGTCATCTGCATATAAAGAGACCTTCACCTCTTTTTTATGAATTTTTATTCCTTCGATCTGTTGTCAAATTTTCATTGCTAATGGTTCGATTGCAAGATCAAATAGCAAAGGTGAAAGGGGACAACCTTGACGGGTCCCCTTTCCCATTCTAATTGTCTCTGATACTTGCCCATTAATAACTAGATTCGTAGATTAAGTAGAAAGATGGTATATTATTCAAGAAACTTATCTGGTATTTGAGCCTCACCAGAAAGGTATTGGTTAAAAAGTTTGGTTAAATAGGGGGTTAAAGAAGACACCATGGTTTTATAGAAGTCATTAGGCATTGCGTCCGGGCCTTGAGGTTTCTCCAGCTTTAATGATTGGATAGCTTTTAAGACTTCAAGTTCAGACATAGGCCTGTTCAATTTATAATCGTGCTCAGGTTTAATTTTCATGATCTTTAAGTCTTTCCAAAACAAATCCCTAACGGGCTTATCCTTAGATGTAGATGAGTAAATTATTTTATAATGTTGGTAAAAAGATTCCAAGATATCTTCGGGAGTATTTAATTGATTATCATTGATCTGAATTGATTCTCTTGTTGATGATTGTTTGAAGTTTTTTACTAATCTAGATAATAGCTTGCCAGATTTATTCCCAAACTTATATAGATTTGCTTGGTACTTTAACTCTGAACGAATTGTATAGGCTGTTAAGAAGGAATCCCGTTCTTTTTTCACTTTAATATATCTAGTCCAGTTTTCTTCCGTTAAGGAATTTAAATATCTATTGTATGCGTTACTTACTGCTGCTGTTAATTGCTTTTCCTTTAAACAGGATTTGTGCTTACCTCTTGCCACATAAGCAATAATTTCTCCCCTTAATACCGCTTTTGCTGATTCCCAGACAACTGAAAAATTAGAAACTGATCCAATGTTAAAATAAAAAAATTCCTCTAATTTATTTTTAAGCCAATTACTAAATTTCGGGTCGTTGTTCAAATATTTGGGATAGAAAAAACGGGCCCTCTTTGCAGAAAGATTATTCCCTGGAACATCTAGCATCACAGGAGCGTGATCTGAGATACAAATTTCCGAGATGGTAGCTCTAGCTCCCTTTTGATATAAATTATCATTTACAAGAATAAGATCAATCCTGGATAATTATTTAAATAGTTTTGAATAACATGTATCATTTTTAAGATCCGGGTTTTGAGCCCGCCAGATATCTCTAACTGCTAAATTTTGGAAGATAGCATTAAAGATTTTTGCCTCTAAATTGTCTTTTCTAGTTTTTTTTTTGTGAAATACCTCTTCTTAATCTGTCAATAGGATGATGCGGTGCCATGTTAAAGTCGCCTGCAATAGTTATGTGGCCTTCTGCTACTTGAAGTAGTTGAGACTGGAGGGAGTCCCAAAAATCAAGATTAATTATGTTGGGAGCATATACAGGGAGTGCAGAATTATTAGGCAAGTTGTATTTTTGAGGATTAATTTTATTATTGAACAACAACCATGTTCTCAATGAACCCAAAAAACGAATTAATATCAAAGCTGAATAGTTTTGGAAGTAGTTTTTAGTTTGTTTTTAGTTATAGCTATTTTAGGGGGATATCTGTGTGTGCAGGTGACTATTACTGTGCATAATTATTAGGCAACTTAACAAAAAATAAATATATACCCATTTCAATTATTTATTTTTACCAGTGAAACCAATATAACATCTCAACATTCACAAATATACATTTCTGACATTCAAAAACAAAACAAAAACAAATCAGTGACCAATATAGCCACCTTTCTTTGCAAGGACACTCAAAAGCCTGCCATCCATGGATTCTGTCAGTGTTTTGATCTGTTCACCATCAACATTGCGTGCAGCAGCAACCACAGCCTCCCAGACACTGTTCAGAGAGGTGTACTGTTTTCCCTCCTTGTAAATCTCACATTTGATGATGGACCACAGGTTCTCAATGGGGTTCAGATCAGGTGAACAAGGAGGCCATGTCATTAGATTTTCTTCTTTTATACCCTTTCTTGCCAGCTACGCTGTGGAGTACTTGGACGCGTGTGATGGAGCATTGTCCTGCATGAAAATCATGTTTTTCTTGAAGGATGCAGACTTCTTCCTGTACCACTGTTTGAAGAAGGTGTCTTCCAGAAACTGGCAGTAGGACTGGGAGTTGAGCTTGACTCCATCCTCAACCCGAAAGGCCCCACAAGCTCATCTTTGATGATACCAGCCCAAACCAGTACTCCACCTCCACCTTGCTGGCGTCTGAGTCGGGCTGGAGCTCTCTGCCCTTTACCAATCCAGCCACGGGCCCATCCATCTGGCCCATCAAGACTCACTCTCATTTCATCAGTCCATAAAACCTTAGAAAAATCAGTCTTGAGATATTTCTTGGCCCAGTCTTGACCTTTCAGCTTGTGTGTCTTGTTCAGTGGTGGTCGTCTTTCAGCCTTTCTTACCTTGGCCATGTCTCTGAGTATTGCACACCTTGTGCTTTTGGGCACTCCAGTGATGTTGCAGCTCTGAAATATGGCCAAACTGGTGGCAAGTGGCATCTTGGCAGCTGCACGCTTGATTTTTCTCAGTTCATGGGCAGTTATTTTGCGCCTTGGTTTTTCCACACGCTTCTTGCGACCCTGTTGACTATTTTGAATGAAACGCTTGATTGTTCGATGATCACGCTTCAGAAGCTTTGCAATTTTAAGAGTGCTGCATCCCTCTGCAAGATATCTCACTATTTTTTAATTTTCTAAGCCTGTCAAGTCCTTCTTTTGACCCATTTTGCCAAAGGAAAGGAAGTTGCCTAATAATTATGCACACCTGATATAGGGTGTTGATGTCATTAGACCACACCCCTTCTCATTACAGAGATGCACATCACCTAATATGCTTAATTGGTAGTAGGCTTTCGAGCCTATACAGCTTGGAGTAAGACAACATGCATAAAGAGGATGATGTGGTCAAAATACTCATTTGCCTAATAATTCTGCACTCCCTGTATATTACAAATTGTATATATGGATCCTGCTATTTTCAATTTTAGTATCAAAAATCTACTGTCCGGGTCTGCGATTGTGAGTAGTTTTTCATATACTAATTTTTTAGCTAGTAAAATAGCTACCCCATTTTTTCTATTTAAAGTGGGAGCACAAATTACCTCTGACACCCACATTAATTTGAGTTTCATGGACTCCTCTAAGTTTAGATGTGTTTCCTGAATTAATGCTATTGAGGTATTAAGCCTCTGTAGGTGTGTTAAGATCATTTTCCGCTTAATGGGGGATGTAATTCCCCCTACATTCCATGTTGTAAGTCTAAAGTTTTTACTCATCTGTTTTTGCTAAGTGGGCAGCAAAATAGAGGGGAAGAGAGAGAAGAGAAGGAAAAAAAAAAAAATCCCTCAGCCCTGGGGGTGCGGATTTTAAAGATTTTAACTAATGTTAATACCATAGTTTAGGTTTACACACATTTGCTAGAGGAAAGAACTTGTATAAGACTTATTAAAACCCGTGCTCAGCTAGTTTTTTCTCTGCCTCGGCTACCGTCTGAAAAAAAAAAGTTTGGCCTTCTACAATTACCTTAAGTTTAGCGGGGTAAATAACTGTGGCCTGCCAACCAACTTTCAACATTTTTCCACATATTGGGGAGAGTTCCTTTCTTTTCGAAGATATCTCCATAGAGAAATCTTGAAATAATAAGATCTTTGAACCATCATAAAGTATAGGCTGATTTTTTCGATAATATTGTAAGAAAAGTAATTTATCTTGGTAATTAATTTTTTTTGCAATAATTCGTCTTGTTTTAGAAACATTAGAAGATCTCCCCAATCTGTGAACTCTCTCTATCAGAAAGGGTGTGGATGGTGGAGGAATTTTTAGCATTTGAGGGAGTGTTAATACCATAAATTTCATGAGGTCTTCCTGCTGTGAGGATTCTGGATACCCTATAATTCTTAAGTTATTCCTCCTTGACCTATTTTCAAGGTCATCTAACTTAGCTTGCAGTTTAATTATTAAGTTTTGGTTTCCATCAATTTTTGGAGTATGAATATTAGTAAGATCCTCAAGGTCAGATATTCTTTGTTCTACTTCTTGTAGTCTACTAGCAAACTGTTTTACTTCTGCTGATAATGAAGCAATATCCTGTTTGATTTCGTTTCTAAGGGAGTCAAATTTAGGTGATATGGCCTCTAGGATACTAGAGACTAGGGATTGTAAACCTTGAGGCTCTGTAAAACTTAAACTCTGTGACTGAGCAGTGGATTCATGTAATACTGTAGGAACCTCTAAAGGGTTTTTTGTTCTGCGGTCCCTTTGTTTTGCTGCCATACCTGGATTAGTCTTGGGGGTGTCAGAAGGGGACGTGATATATTTGTCCATATAATCAAATTAAAAAAAAGTGTGAGTGAAAAAAAGACAGAGAAAAAACAAAAAAAAGGGAGGTGAATGTGAAGGGTGTGAATGGGAGAAAAAAAAAAAAAAAAAGGTGCAGTTGCTATGCTACTATAGTGAAATTAGACCAGTAATTGACAGCTAATATACATTGAGGTTACTACGTCAAAGAAATACAGTAGACCTTAGACTTTTATATATAAATTAACATACCCAACTCTATTATTCTGTGTTTAGCTGTGGATATGTATATCCTATGATGTTAAGAAAAGGATCAGGTGTGGAAACCTTTTCTACTTATATGTATTAATCCAGAATGATGCGCTTTAACATACTATACTTTATGAGTGTCCAACCTTAAATTTTTTATAACCCCTCAAGATAGGTCTTAGTAATCTGAGTATCAATTAGGTTTATGACCTGCTGTAAATTGTGATTTATATTACTATAGCCTATACCAATCTCTTGGGTATAAAAAATTGAAATAATCTTCCTTTAGGCTTCAAGAAAGAAAAATTTGAAGGGTGCTTACTATAGAGTTTAAAAGAATAAAGATGTTTTCCCAGCCTAAGCTTATCAGTTCAACCTCGCATAATACTCCCTCAATTCTTAACTATGTTACACCCTTTGTAGTTAAGCTTATAACAAGGTTAACCAATTAGGCTATTCATTTAGTCAAGATTGTATTATGAATACCAACATTTTTGCTTAAAGAATACTGCAGCTTCCCTTTGTAACAAAATTAACAATCCATAAATAAAGATGAATTATGCTCTGTTTTGCTATCAATGGTAATATGCTATAATATCAAGTTATATGATAGATACAACCCAGATACTTAAGGCTCAAAAAGATATACAAGGTTAATTCCTAGCTTGTGGTTAAAAAGTTAGTCAAGAAATATTGTGAACCTATGAACCTTGGCACGGAACTTTCCCCTTGATTGCCAAAAAAAAAACAAAAAAAAAAACAGAGACAATTATAACAAAATTAACCAGTTTGGGCTACACAATAAGCGCAAGTTATGTTATAGATATCACATTTGTTGTTTTTAAGAGTACTGCTGTTTTTCTTTATAACAGCTTTTACAGACCTTGAATAAAGAAAGATTATATTCTAATTTACTACCAAAGGAAATGTGTTGTGATAACAAGTTATATGATAATGGCAACTCAGATGCTTAGATTTCCAAATGCAAGCTTAATTCCCAGTTCGTGGTTAACTAAGAGTTGGTCAGAATTGCTGTAAACCCATAGGCCTAACTGCAGCATTTTTCCCATCATTGCTAAGAAGTCCCAACGGCAAATTCTTGCTGCAGTATAAAAAGTACTTAGTTTTATGCTTGGGTATACTTCTTTTTTATGTTTAAATAATTTTTATTGTTTTATAGTTTTCGAAGAACAAGAGTACATAAATAGAATAAAGTAACATGAATTATCCTTTCTTCAATAGTTCTCTGACTTGGGAAATATTGCGTTACATGCATATTATGACATACAGGTTACAGATAGTTAGTTTGTATAGGCGTAAACACTTTGTATTGTTGCATGGTCACTTTAACATTTTACCAATATGTTTCCGACTACCCATGAGTAGTGCTATCATAAATCTAACCATAGTTCATCAACATACAAACTGTGTATGACATTTGTCAATAATCTGCCGCTTTCAAGCCTTTGGTTTGGTTTACTATCTATAACTGAATAACTTTACATAAATGTATCTAGTTGAAACTTACGTGGCTAAGAGTAATCTGTTGTATTCAGAGATTTCCCATATCTTAAAATTCATAATCTAGTAAACATAGGGTTGGGTAACTTAAAATCATTACCTTAAGAGTCAACAATTGAAAACTGGGTTATAGGAATAGAGGGAGTAGGGGGGAGTGACGACACCTTGTTTCTTGGTTATATAATATGTGGATATCAATATGTTTAGTGTGGTTGTATTTTAGTTGTCGTTTAGGTCTCTGATCACCAGCGATCTCACGGGATTTAGGAACCATTATTTATCCAGTAATACCATACTGCTTGGGTTGTTGTCTTGTTATCTAGTGTGTCTGACGCTATTTCATACATGGTGTATGTGTTTTGGATTTTGTTGTATATCTCTGTCCAGGTTGGAGCTCCAGTTTTCCAATATTTAGCTATGCATATCCTTGTGATTGTGCATAGGATCCTGATAAATGTATTGATATGTTTGTGGTATTTACTGATATGTTCATGTAGTAAGGCCTGTTGGATCGTAAGATTGATGTTTTCGTCCAGTATCTGCCCAAAGAAGGTAGATAGTCTGTTCCATGTCTTCTTAATTTCCCTGCATTCCCACCACATGTGCCTGTAGGTCCCCACTTCTCCACAACCTCTAAAACATAATCTGCTACCTTGTGGGTGCATATGGGCCGTTCGTGTGGGGGTTAAGTACCACCGGTGGATGGTTTTAGTAACGTTTTCTTTAAGATCTACACTGATTAACCCTTTCTCTGCGTTCTGAAATATGGATTCCCATTCCTTTATGTCTTTACAAATAAGAAGGTCCTGTTCCCAGGCCAGCATAGTCGAGGTTTTGGAGGTGCTTTGGTTGGCTTGTATCGACACATACAGTAAAGATATAGTGTGTTTGCTGCGTTCTTCTGTTTTACAGAGGACTTCTATTGGTGTGTTGGACTCTTCTCTAGGGTGTTTTAGGTATGTTTGTAAAACTGAGTGTATCTGTAGGTACATATACCAGTGAAGTTTGAGCGGGTCAATCTTTGTCTGTAATTGGTTAAACGTCAGTATGTTTCTTCCTAATAAGTAGTCTGCTACTCTGTACAGTCCTTTGTTTTCCCATTTTGTAAGCTGAGTCCAAAGGTCTTCTGGCATGATATATCTGATTGGTATTGATAGGGAATACTGCTGTAAGAGTTTATATTTCGTCCTTGCTATCCTCCAGATCTTTATAGATAGGCTTGTGGTATAAGGTCTAGGTGCCTGTCCGCCTTTCTGTACCCTCCCTGGGTCCCAAATAATTGAATCTGTCGCATCCCAGCCCCCTATTTTTGCTTCAACCTTGGGCCATATAATTCCCTTCGACCTTTTTAGGAGTAGTGAGTCTTGAGCTAGTCTGGCTGCATTGTAGTAATCTATTAAATTTGGTGCTCCAATACCCCCAAGTGACTTGTGTCTAGTTAAGATGGATTTTGCTATCCTATTAGTTTTATCTCCTCTAATGAATATTGATATCTCTCTCTGCATTGTTTCTAAGTCTGGTTTTATTATTTTTATAGGAAGGGTTCTGAAAAGATATAGTATGCGTGGCATGGCATTCATTTTTACCGCCGCTATTCTACCCAACCATGAAAAGTGAAAATTTTTCCATTTTGTTATGTCTTTTTTTATTTGTCTAAACAGTGGGATGTAGTTTACTTTATATAGTTGAGTGGGGCAGGTTGGGATCTGAATGCCCAAGTATTTTAGTGTGTGTTTCATCCATTTAAAATTAAATTGTGGGGCGTGGCCTGGCTAGAGACGGAGATGGCCGCATAAGTTTGGAGCTCCGTGTGGGGAACTGAGCGGAAGCTTACCGGCACTACAGAAATCGGCTAAAATTATCATACTCCACCGTGGGAGACAGAGGGGGTCTCAATGATAAGCCAGAGTGGAACCGAGAATATGTTTAAAGGGTAAAATTCTGGAGAATACAGGAGCAACAGATACCGCCACGGACATGGCGCTGACGCCATCTTGCTTCCCACACAGCGCTGCAGCTCTTCAGTCTCTCAGCCGAGATAAGACACAGACCAGGGGAACAACACGCAGATGGGTGAGATATCTATAATTAAAACCACTGAGCTAACACTGCCACTTGGTCCAAGCTACTGCACGACATAAGAAAATAAGGAGTTACAACTATATAACAGTCTCAAAATGCACAGACCTTAACAATCGCGGCGCGAAGCCGATATAGTTTGTCTCCCCCACCCATCGATATCTTAACCATAGCAAAGGACTCAAAGTTGTTTGCAACAATTATTCAATAGCAGTCATATTCACTTGATTTCTTTAATAATAAGAAGGGAGGGAGGAAGACTTATGCTTTTTCCAGTGCACATTTAAAAACAATCTATTTACACAAACAGGAAATGCAGTGCTAAAAAAACATTTTCAAGAGGAGCACATGAGTCAAGCACTACCAAACATTAAACTACAATTTGGAACATACAGACTCTCAGCAACCATAGCCCAAGAAAAGTTTCTGAATAACATGTAATAAACAACTTTTAAATGGTTGATGGAGCTTTTGCTGACAGATTAATTCTAACCACAGTGGCTAATATTTAACTAAGGGCTTTCATAATACCGGAAAAGACTGGTTTATCCTATTTCGCACTCCTCAGCCAATAAGCCAAGACTGAAAGCCTACGCACTTAAAATGTCGTCTAGACAAGTAAAGAAAACTGGTTTAACAGGCAAACAAACTGCTTCCACTCTCTTTTTCAAATCCTCTAAAGGGGATAAGACCACGGAGCTTCCGGAATCGGATATAACGATCTCATCAGACCAATCCTTTACTGACGGATCTAGCACACTCGACCTTACACCGGTCACCAAAGCAGATTTGAGAGATCTAGTGTCTAAACAAGATATCAACATGAATTTCGAAAAAATGTGGACAAAACTAGACTCCATACAAACAACAATGACTGAGAGTCTAACGGAACTAAAACAGGACATACAGGAGCTAGGCATGAGAGTAGATACACTGGAGGAAAGTGAAAACATAAGAGATGAAACAGCAGACAAGGTATCACAACAAGTCCAGACCCACAAGCAAGAAATAGAAGAGCTTAAAGACAAATTGGAGGATATAGAAAACCGCACGAGAAGGTGCAATATCAGACTCAAGGGAATCCCTGAATCCATAGCACCTACAGACCTACAAAGCTATTTACAACAGCTATTCAAGGCCATCACAAGCCACACAGAAGAGGATCACTTTCAAATCGAAAGAGCACATAGAGCCCTAAAGGCCAAGCCCAAAGGAGATCAACCACCAAGGGATGTCATAGTTAAGCTATTACGTTTTCCAGATAAGGAAGCAATTCTCTCAGCGGCTAGGCAGAATCCAACATTCAAGTTCCAGGGCTCAGTAATCCAATTCTTCCAGGACCTATGTGCGCAAACACTTCAGAAACGATACTCCATGAAGCCCCTAACCTTGCTGCTCCGTAAAAATCAAATACCCTACAGGTGGGGCTTTCCATTTGCCTTAATTATTCTACACGAAGGAAAAATGCTCACAATCAGAAAACGGCAGGACATTTCAGAAGCATGCTCTTACCTGAATCTAGAACCTCCAGATCTACCGCTCTCCGAGCAAAATGCAGAAGAAGCTCCTAACCCGAACAGGGAAAACATCCACAAAAGAACCAAGTGGACCACAGTACAAAAAAAAAGACCAAAGTGACTGGTGACTCTAGATAGCAAGAAAGCTCCTACTGCAAGATCCGAGATGGAAGCAAATTTTTGATCAGATGAGTATAATCTGATGAACTTATTCCTCTCTTTTCTTTTTCCCTTCCCCCCCTCCCTGCATTTGACTTGCAGAAAGTAATATTTTTCCCTTACAGCTGCCAAGACTAGACCTTTCATACGGACTAGGGGTGATTAAACCCTTGATTATTAGGTTTTGTCTTGTTTATCATGTTTAGACTTAACATCTGCTTCTACAAGCTCCACTTTTATTAGAAAAATGAAAGAGGCTTAAGCATTAGTCATATTCCTATTGCCTGTTATGAAAATATGCTGATTTGCTTCCGCTCCCGTGGCCGCTGCCCTGGGCTGATTCTACCCTATTTTCTTCTTTTCTCTCTCTTTCTCTCTACTGTCGCCTCGGGGTGGCAGTCATGGCAGCTCCCTACATCTAGTTGAATGTTCAATTTTTTGTATTTTAATACGAGATTTTTATGTTTCAAGGTTCACATGTTAATAAGTTTATTTTTTATTTATGTTCTCATGTTTGTGTGGCCTTTAAATGTTTGTCAGACAGAGTATAAATACCGACTGATACCATACCTACCATTCACTTGTAGGACTGTTACCATAAGACATAGTTACACACTCAACTCCTATGACCAATGACCTCATTATTCTCTCACACAATGTGAGAGGCCTTAACACCAATATCAAACGTAAGATAGCCCTTACCCAATATATAAAATTGAAAGCTAAGATCATCTTTCTCCAGGAGACACATTTCACACAAACCCTGATCCCTAAATACTGGCACCGACACTATCCAACCCACTTCCACTCCACAATAGAACAGAAAAAAAGAGGGGTCTCAATACTTTTGCATTCTTCCCTACAATTCGAAACTGATGAGGTCATAAGAGATACTGAGGGAAGGTTCCTCAAGGTATGAAAATCACACTTTGCAACGTATATGCCCCAAATGAAGGGCAACACACCTTTTTTCGACAGATCTCCCATATGTTAACACAATGGTCCCACTCCAGAATTATACTTGGTGGAGACTTTAACATCAATATCTCTACTCATTATTCTAAGACGATAACTAAACCCTCAAATAAACAACTTAGGCTATTATCCATAGTGAAATCTATAAGGGAATCAATGTCAGAACATAACCTACTGGACACATGGGAAACATTGTTTGGTAACACAACAGACCATACATTTTATTCACATGCCCACAACAGCTACACAAAATTGGATTATATATGGACTAGTCAGACCTTGATACCGAATATTATTACTTCTAATATCCACCCTTGTGTCTGGTCGGACCATTCGATAGTCCAACTATCCATGACAGGGCTAATTGATAATCAACGTCAGAAGTCCTGGACATTTGACCCCTCCATACTCCACAACAAACAATTTCACACTGAGTTAGGAAAATTAATGAAAGAATACTGGTCTACCAATGTTGATTCCACCGTTAACTCACTCAACCCATGGGCTGCACATAAGCCATTTATTAGGGGGATTCTGATAAAGGAAAAAGCTAGGATCACCACCATAGCTAATAGAAACATTAAACAACTTCACTCAGAAATCTCTACATTAGAAACCCAGCACAAAAACACGCTATCTAACATCACATTTAGAACCCTCCAAGCTAAAAGAAAACTTCTGTCAAAAATCTTAAACGATTCGGCGATGAGAGCCCTCCAAAAACTAAAAGCAAACTACTTTTTATACTCTAATAAGCCGGATAGATATCTAGCCAACAAACTTCGAAATAGAACAAAATTATATTCTATAACCAATCTATACACCCAAGAGGACACTCAGACGTCGAATCCCCAAGAAATAGCTAATATATTTGCAAACTATTACGAGTCATTATATGATGGGCAAAAAGTACATCACACTGACAAGACACACAGACTATTATCTAGATTCTTAAATCAAGCTAACCTTCCTACAATCACCCCTGAGGAGAATGATATCTTTAATGCGGAGATTTCTGTACAAGAAATCCTCAATGTCATAAAGGAACTAAAAGCAGGCAAAGCGGCAGGCCCCGATGGCCTACCCAGCGAGTACTACAAGTTATTTAAAACACCCCTAATAACCCACCTACAGAAATTATACAATGACATCATGCTAGGTTCCGATATTCCCATTGATCTACTCCGAGCCAAGATTATAGTCATCCCAAAACCAGGAAAGGACCCTAGGTGGTGTAATAATTATAGACCCATATCGTTGATCAATCAGGATCTCAAGATCTTGACAAAAATCCTGGCAAACAGACCCCAGACGCTACTACCCCGCCTGGTCCACCCCGACCAGGTGGGTTTTATTAAGGGTAGGGAAGCCCCAGATAAAGTGCGTAGAACTATAGACCTAACCAACCACCTGAAAAGGAAAGGAACGCCTTCTCTGCTCCTTTCACTGGACGCGGAGAAGGCGTTCGATCGAATAGACTGGACCTATATGTTCCAAATACTCACCACAATGGGTTTTGAGGGTTCATTCATGAAAGCACTAAAGGGGATATATTCAAACCCTAAAGCAACGGTTAGTGCAGCAGGCTACATGTCCAGGACCATAGACATAAAGAACGGTACAAGACAAGGTTGTCCCCTCTCACCACTCCTGTTCGCCCTATGCATGGAACCACTAGCAGCAGCCATTAGAAACGCAAACGATATTAAAGGGGTAAAGATCCGTAAATCAGAATATAAGCTCTCGCTCTTTGCGGATGACGTCTTATTGACCCTGACAGACCCATTCAACTCCCTGACTAACCTTTATCAGATCCTACAAAACTTTGCAGAGATTTCGGGGTATAAGATAAATGTTGACAAATGTGAGGCCCTACCACTAGCACTAACCCCCCATGCCAAAAAACTGATAGAAATCAACTTCAATATTAAATGGGTCAAGAGCTCGCTCACCTACCTAGGGACAAAAATCTCAGACATTCACGATGATTTGTACAAGCTAAATTATACCCCACTATTTCAATCTATTAGACGAGATCTTGGATCCTGGAGGAAGGGGACCTTCTCGTGGTACGGGCGCCTTTCGTCCATAAAAATGAATGTGCTCCCGAGGATCTTGTACCTCTTTAGAGCACTGCCGATCAGGGTCCCTTCCTCGGAGCTCCAGAAACTACAATCAGAACTAATCTCATTCTTAAGAGGAGATGGTATTGCTAGGATAGCATCTCATACATTAACTAGACACAGACGTCTAGGTGGAGTAGGAATACCACACTTACAAGCTTACTATTTAGCAGCTAGGACAGCACAAGCCTCGCTCCTCCAGAAACCACTAAGAGAGATTCTCTGGACAAAAATAGAAACTGACAGCATAGAATTGGATTACACGGATGACCTTCTGTGGAACTCCAAGAAAGATATACACCAAGATAGCCGTAGCCTACCCTCAACATTAGATACACTTTCACACTGGGAACAATTAACAAAGCACCCAACGATGTTGCCTCCAGGCACCTGGGTCAAACCGATCAGACTCCTGCTTCCCAAGGAAACTCACAACACAATAGATAAGTGGGCTAATAAAGGTCTTTACAGGGTGGCAGACTTTCTCATCCACTCACAAATAATTTCATTCAATCACCTTCAGGAGCTAATAACCCCACTCAAACTACATTGGTTCCTATACCTCCAAATCTCTTCTGCCCTTAATAAGTATGATATCTCCCGTGGGAAACACCCACCCACAGTCATGGAAAGAATATGCTCAAACCCGACTAGGGAAAAGCAGCTCATTTCTAAACTTTATATAGCAATTCAGGACACACATTACACTGAGAAATCGTCCATAGCGATAAAATGGGAAGAAGACGGGGCAGATCAGATTTCAAAAGATGAATGGGACCAATTATATTTCGAATCCTGTAAGGGGCTCATAAGTGCGGACCATAGGGAAAATACTATAAAAACAACATTTCGTTGGTATCTTACACCCCTAAAAACATCACACTATTCAATAAATAAGTCCAAATTATGCTATAGAGGCTGTGGGATACAGGGTTCTTATAGACATATGTGGTGGGACTGCGAACCCATCAAAAATATTTGGAGAATGCTCAATGATCTCCTCAGTAAAGTTTTAGACGAACGGATAGTACTAACCATAGACCAAGCACTTCTTCATAGGCGATTGCCCAACCTGAACCCTACCATTAATAAATTCATTAAAATACTTTGCACGACCACTAGAGTGTGCATAGCGAGGCACTGGAAGGAAGGTCCCCCTACTTGGAAAGAAGTACTAGACAAAATAAAAGACATATACACACTATCGGAAAGGGTAGCATGGATACAAGGAGACACTATACAGTTTAACAAAATATGGTTTTATTGGATAATGCATTCAACAATGACGGACAGGTAATAGAATCCACAAATAGAAGATTATGGTAAGAACTCTACAAACTATATGCACATAGTTATAAATTGGCCAAACGACGCACTCAGCTTAAATCCCAGACATAATTGATAGACAACACAGACATGATTTAATGTTTATTTGTATTCTTATTTTTATTTTTATTTTATTTTTTATTTTTTATTTTTTATTTAGGTTTGTTAATGTTCATTACTCATGATATCTATCATAGATCAGTGTTAAGGATTTATGAGTTAAAAATGTTCCCATGTTGATTTAAGATGACACATTGTCCGAGGCACTGTAATTATTGCTCTCAGGATGTATACACTGTTATTTATGCTGAGATATGGAAATAAAAATAATTTCAACATAAAATTAAATTGTGTTTCTAGTATTGTTTTAGTCTGTTGGGGTATCGCAATGGGTAAAGCCTCACATTTGTCTGGGTTGATTTTAAATCCCGAGATGGTTGAGAATTTCTTTATTGTTTGATAAAGGTTTGGTAAAGATATTATTGGATTCGTCAAGGTCAGTAGGATATCATCAGCAAAGAGAGATAGTTTGTATTCTGATGTATTTATCTTAACCCCTGATATGTCTGAGTTTGTGCGGATCGTGATTGCCAGTGGCTCTATACATAGTGCAAAGAGCAATGGAGACAGGGGACACCCCTGTCTGGTACCATTGCGGATTGGGAAGGATTTCGATTTATATCCTGTTGATGAGACCTGGGCTTCTGGATGAGAGTATATAACTTGTAAAGCTTTTATGAATGCCCCCTCAAAACCCATATGGTGTAGTGTTAAGAACATATAGTCCCAATCTATTCTATCAAACGCCTTCTCCGCATCCAAAGATAGGAGCAGAGAAGGCGTTCGTGTCTCTCCCAAGAAGTGTATTAAGTTGGTAACTTTTCGGATGTTGTCTGGAGCTTCCCTGTCCTTGATAAATCCCACTTGGTCTGGATGGACCAAGTGGGGGATGATGTGTTTTAGTCGGTTTGCGATTACCTTCGTAAAGATCTTGATATCTTGATTTATGAGGGATATTGGGCGGTAGTTCTGGCATTTTTTATGGTCTCTATCTGGTTTGGGGATTACCACTATCTTAGCAGCTAATAGATCTGGGGGTATATCTCCTCCTTCCATAATGTGATTACAAAATTTCACTAGATGTGGGGCTAGTGAGTTTTTAAATAGTTTGTAATATTCGGCTGGAAAGCCATCTGGTCCTGCCGCTTTTCCTGTTTTAAGATCTTTGATGGCTCCTAATATTTCTAATGTGGAGATGGGGGCGTTAATTGCTTCCCTCTGTTCTATACTTATATTTGGTAATTGAGTTTGGGAAAAGAATTTTGAGGACATTGTCTTTGTTTCTTGGTTATGTGCAACTTTTTCCCCATTATATAGTTCTCCATAGTACCGTGCAGAGGTGTCTACGATTTCTTGTGTATGTGAGGTTGTGGCGTTGTTAAATGTCTCAATTTGTGGAATCGCAGAGGCCTTACATCTTTCCCTAATTTTGTGTGCCATATATCTGTCGGGCTTGTTCGCGAAAATAAAGTATTGTGCCTGAATTTTATGAATGGCTCTAGAAGCTTGCGCGTGAAGTAGTGAAGCTAAAGCAGATCTTTTAGTTTGGAGAAGTTGTAAGTTAGCTTTACTTTTAGTGTGTTTGTGACACTTTTCTAAATCCTCAATCTCTGTATGGAGTTGTTGTAGCTGCTGTCTATACTTTTGAATCTGTGTTGCTTTTTCTTTAATTAATATCCCTCTGAGGACTGCTTTGTGTGCTGCCCATGTAATCCCTGGGTTAGTTGTGCTGTCTGTGTTTATGTGCCAGTATTCAGTTAATTGTTGCAATATTTTGTCATGTATTTGGGGAGTTTTGACGCAAGATGGGTCAAAAGTCCAAGTTCTGTGTCTGTCTGGATCCCTAATGCCATTAATTTGTAGGGTGATTATGGAGTGGTCAGACCACACACAGGTGTGTATCTGTGAGCAATTCAATAGAGGTTGTAAAATCTGACTAACATATATGTAATCAAGTCTGACATAGGTTTTGTGTGCTGCCGAGTAGAATGTTGTGTCATCTGTCTGGCCATACATGGTACTCCATGTCTCTATCAGAGAATGGGGTAGTAGGGTGTCACGAATTGACTTGACTAACCGGTTGTGTCTGGTCTGTTTATTGGTCAGAAGTTTGGTGGGGGTAGGGTTAATAGGTAGCATAGTAATATTAAAATCCCCGGCTAAAAATATTTTAGTGTGTGACCACTGTGTGAGGAGATGTGAAATATGATGAAAAAATTTATGTTGGTTCTCATTTGGTGCGTATATATTGCATAATGTGATTTCTGAGTCTAGTATCCTACCTCTGACAATCAGGTATCTCCCTTCGCTGTCCGTTATTGTGGCTTCTGTAGTGAAATTGAGAGATGAATGTATCAAAATGGATGTGCCACTTTTTTTGGACTTAGCTGTGGAGTGATAATGAGTGTCAAAGTGTTTTGCCCAATATTTTGGAATGTTGTCTTTAAGCAAGTGTGTTTCCTGAAGGAACAGTATGTTAGCTTGTAGGGATTTGTATTGTGTCATTGCTATTCTTCTTTTAACGTTAGTGTTCAACCCCCTCACATTATGGGATAGTATCTTTATTTTAGGGTTCATAGTGTTGTGTCTATGTGTGGGTGTTGTAAAAGGAAGTGTTTTACCTTGAGATCACTGGGTTGAACCTCTAGCTGAGTTGTGGTCAGGAGATCAGATTTGCATATAGTAAGTTCTGCTGTGTCGTTATTGGTCTTTGTTGTGTCGTCACTGGAGAAGGGGGGGGGAGTTGAAAAGAGAAAACATTAACAAACATTTAATACATAACAGTCTAGAGTCCTCAACATTAGGACCCTTTGTGAATAACCAAAAAAACATTGGAGAGATAAATAAATGAGAAACTGACATACTGGGGGGAAGCTTTCTCTTCACCACAGCATGTAACCTTTTTTAACTAGAACCTGGAGGAAGAGAAGAGAAAATGAAAAAAAAAGAAAAAAACTCTTTGGGAGCAGGGTACATTCTTATAGTGCCTTTGGAAGGCCAAATCATAGAGGGTTATATTTTCATATACTCCCAATACAGACTAAAGACGTTTCAGTCATTAGTTCTTTCAATTGTTCTTCTTTGTCTTCTTTCTTATGAAGAACAATGATTGTGTATAATTGCAGTTCTGGTCTTTCGTCAAGCCTTCTAGGAGATCTTCCCTCCTGTCTCCTTGGTCTTTTGTTTTTTGTGATTCATCTTCTGCCATTTAAATGGATCCGGTTGCCTGCCTGGGTCCTTGTCTCTTGTTGAGTTTGATGTGGGAATTGGAATATTAGGAGACTCCAGAGCCAAAATCTTACAGATCTCAGGGATATCTTCCGGGTCTTTAAGTGTGATCGTCTTGGAGTCTTTTATGATGTATAAAGCAAACGGGAACCCCCATCTATATTGTATCTGGTGTTTCCTGAGTAGGGTGGTAAGGGGGCGTAAGGTGCCTCTTCTCTGTAGTGTTCGCACACTAAGATCTTGATAAAATTGAATAATGTAGCCTTGGTATTTGAAAGTTGGATGTTTTCTTGCCGCTTGTAGTATTTTGTCTTTGTCAGGAAAGAATGTTAGTTTGACTATGATATCTCTTGGGGGCAAACCTGGTTTAGGCTTGGGTTTTAGAGCCCTATGAGCTCTTTCTACATGAAAGACATAATCAGCAGGAGAGTTTGTGATATGAGTGAAGAGTTGGGTGAGGTATGTTGGTATATCCGTGGGGAGTATTTCTTCTGGAACTCCTTTTAGGCGGATATTGTTCCTCCTGCTCCTATTCTCCAAATCTTCTATTTTATCTTGGAGTTCTTCGAATGTTTGTTGTTGTGTGGACATGGTTTGCGCCATTTCATCCATTTGTTCTACCATAGCATCTTTTTGATCTTCTAGTGTCTCCATTCTGTTGCCCATTTCACAAAGATCAGATTTGATTTCAGTTAGGCTATTGGTCACTGATGAATGGATGGAGTCGATTTTCTCTCATAGTTTTTCAAAATTGTCAGCAATGTCTTTTTTGGACACTAAATTGTTGAGATCAGCTTTTGTTAGTGGACTTTCATCTTGTGCAAGTTGATGTGTTTCGGTGTCAGATTCGTCTTCAATTTCTGTGTCCACATGCTGTTTGTTTGTCTTGGAGGGTTTAAAAAATGTTGATACTGTTGATGATTTTACTGTTTTCTCACCTTTTGTGGTTCTCTTAGACGTCATCTTGAAGATGAATGAGTGTAGTTAAGAGAAAGTATCGGCTAGTTTGCAAGAAGTGTTTCTTGGAGACACTCGTGATATTTAACGGGACCCAGTATATTCTGTAATGTAGATATGAGAGTAGATAATTTAAGGAAAGAGACAAATGGGCAGGCAATTTATTGCATATTCATGGCAAAAGCAGTCACGAGGTGCTGTAGTGGTATGTTAGCTGAAGTATCTTCATCCCCAATATGATTTGAAGGATTATTCACATGTCAATTGGCAGGCCTAGCAACTATTTTCCTAAATGTTCAGGTGTTATTCTTTTGGGGGGTCGGCTGTCTTTTATGGTTTTATACCTAGAGCCCTGAGATGTATCTATGAGTCGTGCCTTCTATCAGGGTATGCTTATGATAACTACATCTATTGCTGCAGTAGTTCTGTATCCCTATTTCAGGAGTGTGTTTCAGGGTTAATATCGTGATTCGTTTATGTAGCCCTGTAGTGGAGTGTTAAACTTTGCAGGAGTGGGTCCAGTAAAAAAATAAGCTCCTGTGTGAGCGCAGCAGCTAAAATATATTGTATTACTGACTGTAAAGTTCTTGTGTAATTCACTGCTTTGGTTTTTGTTTAGGCTGTCAGTAATTAATATGACCTGTTGTTTGGTTTATTTTAGTGCTTAGCGTGTGGTCTCAGGATGGTTGTTGAGCTTGACCGTCTCATTCACTGTGTTTTGCGTGTTTGGGCGTTAATTTCAAAAGTCCCAAAAGCCTTTTGCTTAGCTTTCTATCTTCCGAGTTCTCCTTCACTGTTCACACACGGGAGTTCTCATGCGCTACCTAAGATGGCGTCTGTTCGCGCCTTAAATCTCCCCTCCGTGTGTCCCAGTAAGTGAGTGCAGTATGAGTTCAGGATGGCTCCGGGTCAGCCTATATTACGTATGGGGGTAAGAGGGTTATTCCCAATAAGTCTCTCACCTTGTACACCTCTGCCCCCCGTCATCCGACCACAGTCAGGCTCGTTGTCGGTCCGCCTCCAGATCCACCGCTGCTTGCAGTATCGGCCCCGGAGCGGAGCCCCGACCCTCCGGGGTCGCAAATTGCTCCCTTGATGTCAGGTGGTGGTCTGGCAGCGGGTCCGGAGTGAGGAGATAGACCCTAGTTAAGCCGGTTGTGTCGGCAGGGGTTGTTTGGCTTAGGCAGCTGCGGTAGTCTCCCCTGTCTCTTCTACTCAGCCTAAGTTATCTGCTGATCTTGTAAGGGAGTGATATAGTCTCTTTCTGTCACAAGTTTGGTGGCAATTGATATGAATTTAGTGTAATTTAATACCCCTTTTATGGCTTAATTTGATCTTCTTATCCAGGAGCTCCTGAAAGATGCTGCTGTTCAGCACGGCAGTTAACTCCGCCCCCGGGTATACTTCTTTTGAGAGAAAAGGTAAAGATAGTTCTTGTAGCAATTGAATATAGATTTGGCTTCTTAATCAATAGTACAAATAATTAAAGAAAGTCAGCTTCAGCTAAATCCCTTTTTATGATTTAACTTTAGTTTAAGCTATAGATCGGAATTCTGCTGAATAAGAGTCATCAAAATGCACATGTGAATACAGTTATTTCCTTCTTACCCCCACACGCTCCAGTACTTCAATTCAAAGTCGAATGTGAACATAGAAATGTTTGCGTCTAAATTCAGCGACGTACCCTCCAGCTGGATTCACTGAGCCCGAATGAGCTCGCTAGATGCCCTTGTCTCCAGATCCCTCCACGGGGTTCTGGAGAGAGAGAAAAAGAAGAGGCCGGCTTTCGTTACCTGCTGGACTGGATGTAGCGTTCCGTACGCTCTCCACACGCAGCATCGGTGGGTGGGAGCGGCTACAGGTGTTCCAACCACAGATCGAGTGCCTACAAACCGCCAATGTGTAACTGCAGGGGAGTGATACCTGCACAGGTGCTCAAGTGCGCAGGTGCAGTCTATGCACAGTCTCCTCCTCTTCCTAGAGCATGAAATTTTAAGCAACTTTCTAATTTACTCCTATTATCAATTTTTCTTTATTCTCTTGGTATCTTTATTTGAAATGCAAGAATGTAAGTTTAGATGCGGGCCCATTTTTGGTGAACAACCTGGGTTGTCCTTGCTGATTGGTGGATAAATTCATCCACCAATAAAAAAAGTGCTGTCCAGAGTTCTGAACCAAGAAAAAAAGCTTAGATGCCTTCTTTTTCAAATAAAGATAGCAAGAGAATGAAGAAAAATTGATAATAGGAGTAAATTAGAAAGTTGCTTAAAATTGCATGCTCTATCCGAATCACAAAAGAAAAAATTTGGGTTCAGTGTCCCTTTAAGTCTATTTTAATTATGTTAAAGTTAGGGGGTGTTAGGTTTAGGGGTTAATATAATTTTATTTAGGTTGTTGCAATGTGGGGGCGCAGTTTAGGGGTTAATAGGTTTAGCTAGTGTTGGGCTTGTGGGTGTACGGGGGTTTAGGGGTTAATAGGTTTATTTACGCCTAGATTTAGAGTTTTGTCGGTAAAGACCCGCGTAGCTAGCGCTGCTTTTTTTCCCAGCGCACCCTTTAAGCAACGCTGGTATTTAGAGTTGTCTGAGTGGCTGCGTTAGGCCCAGAAAAGTGAGCGTCGAGCATAATTTAACGCAACTTCAACCCTCAATACCAGCGTTGCTTACGGTAGCGGTAAGCTGGAAAAACATGCTCGTGCACGATTTCCCCATAGGAAAGAATGGGGCAGTTTGGGCTGAAAAAAAGCAGCGTTCAGCTCCTAACGCAGCCCCATTGTTTCCTATGGGAAAAAACTCTCTAAGTCTGCACCTAACACCCTAACATGAACCCCGAGTCTAAACACCCCTAATCTTACACTTATTAACCACTAATCTGCTGCCCCCGCTATCACTGACACCTACATTATACTTATTAACCCCTAATTTTCCGACCGGACACCGCCGCCACCTACATTATCCCTATGAACCTCTAATCTGCTGCCCCTAACATCGCCGACACCTACATTATATGTATTAACCCCTAATCTGCCCCCCCAACGTCACCGCAACCTAACTACCAGTATTAACCCCTAATCTGCCGACCGGACCTCGCCGCCACTATAATAAATGTATTAACCCCTAAACCGCCACACTCCCGCCTTGCAAACACTAGAATAAATTTATTAACCCCTAATCTGCCCTCCCTAACATCACCGCCACCTACCTACAATTATTAACCCCTAATCTCCCGCCCGCAATGTCGCCGCTACTATAATAAATGTATTAACCCCTAAACCTAAGTCTAACCCTAACCCTAATGCCCCCTAACATAAATATAATTTAAATTAAACGAAATAATATTCCTATAATTAAATAAATTAATCCTATTTAAAACTAAATACTTACCTAGAAAATAAACCCTAATATAGCTACAATATAAATAATAATTACATTGTATCTATTTTAGGATTTATATTTATTTTACAGGCAACTTTGTATTTATTTTAACTAGGTACAATAGCTATTAAATAGTTATTAACTATTTATTAGCTACCTCGTTAAAATAATTACAAAATTACATGTAAAATAAATCCTAACCTAAGTTACAATTAAACCTAACACTACACTATCATTAAATTAATTAAATAAATTACCTCCTACAATTAGCTAAACTAAAATACAATTAAATAAACATAATCTATAATACAAAAAACAAACAAACACTAAATTACAAAAAATAAAAACATATTACAAGAATTTTAATCTAATTACACCTAATCTAAGCCCCCTAATAAAATAAAAAAGCCCCCCAAATTAATAAAATGCCCTACCCTATTCTAAATTACAAAAGTAATCAGCTCTTTTACCAGCCCTTAAAAGGGCTTTTTGCGGGGCATTGCCCCAAAGTAATCAGCTCTTTTACCTGTAAAAGAAAATACAATACCCCCCCAACATTACAACCCACCACCCACATACCCCTATTCTAACCTACCCAAACCCCCCTTAAAAAACCTATCACTAACTCCCTGAAGATCTCCCTACCTTGAGTCGTCTTCACTCAGCCGAGCCGAAGTCTTCATCCAATTCAGGCGATGTGGTCCTCCATCCGGGCGAAGTCTTGATCCAAGCGGCAAAGAAGAGGTCCTTGTCAGGGTGCCAGGAATCAGACTGAGACGAGAAGTGCAAAAATAATCACACCTTTATTAATAGCAAAAAATAATAAAAAGTCCACAAGTCAAATAACAAGCCAGGAATCAAAACCAGAACTGGTAGTCAGACGAGTCGAGTCAGGAGCCAAAGCGAATAGTCAGATGAGCCGGAATCAGGAACAAGGAACACAGCAGAGTCAGGAACAAGCCAGGGATCAGGAACCAGGAAGGACGTCAGGCAGCCAGGTAATACACAGGAACTCTCACAAACAGGTCTCAGACAACGCAAAGGCAAAGCATACTGAACAGAGGCCCTTTAAATAATAAGTGATAACATCACAATTCTGAGACTGCATCCTGTCTCACATGGATGATGCACAGCAGTTTGGCCATAAAAGGAAGTGCAGGAATTGAACAGCATCCCCCACAATGCACCAAGTCAGGAAGAGAGGTGAGTAAAATGGCTGCCAGCAGCACATGGCAAACACAACAGGGAAAAAAGCCTGACAGTACCCTCCCCTCAACGACCCCTCCCCCGCGGGAGGACAAAAGGCTTATTGGGGAAACGGGCATGGAAGGCACGGAGGAGGGCGGGAGCATGAACATCAGAGGAGGGAACCCAAGAACGCTCCTCCGGACCGTAACCTCTCCAGTGAACCAAATACTGTACACGGCCCCTGGACATACAAGAGTCAATAATGCTGCTTACCTCATACTCCTTATGGTTTTAAACAAAGATAGGACGGGGACAAGGCAACACAGTGGTAAACCGATTACAAACCAATGGTTTCAAGAGGGAGACATGAAAAACATTGGAGATGCGCATAGCAGGAGGAAGGTCAAGAGCGTAGGCCACAGGATTAACCCGTCGGAGTATTCGAAAAGGACCAACATAATGGGGAGCCAATTTATTGGAAGGCACACGAAGGTTCAAGTTGCGGGAGGACAGCCAAACTCTCTCACCAACCTGGTAAGAAGGTGCGGGCAGACGCCTACGATCAACCTGGAACTTTTGGCGCTGCATAGAACGATGAAGGCAATCCTGAATCTGCACCCACGTGGAACAGAGTTGCCGGAGATGCTCCTCCAAAGCCGGAATACCCTGAGACATGAATGAATCAGGCAACAAGGATGGTTGAAACCCATATTTCACCATGAACGGGGATATCTTGGAGGAAGCATTAATAGCACTATTACGAGTAAACTCTGCCCAAGGTAACAGTTCAGACCAATTATTGTGGTTATCTGAGACATAGCAACGGAGGAACTGTTCCAGAGCTTGATTAGACCGTTCCGCAGCCCCATTGGATTGAGGGTGATATGCTGAGGAGAAGGAAAGCTGGATCCCCATTTGAGCACAAAAGGAATGCCAAAATCTGGAGACAAACTGGCTACCCCTTTCGACACTATCTCCTTGGGTAACCCATGTAAACGGAAGACCTCCCGGGCAAAAATTGAAGCAAGCTCCTGAGCGGTAAGCAGCTTCATCAAGGGAATGCAATGTGACATTTTAGAAAAACGGTCAACCACCATAAGGATAACAGTATTGCCATTGGAAACAGGGAGCTCGACAATGAAGTCCATGGAAAGATGTGTCCAAGGACGCTCACCATTAGCAATAGGTTGAAGAAGACCCACAGGAAGACGTCGAGGAGTCTTATTCTGTGCACAAACTGAGCAGGAGGTAACATACGCAGCAACATCAGAACGAAGACCTGGCCACCAGAATTGTCGAGTGACAGACCAAATCATTTGGTTCTTGCCTGGGTGACCTGCGGCTTTAGGATAGTGGTAAGTGTGCAAAAGTTTAGTTAGAAGATTCTCAGGAACAAAACACTTACCACTAGTTTTCTCAGGAGGTGCATTGGTTTGTGCAGCCAGGATCTCCTCCCCCAAGGGAGAAGTCAAATTAGTACGTATGGTAGCCAAAATATGGTCAGGAGGTATAACAGGAGTAGGTACAGACTCCTTGGACAGAGGCGAAAATTGTCGAGAGAGGGCATCAGCCCTAACATTCTTACTACCAGGCAGGTAGGAGACCACATAATTAAACCGAGACAAAAATAGCGTCCATCTGGCCTGTCGGGGCGACAAACGTTTTGCTTCAGATAGATAAGTTAAATTCTTGTGATCAGTAAGAATGAGCACTGACACGCTAGTACCCTCGAGAAGATGCCTCCATTCCTTAAGTGCCAGAATTATGGCCAGTAATTCCCTGTCGCCAATTTCATAATTGCACTCCGCTGGAGACAATTTCTTAGAGAAGAAACCACACGGATGCAAGGAACCGTCAGGCGTAGGACGTTGAGACAAGAGGGAACATACTCCAGTCTCAGACGCATCAACCTCAAGAACGAAAGGCAGGACAGGGTTAGGATGAGCCAAAGGCCTTAATGGCAGTAGGTGACCAATGGAGTGGATCATTCTCTTTACATGTCATGTCTGTGATAGGTTTGACCAAGGAAGAAAAGTTTTTAATAAACTTTCTATAGTAATTGGCGAACCCCAAAAAACGTTGAATAGACCAAAGACCAACTGGGCGAGGCCACTGCAGAACTGCAGATAACTTGTCAGGATCCATGGAGAACCCTGCAACGGAGATAACATAACCTAGGAAGGTTACTTGAGTCTGATGGAACTCATATTTCTCGAGTTTGCAAAACAGGCCGTTCTCACGTAGTCTCTGAAGAACCCGTGTAACATCAGAACGATGAGCCTCAAGTGTGGGTGAGTGTATGAGGATGTCGTCTAAGTACACCACAACACACTGTTGCAACATATCTCGTAGGACATCATTAATACATTCCTGAAAAACAGCAGGAGCATTACATAGGCCAAAGGGCATTACAAGATACTTATAATGCCCGCTCCTGGTGTTAAATGCTGTTTTCCATTCGTGGCCCTCCTTAATCCTAATGAGATTGTACGCTCCTCTCAAATCAAGTTTAGTAAAGACCGTAGCTCCCTTGAGGCGGTCAAAGAGTTCCGTAATAAGCGGAATAGGGTAAGCATTCTTAATGGTAAGACGATTAAGACCCCTATAATCGATACATGGTCTTAACTCGCCACCTTTTTTCTTCACAAAGAAGAAGCCAGCCCCTGCAGGAGAGCAGGATTTGCTTATAATCCCCTGCGACAGAGCATCGGCAACATACTCCTCCATAGCACAATTCTCTGCAACAGACAGAGGGTACACCCGGCCCCGAGGAGGAATGGCTCCGGGTTGCAGGTCTATGGCACAATCGTAGGACCGGTGAGGAGGCAACGTACCGGCACGCACCTTGTCAAACACGTTAGGAACTCTCGATACTCCTCTGGCAATTGAGACACCGAAGAAGTGCACAAGACTTTAACTGGTTTCCGAAGACAAGAGGAAATACATTGTGGGGACCACGACAAAATTTCGGACCTGCGCCAGTCGAGACTGGGATTGTGCTTTTGGAGCTAGGGATAACCCAGAACAACTGGAAAATGCGGAGAGTTTATCACCTGTTACTGGAGGGTTTCAAAATGGAGAGCCCCAACAGCCATGGACAACGGAGCAGTTTTGTGAGTAAAAAGTGCGGGCTGAAGGGGCCTACCATCAATGGCCTCAATAGCAAGCGGAACGGACCGAGGCAAAACAGGAATGGAGTGCTTTGATACAAAAGCACTGTCAATGAAATAGCCCGCAGCACCGGAGTCAACAAGAGCCTGGGTGACTATGGAGGAGTCCACCCAAGAAAGGATAACCGTGACCAAAGGTTTCTCCTTAAGCGGTTCCGGGGACGAGGATAAACCACCCAAGGTCTGCCCCCGACAGGACCTTAGGTGTGAGCGTTTCCCGGCTGTGTAGGACAAGACTTCAAAAGGTGGCCCTGTAACCCACAATAGAGGCAGAGCCCCTCCCTCCTCCTAAAGGCCCTCTCCACCGCGGAGAGGTGCGTGAATCCCAGCTGCATCGGTTTAGCAGTACCTGGTGACTCGGGACTAGGAGACATGGGAGGAGAGGGAGGTATGGGTGGGAACGAATACGTAGGAGACAATGGAACAGGAGGCTTCCGCAAGCGCTCCTTGAAAGAGGGCCTCTCTCTGAGTCTGATGTCAATTAGGATAAAAAACACACCAATGCCTCGAGATCCTCTGGTAAATCTCTGGCAGCAACTTCGTCTTTATCGCATCAGAGAGCCCATGAAAGAAGGCGGCAACAAGGGCTTCATTGTTCCAACCTACCTCTGTGGCAAGCGTACGGAACTCAATAGCATACTGAGCAACAGATCTTGTACCTTGCTGAATGGACATGAGTTGTTTAGCAGAAGAGGAGGAGCGAGCCGGAACATCAAATACCCTTCGAAAGGAGGCCACAAATTCAGGGTAATTTGAAATCACAGGTTTATTAGTCTCCCACAAGGGATTAGCCCAGGCAAGAGCTGTGTCAGAGAGTAACGAGATGAGAAATCCCACCTTAGCTCTGTCAGAGGGAAACGCCTGAGGTAACATCTCAAAGTAAATGCCCACCTGGTTCAAAAACCCTCTGCACTGAATAGGATCGCCTCCATATCGCTGTGGTAGAGGTGCAGAACCGGACATGCTCCTGGTAGGCATAGGTGCAAAAGCGGAAACAGGATCAGCCATAACTTGCGGGACACTTTGGTCCAAATGTGCAGTGCGAGTCAGCAGGGTTTGCAGGGCTAGTGCTAATTGATCCAAGCGGTGATCCTGTACATCCATCCTGGAAATGATGGCAGGTAAAGGTGGATTATTAGCACTATCAGGATTCATGGACTTTGCGTAATGTCAGGGTGCCAGGAATCAGACTGAGACGAGAAGTGCAAAAATAATCACACCTTTATTAATAGCAAAAAATAATAAAAAGTCCACAAGTCAAATAACAAGCCAGGAATCAAAACCAGAACTGGTAGTCAGACGAGCCGAGTCAGGAGCCAAAGCGAATAGTCAGACGAGCCAGAATCAGGAACAAGGAAAACAGCAGAGTCGGGAACAAGCCAGGGATCAGGAACCAGGAAGGATGTCAGGCAGCCAGGTAATACACAGAACTCTCACAAACAGGTCTCAGACAACGCAAAGGCAAAGCATACTGAACAGGGGGGGCGGAGCCAAGGCTCGTACGGAGCAGATGTGTTTGAGAGAGGCTCCCGCTTTGTGAGGGATTTAATGCTAAATAATTGCTTAATTCTACCTCAAACTCGACTGGATAGTAAAGTAAAGCCCCAGGAACACTATCAGCACCCGAGAATTAAAATTCAGAAGTCCGACAAAAACTGCTGCAAGTTTGGCGGAGTTACACCATGCTGGAGCATGAAAGAAGCCTGGAAGAGCTCCGTAGTCGCCAGGGCTTCTAACTAACATAACAGCAGCAACACTGGTCAGGTACGTCTAAATAGTACCATAACACAGCACCAACAGTTTCTAGCCATTTTAAGAGCTTCCAGAGCAATATCAGGAAAACCGAAAGAGAAGAGAGGTGAGGAGCTGCAAAAGACGACGGCGCCATCTTGTTTCTACCTCACTGGCCTGGCCGCACACTTACAGAGATCGCAGCTCCCATAGAAGGAGTACAACGGAGACTCATCCACCTCCCAGAGTCCAAAAAGTACACAGACACCTACACGAGACCCGGTGTTCATATTCTCCCGGGTATTGGCCAAAAAGATTAGAAATTGAAAGGTCTGCCCTGCTGCGACATGCTTGTGAAAAGCCTGCAAGTGAAAGTGTAATAAAATTCATACACACCTCTGCACTCAATATTGAAGACTGCTGCTAAAACTAAGGGATCAGGTCCCCTTACAGTGTGTGGTAATACTTTTTCATAGTTGATACTGAGAGTCACTATCCCACAAACATGGCTTTTATAGATAAATGGGAGTCGCAGGTTAATCAACTTCTGGACAATCACTTTCAGGACCTAACAAAGTTGATACAGGAGACCGTTGCAGATCTACTCTCACAAGTTGGGGATACTGAGAAAACCACTCACCCACTCCTGGGAGATCTTACTGCTCGTGACCAGGTCACATGGCGTATGCCCTACAACACTATTCTGCTCCAGCCGGACAATATAGATCTTGCAACTTTAACCTCAGATGGAATATCAGTTTCAACCGGTGGGTCCCTGGACAGTAAGTGCTTACCCCACATGAAGAGTGTACCTAGCTACCCTAGTGCCGACAATTTTTTTTCACATGTGACATTTACTTTAATGAAAATTCCTAAGAGTCTATTTTCATACTCAGTAGCATTAAGAGCCAACGCTACCAACACGGACAGCCCGAAAAATTTTGCTATCCCCATCAAGATCCTTGCTCCCTCCATGTCAAAATTACAGAAGGCTGGCATAGGATAATGTAATGGTCATGCTTTCTTCATAGTTATAGCGGTTATTTGAGTTCTGTTGTCCACCAAATGTTATAATATTGTTAAAAGGTTAATTTCCAATTTCCCTTGTTAGCATATTACTGTTTAGCCTTTTCGGTTGTCTTATCTATAATAGTGGGATTGTATCTTATATCTATGGACTGCAAGCACACGCTCCCTCTGGCAAGCATGCATCGATAATGACTCTTTAACCTGACGCAAGAATATGCACGCACATGCCTAGATAACTGTAATTTAGCTTTGTTACTATGCTGAGATCTACATGGTTAATATGAATGTATTTTTAGTTTCTGTAGGTAGATCTAAAATAATTTGTCATCCTTAATATAGTTTCATTGCCATTTCCTTCTGCCACTTTGCGTGTTCAACACATAAGTTCTGTTAAGAGTGCTACCATATACAATGTTTTTTTATAGCTGATGTAATGCCTTTAGTCATATAATGTACATATCAGATGACATGATCTGGTCCCCAGCCGACACATTCTGGGGTTGTTTATATTAGATTGAAATTTAGACTATAATGGACTAAATACCTCTTATCCTTTCTATTAGATCTTTAATGCATAATAGCCAGCCTCTTCTCTTTAGGTATCCTAGGCACTTACTAGATAATGTTAATTACAAAATGCTGGTTTATGTATGTACATACTCATAATGAAGCTACTTCACCATATTAGTGCAGCTAGGCTTGAGACATTGTAAATGGCTTCTATTTCCCCTGCTGAGCCGCCTGCGGCCAGGGTGGCTTAGCGAGTACACCATATATATACTGATATAGCCTCATGCAGAAGTATTTTAGATGCAAAATTGCAATATAGTCTCCTAGAACACTTGTATTAAGGTGAACAATAGTATTACAGAAATAATTATGTCTTTCTAAGTAGCATTATAGGTATATGCTCTCTTATTCGAGGTGTTAATATTCCCCATCTTAGGCTTCTACCTATATCTATACATTGCCCTCTTTTAGGTATGTGCTGGCTTGTGTCGGATAATTATAGTAGTATATGACAGTTGATACTGGAATTTATAGCTCATACCTTATCAATAGTGATGTCGCGAACAGTTCGCCGGAGAACAGTTCCCGGCGATCTTAGCATGTTCGCGTTCGCCGCGGTGGGCGAACATATGCGATGTTTGATCCGCCCCCTATTTGTCATCATTGAGTAAACTTTGACCCTGTATCTCACAGTCTGCAGACACATTTCAGCCAATCAGCAGCAGACACTCCCTCCCAGACCCTCCCAGCTCCTGGGCAGCAGCCATTTTAGATTCATTATGATCCTGCATTCTTAGTGAGAGGAGTGATAGTGCTGCTGCTGGTGATTTTATAGGGGGGAAATTGATAGCTAGGCTAGTATATTCAGTGTCCACTACAGTCCTGAAGGACTCATCTGATCTCTGCTGTAAGGATAGCACCCCAAAAAGCCCTTTTCAGGGCTAGAACTTCAGCCCAAAAAGCCCTTTTTAGGGCTAGAAATTCAGTCGTTTTTTTTCTCTCGTTTTTTTTAATCTAATTGCATTTGCCTGCCTGTCAGCCTGTGTGTGAGGCTCACAGCATATACTGTGCCTACTTGCTCACTGCCACCACTCATATCTGGTGTAACATTAGTGTAAATTTAAAAAAAAAACAACTTTTACATCAGTTTGCTAGTGTAATCTAATTTCATTTTCCATCAGGCCTGTGTGTCAGGCCCACAGCATATACTGTGATTAATTGCTCTGTGCCACCACTCATATCTGGTGTAACATTAGTGTAAATTTAAAAAAAAACAAAAAACTTTTACATCAGTTTGCTAGTGTAATCTAATTTCATTTTCCATCAGGCCTGTGTGTCAGGCCCACAGCATATACTGTGCCTAATTGCTCTGAATTCCACCACTCATATCTGGTGTAACATTAGTGTAAATTTTTTTTTAAAAAAACTTTTACATCAGTCTGCTAGTGTAATCTAATTTAATTTGCCAGGCGAGCCTGCCACTGCCAGCCTCAGTGCCACCACTCAAATCTGGTGTAACATTAGTGTAAATCTTTTAAAAAAAAAACTTTTACATCAGTCTGCTTGTGTTATTTAATTTTAGTTGCCAGGCCAGCCTGCCACTAGTGCCAGCCTGTGTGTCAGGCTCCCAGCATATACTGTGCCTACTTCCATCCTCAGTGCCACCACTCATATCTGTTGTAACATTAGTGTAACTTTAAAAGAAAAAAACTTTTACATCAGGCTGCTAGTGTTATTTAATTTTAGTTGCCAGGCCAGCCTGACACTAGTGCCAGCCTGTGTGTCAGGCTCCCAGCATATACTGTGCCTACTTCCATCCTCAGTGCCACCACTCTTATCTGGTGTAACATTAGTGTACATTTTTTTTAAAAAAACTTTTACATCAGTCTGCTAGTGTTATTTAATTTTAGTTGCCAGGCCAGCCTGACACTAGTGCCAGCCTGTGTGTCAGGCTCCCAGCATATACTGTGCCTACTTCCATCCTCAGTGCCACCACTCCTATCTGTTGTAACATTAGTGTAAATTTTGTAAAATAAAACTTTTACATCAGTCTGCTAGTGTTATTTAATTTTAGTTGCCAGGCCAGCCTGACACTAGTGCCAGCCTGTGTGTCAGGCTCCCAGCATATACTGTGCCTACTTCCATCCTCAGTGCCACCACTCCTATCTGTTGTAACATTAGTGTAAATTTTGTAAAATAAAACTTTTACATCAGTCTGCTAGTTTTATTTAATTTTAGTTGATTTTAGGTGATTTATGCCCTTTATGGATTAAAAGCAGACTCTGCATCAACTATGTAATTTTCCGTGGGAGTTTTGCCATGGATCCCCCTCCGGCATGCCACAGTCCAGGTGTTAGTCCCCTTGAAACAACTTTTCCATCACTATTGTGGCCAGAAAGAGTCCCTGTTGGTTTTAAAGTTCGCCTGCCTATTGAAGGGTATGGCGGTTCGCCCGGTTCGCCGGTTCGCGAACAGTTGCGGAAGTTTGAGTCTGCCGTTCGCGAACCAAAATTTTTAGGTTTGCGACATCACTACTTATCAAGATGCGGGTCAATATTTCACCCAGTTAGATGGATATACTAAGCATTATTTCACCATAATCAAACTTGGATCTCTATATATTGACCATTCTTGGTATGGCCATTATTAGACTGCCCCCCTCCTTGTTAATATAGCTTACTGGTATTGTCAGCAATCTCAGAGAGACAGTATAAGCTGGGCATAGGATAATGTCTGGATCGTATATCTATGTTTGTGTAATCTGTTAATATACTCAGATTCAGGTACTAGAATATATGATGGCCTGCCTGCCTGATTTACCTATTTATATGATCATGCATTCAGCAGTTACTTATTTACTGTTTATATTTATGATGTTCATATTACTACTTACATTTTTTTTTGTTAAGTGGTCCAATACATAGGTAGGCCATATAGAATTTAAATGCTGGTGTAGGTATGAGTAGAAGTTTCTGTACATTTTAGTAAAGTATTGCAGGCGGTCATAGTCTACTAAGCACTCTACAATTAACAATGGTATTCCCACTAATAATCTCCGTTAAATCTGTCTCCGCCCCCCCCCCTTAAATGTCTGTTTATCTAATAGACAAAGGAACACAGATTCCAAAGGAACACAGATTCCAACGATTCTTTCCCCTTAACCTTAAAATTATATGTCTTAAAAAGCAAGTATTGATATTGTTCATTCTGAGTGGATAGAGATTTTATGCTATGTGAAAAATTCAATGTACAGTTTAGATATTTTATCTTAAATATTGAGATTATGTACAATATGTGTGCAAAAACAGCATGGTTCCTACTTTAGATTAATATGCTGCCATAAGTCTATATTCAGTATGCATCATGCAGGATTTTTCTCTTGCTTATTATAAATGAGGAACCAGGGACAGTTGTTCTGCTATATATTCCTCTGTCACCAGACTCTTTTATATCTAATTTGGTATTAAGCTTCTCTAATTAATATTACCCCTTCCCCTATTGGTGATTATAAATATGGACAATTATAGACACAAGGGCTTAAAAATGGCCCTATATGTTAATCTGAAAATTTGAGGATAGTTTTATTGTTTTTACCAGCCACATAGGTAGGACTTCAATACCTGCTATTATTCTGGTTCTTAGTTTTTGCTTTATTTAATTATTGAAGCGTAAGAATCCATGACTGCTGCATATTCTCGTGGTAATGCTTGGCTTATATACAGTACTGTATACTTCTATTATTTACCCTCACAGGTTGAGTGCTTATGTAAGTGTTTACTCTGTACTGTTACCTTTTTTTTTCCTCAATAAAAATAATTAAAAAAAAAAAAAAAAAAAAAAGCATACTGAACAGACCCCCTTTAAATAATAAGTGATGACATCACAATTCTGAGACTGCATCCTGTCTCACATGGATGATGCACAGCAGTTTGGCCATAAAAGGAAGTACAGGAATTGAGCAGCATCCCCCACAATGCACCAAGTCAGGAAGAGAGGTGAGTAAAATGGCTGCCAGCAGCACATGGCAAACACAACAGGGAAAAAACCCTGACAGTCCTCCATCCGGGCGATGTCTTCCTCCAAGCGGCAAAGAAGAGGTCCTCTATCTGGGCGATGTCTTCTTCCAAGTGGCATCTTCTATCTTCTGTCTTCCGGATCCATCTTCATCCCGCCGACGCGGAACATCCTCCTTCCCCGACGGACTAACGACGAATGAAGGTTCCTTTAAGGGACGTCATCCAAGATGGCGTCCCTCGAATTCCGATTGGCTGATAGGATTCTATCAGCCAATCGGAATTAAGGTAGGAAAAATCTGATTGGCTGATTCAATCAGCCAATCAGATTGAAGTTCAATCCGATTGGCTGATCCAATCAGCCAATCAGATTGAGCTCGCATTCTATTGGCTGATCGGAACAGCCAATAGAATGCAAGCTCAATCTGATTGGCATGAATGGATCAGTCAATCGGATTGAACTTCAATCTGATTGGCTGATTGAATCAGCCAATCAGATTTTTCCTACCTTAATTCCGATTGGCTGATCGAATTCTATCAGCCAATAGGAATTCAAGGGACGCCATCTTGGACGATGTCCCTTAAAGGAACCTTCATTCGTCGTTAGTCCGTCGGGGAAGGAGGATGTTCCGCGTTGGCGGGATGAAGATGGATCCGGAAGACAGAAGATAGAAGATGCCGCTTGGAAGAAGACATCGCCCAGATGGAGGACCTCTTCTTTGCCGCTTGGATCAAGACTTTGCACGGATGGACGACCACATCGCCCGGATTGGATGAAGACTTCTGCTCCGCTGAGTGAAGACGACTCAAGGTAGGGAGATCTTCAGGGGATTAGTGATAGTTTTTTTTAAGGGGGGTATGGGTGGGTTAGAATAGGGGTATGTGGGTGGTGGGTTGTAATGTTGGGGGGGTATTGTATTTTCTTTTACAGTTAAAAGAGCTGATTACTTTGCGGCAATGCCCCGCAAAAAGCCCTTTTAAGGGCTGGTAAAAGAGCTGATTACTTTTGTAATTTAGAATAGGGTAGGGAATTTTATTATTTTGGGGGGCTTTTTTATTTTATTAGGGGGCTTAGATTAGGTGTAATTAGATTAAAATTCTTGTAATATTTTTTTATTTTTTGTAATTTAGTGTTTTTTTTTAAATTATAGATTAGTTTATTTAATTGTATTTTAGTTTAGCTAATTGGTAATTTATTTAATTAATTTAATGATAGTGTAGTGTTAGGTTTAATTGTAACTTAGGTTTTATTTTACATGTAATTTTGTAATTATTTTAACTAGGTAGCTATTAAATAGTTAATAACTATTTAATAGCTATTGTACCTAGTTAAAATAAATACAAAGTTGCCTGTAAAATAAATATAAATCCTAAAATAGATACAATGTAATTATTATTTATATTGTAGCTATATAAGGGTTTATTTTCTAGGTAAGTATTTAGTTTTAAATAGGATTAATTTATTTAATTATAGGAATATTATTTTGTTTAATTTAAATTATATTTATGATAGGGGGTGTTAGGGTTAGGGTTAGACTTAGGTTTAGGGGTTAATACATTTATTATAGTAGCGGCGACGTTGTGGGCGGGAGATTAGGGGTTAATAATTGTAGGTAGGTGGTGGCGATGTTAGGGAGGGCAGATTAGGGGTTAATACATTTATTATAGTGGCGGCAAGGTCCGGTCGGCAGATTAGGGGTTAAAACTTGTAGTTAGGTTGCGGCGACGTTGGGGGGTGCAGATTAGGGGTTAATAAATATAATATAGGTGTCGGCGATGTTAGGGGCAGCAGATTAGGGGTTCATAGCGATAATGTAGGTGGCGGCGGTGTCCGGTCAGCAGATTAGGGGTTACATTTTTTTATTATAGTGTTTGCGATGTTTGTGGGGGCTCGGTTTAGGGGTACATAGGTAGTTTATGGGTGTTAGTGTACTTTATAGCACAGTAGTTAAGAGCTTTATATTCCCGCGTTAGCCCATAAAGCTCTTAACTACTGACTTTTTTTGTTGGTAGGAGTCTTGTCGGTAGAGGGTCTACCGCTCACTTCTTCCAAGACTCCAAATACCAGCTTTAGGCAGATCCCATAGAAAGATAGGATACACAATTGACATAAGGGGATCTGCGGTAGCCTGGAGTCGCAGTAAGGAAGTGAGCGGTAGACCCTTTCCTGCCTGACTCTAAATACCAGCGGGCAGTAAAAGCAGCGTTAATGGGTCCTAACTCTGCTTTTGATGGCTAACGCAGAACTCTATATCTAGACGTTAGTGTTTTAGTTAGTGTTGGCGATGTGGGTGTACGGCAGTTTAGGGGTTAATAGGTTTTATTAGTAGTTTTCATACCATTATTACCCCTCACCATGGCGATCATTTCCTGGCGTTTTGAAACTAGTGGGAGGAGGATAGACTGTCCCTGTATCGGAGTCCGCTTCTGTTTGCAAGTATCTCCGGATGTCAGAGCCGGAGCGAATATCCACTCTCACCTTGTCTCTAGGTGTAACCGAGGCTAGAAGCATATGGGCCAGAACGAACCTACTCCTCAGGTGCGACCGCTCCAGCCTCATGGATCCGCTACTATTCCGCTTCCCCACCGCAGCTGCTGCTTTGTTTCCAGGTACGTGGTTGGGACTCCTCTCCTCGTTTGGGGCAGATGCAACATCCACCCAGGGCCCCGGTGTAGCTGTGCTTCGTTCACGTGCCGCGCCCCTCTCCGAAGTGCCGGACATGGCCCCTGGGGCCGTAGGTCTCTCTGTCCTGAGTTCCAAGGTAGGCGGAGGTGTGTTAGGAGCGGCCGTTTCGGGATCCTTAGGACTGCTGGTGTTGAGAGCCTCTATGTCGTTAGCCCCTGCCATGCTAGGTATAAGATCATCATCCGGTTCCCTGTTAGGCTGGTTTTTAGGTTCCACCCTTGCTATATCGGTGTTTGGGGCATTTGTAAGCAGGCCACATAGATCCTTCTCCAAGGCCCAAAAGTAATCTTCTATGTGCCAGATCATTTGAGATTCCCATCTTCTCAGGCCCTCCATTATCAGTGAGCAGACTAAGTAGAACGCTGTGGAGGCACTGTGCAGCGGGTTTATTTAGGTAGATGATTCCCTCTGTTTTGTGAGGTAGATTAAGTTGGTAGCTCAATAGAACTAGTTATAGATGAAAAGCTGCGCACTCAGGCACAGTTAGATTGGGGACGATGTTAAGGCTCCAGGTATAGGAGAAGGCCTCAAGAATAATAGTCCGGTACTGAGGGCTTTAATGCCACGTCGCAATCCAAGACCCTATAAATCTCAGCTTAGGACGCCAACAGCTAGATTTCTTCACTATTTTGTTAAAGTTATATTTGCTTCTGGAACTCAAAATTAGTGAAATTTAAAGAGAGCTGAAGGAGCTGAAGCTCAGTGCGACCACTAAGATGGCCCGCCGCCCGAAAGTCCCCCTATTTAGATTTATTTTAATTATATTAAAGTTAGTGGGTGTTACGGTTAGACTTAGGTTAGGTTTAGGGGTTTATAACTTTAGTATAGTGGCGGAGATTTTGGGGGCAGCAGATTAGGGGTTAATAACAGTAATGTAGGTTGCGACAATGTTAGGGACAGCAGATTAAGGGTTAATAATATTTAACTAGTGTTTGCGATGCGGGAGTGCGGCGGTTTAGAGGTTAATATGTTTTTTTATAGTGGCGGCGATGTCCGGAGCGGCAGATTAGGGGTTAATAATTTTATTTTAGTGTTTTCGATGCGGGAGCGCCTCGGTTTAGGGATTAATAGGTAGTTTATGGGTGTTTAGTGTACTTTGTAACACTTTAGTTATGAGTTTTATGTTACAGCTTTGTAGCGTAAAACCCATAACTACTGACTTTCAGTTTTCGTTATGGATCTTGAAGTTTTAGGCTGTACCGCTCACTTTTTGGCCTCCCAGGTAAACTCATTGAAAAAGGACTTTTTGAAAGCTGCGGTAGTTCCGTTGCGTTACGGCCAAAAAAGTGTGCGGTGCAGCTAAACCTGCAAGACTCTTAACACTGCTTTTTCACTCATACCGCAAAACTCGTAATCTAGCCGAGTGTTATTATGAGTGTAACTGTACTTTTAAATGTGTTTTTAATGTTTTTTTGTCACACTCTTTATTTGAGTGTAACTGCTAACCAGAGCTCTGAAGCCGCACTAACCAAACGCTCGTTAAATTCAGTTGCGCTCGAGCAAATGAGTTTACTTTCAACTAATAATACGCATGCTACTTCCGATGCTTTTGAACATATATAAATAATATATGTTTAATATTTAATCACAAAAATTACATTGTTTTCTATGTGAAGAACATTGAAATGTAAAATATGCTTAACACGCTTCAAGCTTTGAGCTTTAGGTCTAACGCTGTGTTATTATAGTACATATATACATATATACACATATAAATACATAAATACATATATATATATATATATATATATATATATATATACACATATAAATACATGTATGAATACATATATACACATATAAATACATATATGAATACATATATACACATATAAATACATATATGAATACATATATACACATAAAAATACATATATACACATATAAATACATATGTACACACACATATATATATAGAGAGAGAGAGCAATTGTGTAGATGGAGGGCACTCACAGGACTTAATTCAATAAGTATCCTTTATTTACATTACTGATTACATATATTAAAGCGTGTCGACGTTTCGGCCTATCCTGAGGCCTTCTTCAAGACAGATTCATAATCTATGTGAATCAGCCACATATAAATACATATTTGAATACATATATACACATATAAATACATATATGAATACATATATACACATTGTCAGATACTGTCAGATTTGTAAATCCTGAAAGGAAGAAGTTTAAGGTTTTTCAATTATTGAACCACAACTGCAGATTTGAAGGTATTAAGTCATTAGTTTGTTAGAAGGTCCGCCTGAGATACAGATATAGGATATGGTAGGCAACCGGCGTAATAATCTGTAACGTCAGGAAGACCTTCCAATAATATAAGGCAGTTTGGTATCCAGCTACTGGAATTATAGAGTCAGTTTTATAACTCCACCCAGGGCTAGGTTTTACTCCACCTAAGTACTATGAGTAAAGTGCAATTGCAGATATACTTATATCACAGTCAGGTAGTAAGCTAGTAAGTGTAGTAAACAATAATGTTTTTATTTATACGTGCCTCTGCTAGGAAATACTGGATGCTGGGTGGGTTAAGATTTTGACACTGTGAATAGAGAATAATGGATTACAAATAATAAACAAGCTTCTTACGAAGTAACAATATGGTGCGTGCAAATTGATATCTTACCAGCATCTAATTAGATAATTTCAGAGACCGATTAGCTATTTGAAAGCATTTACCGCTGAGAAACTTACTGGATAGCTGTGTCGGTAGGTAAGAGATGTAGTCGGAGTCAGTTGGTGAGATGAAATCTGGATTGCAAACAAGTCCGTTTAGCTGGTGTGGATCGGCCGGTAGCTATTAGTGTGTCTGAAGCGTTGATCCGTTTAGGAGAGGGAACGGTGGCGTGTGTTAAAGTAAAATAACGTGAAGACAGCTGTTCCAAATTAATAAGGTTATAATTGTACAATTAAACATATTACAACAAAAATGACAGCAGGTCATTTTACATAGTAATACAAGTGTGTGTGGCGTGCAGCATTAGATTGCAGCAATGTCTCTCTTTTATAGGCCATCTTGGGTGTTTCTGAGAATCTTCACATTATGCACCTCGTGGTCTTCTTATTATCTTCCCCATACAAACTTTGGGTGTTACTGTAGCTGAAAATACTTACTTTGCATATACAGCAGTTTCTATACTAGCTGAATTGACAAAAAGAAATGTAACTGCTATAGTCAGCCCATATTCTAACACATGAGAAATATATACAGAATTAAAAATATTTTTCCTTAACATTTCTCACCCTTTTGATAATTTTATTATCACATGTATTTATCTATTACCTTGCGTTTATTATCACGCCATTATTACTTTGTGTCTCTCACTTGACTAACTAACAACCTTCCTATCTGGAAATGACCCCTTAAACAGACTGTATATCACTGAGTATACAGATAAGCTGCATAGACAGTGGGATGCTGAGCCTCCATTCCAGATCTGCCTACATAGTTATCATTTCCTCTAAGCATTCACACATCTTTATTGGTAACATGCAAACACAAAATATGTAATCTCTATCTAAACAGATAACAACCGCAGCCAGAACTGCATCCCTTCACAGGCCTAGGTCCAAATCCTGTAGTAGGCCCAAAACTGATGAGGTGCAATTGTGGGACCCCCTCGCAGAGATGAGATCTTCCACCTGTCTCCTAAAATGACTGGAGGGTCTGCAGGGAAGGCAGGTAGCTGAACTAAGTTATCAGTCGGTCATCTCTGTAGCTGTTGTATCATCACCCTAAACAATCGGTATCTTCATCTTTTTCTGCAATGAGAAACACAAATCATTAACAATTTCCAAACAATTAGGCACATTAGAATTACTCCTATCACTACCACTATGGGTTTTAAAAGATTTGTAAGCATATTTTTAAACCAGGTTCCAATCGATCCCATCCTTCCTTAGCTATATCTCTAGATCTTTGTTGTAACTCTTTTACTTTATTCATGTGTAAAACTTGTAGTCTCATTAATAATCCCATCCATAATACTAGCATATTTGTTAATTCTATTTGCTAGCTCAATTCCCCAACCTGTCCAGGCAGGAAACTACATCCAGACTTTATCTGCAGATGAGAATAATTCTTACTTATACCTTGTTTAAGGACCATTGGAATAATCTTACCATCTTTCCCAGCCATAGTTGAAACCATCTCATATTGTTATATAACTGAGTTTGACAGGTCCATTCATCATTGTCTGTCTGTTCAAGACAGGCACACCTAGTGGTACACAAAGCTTTTAACGTTGAACAAAAACATAAACTATTAGAATCAGCAGTTACTGTATCACATGGTACTTTGTTAGGTTCCATATTAAATGTAAAGGTAGCATTTCTACAATCTGTTTCCCCCACATATACCTTGGGCAAACTAAATATGCGACCTTTCATGTTTGCTATGTAATTAACATACATTGGCCCAAGACACATTGTAGCTATAGAAACTATACCAGCAAGTTTTAAGTATGTACCTTGATCTAAGATAGCATTATGAACAGAGTTATCTATATCTATTTGAACATCATAGCTGTAATCTGTCACATTTAAATCATTCATTGATATTGGTACACCTATTAAAGGGATTCCTTTATGATTGGCAGGAACATGAGAGCATATCCAACAGTCTGTGGCATTCAGTTGCTTGGTGGTTTGTTGGTGTAAAAGCCAGATGGAATTTTGTCAGTTTGTCACCCTTCACTGGTATATAGAGGTATAAAACACAAAGAAAAGGACAAAGAAAAAAACAGGACAGTATATGCATCTTGGCAGTTAGTTAACCCACTTTGTCCCCAGTGGTCTCACCCTTTTGACACAGGTTTTTATCACCGGCCTGGAAGTTCACTTTCTTACAGTGAGAGGATCCAGTTTGGTTTCCATTCCACTTTGACTGAGGTGGGTGTTGTCAGTAACACCTGGTATGGGCCGTCAAACCGGGGCTCTAAGTGTCTCCTCACGTATCTTCTTATCACCACCCAGTCTCCAGGGTGCAGGTGATGAGTTCCAGTTATTTGTTCTGGATCTGGTAATGAAGAGAAAACTTTTCCATACAAATTAGTCAGTTGCTCATGCAGCTGAACAACATAATCAAATAGAGAAGCAAACTGCCCATGTAATTCTTGTGGAAAGAAAAGACCTATTAGTGGTCTACCAAACAAAATTTCAAATGGCGAAAGGCCATGCTTTGCCTTTGGGGTGTGTCTTTACTGCAAAGAGGGCTAAAGGTAAGGCTTGTACCCAAGTACGTTTTGTTTGCTCACAGATTTTAGCTATTTTATTTTTTAAAACACCATTGGCTCTCTCTACTTTCCCAGACGATTAATCTGCAACCCTTTCATCATTTCTGCAAACACTTGCCCAGTAAAATGAGTCCCTTGATCAGATTCTACTGTTTTAAGTAAACCATATCTGCACACAATTTCAGTTATCAGTTTTTTTTTCCTGTTACACCTGCTGTTGCCTTGGCAACCAGCCAGGCCTTCACCCAAGAGGAAAACATGTCTACACACACCAAAACATACTCATACACACCACATTTGGGCAGCTGAATATAGTCTATTTGCAGTCTTTGGAATGGGTAGTCAGGTTTTACAAGGTGTTTCATCTCCACCTTTGTCAATTTACCTGTAGTGTATTTAACACACATCATGCATTTCTTGCACAATTCAGTTACAAATTGTGAGAAACCTCGTGCAAACCAAAATGTATTAACACTTGCAATCACTCTTGCAATCATTCCCCCTTTGGAAACATGGGAAGGGAGATAAGATAAACTGGCTAAAACAGGATATAGCACTGTAGGTGCACATAATCTACCATCCCCATGTTTCCAAACCTTATTTTCCAGTTTGCAACCAGCATTTTCCCACTTGCACTGAGTTAGGGAACCTGTTTGGTTTTGGAGGGTTTCTAAGACCTCCATTGTCAAATTCTCCACAGTTTCAGAGGACTGTAGGAGTATCATGAGAGCTGCCTTCTTGGCTGCTTCATCTTCCCTATTATTACCCATAGTGATAGGATCTATTGCTCGCTGATGTGCCTTTAATTTCATAACAGCTATAGCTCTTTTGAGAATGCTGCGGTCTGTTCCAGTGTCCACCAAACACTTCACAAAATGGTATGGTATGTCAGAGAGGGTCAGGCGAACAAAGGCATCACCCCCTCTGCTCTCAGGCATGATTGGTAGCACTGGAAGCTCAGTCCATCAAATGTTCTCCCACAGTTATAACATTTACCTTTTCTGGGTTCCCCCTCATTTATCCCTTAAACTATTTCTATTGGGATTTCCCAGGGGCACATACTGGCATTACCCTTAGTGTTTTCTTTTTCTATACTTCTATGTTCCTTTGTATTGAGCTCGCTAAGCTCATTAGTGTTGGGACTGATTTATCTCGCCAATCAGAATGGGCGGAAACCAATTGAGAAACCAATTTATTATGGATTTCTTTATTCAGTCCTGACACCAATGTGGCAGTGAGCATTTTTCCCATACCTTAGTCATCAAGGTTACCTCCCCTTGGGGCCTATACATCTTGCCATGAGGTGGTATTGGGCACATAAGATACTACAGTCAAAACTGGGGGCACCCAGCAATACTAAAACCCAACAGTTTCCTTTTATTACTTAGAACATGCAGTTGTAAACAATTTTCCATTTCATGTCTATTAGCAAATATCATTATTCACTTGATATTCTTTATTAAAGGATCAGCAAGGCACCACTGGTAGTCAGCTGAACACATCAGGTAAACCAAAGAAAAGGTCCATCTATGTGCAGCCTACAATCAACAGCTAGCTCCCAGTAATGCATTCCTCCTCCCAAACCTACCTAGAAAAACATACATATATATACACGGTATATATACACAGTATACACATACATACATACATATATACACACATATACAGCACACATGTACACACTGTGACATAAATATTCACACTCTCACACGCATGTATTTACTATCAAATACAATTACAAAGATACTCACTGACAAACTGGCACACAGATTCTACACACTCTATAAAAAATGCACACAAACCCCAGGACTAGGGCACATAGTCCACAAGGCCTTGGCATGCAGTCACAAATGACAATAGACAGCTAGTTGCCAGTGCCCACATACAATCAGACCCACAACCAAATATCTAACCTTATAAATGCAAGGGCTACCATTAGTAACCAAAAAACTTTCAAGGGGGTAAGTACTAGTGGTCTTATCAGTAGTGAAAATACTTGAGAGTAGTAAAAGTGTAATTACCAATAAAGTAACTAGCAAATCAGACCTCTTAAAGATTCACTACTAGAATCTTGTGTATATTGTAATTTATATTAATTCTACTGCAAAGAAGGACCATAATGTACAAAGGGACAATGTATGTCTATTGCAGTGTCACTTATGCAAGTCACAGTAGTGCTGGCCTTTTAAAACTCCAGTTAACACATATAAATACCAAGCAGAAATGTAAAACCCCTAAATGCCCTCAAGCATAGCATACACTCTTATGTCTTTTAATGGAAGACTTGCATATGTGTGTGTGCAAAACATACATAATATTACATTTAATTCAGTTGAACAAAAAGTTTCTAGCAGCACATAAAGTCTAGGACAAAAAAGGGTTAAAAAAACAACAAGAGGGAGGGGGGGTTGGAAGCCCCCACCCAGTACATCAGCTGCAGCACACACCAGAGAAACTGGATTCTAAACATACTTTGTCTTCTACAGAAAAAAATACATTGGGCTGTTTCTTATAGGATTATACAGTTATTTTTATAGAGATTTTGCTAGTGGAATAATTCAAAGGTTACCCCTTTGGAAACCCAACATCCATTCCCTTAGTCAGCTTGCACCATTCAGGCAGATGCCAGCTGACCCACATACTATATTCTTTATACATTTCCTCCTGTGGGCTATTGAGGAAATTTTGGACGTCCATTGCTTAAGGATGACCTCATGTCACCCTTTTTAAGAATCGTTTCTCATAACCCAGTTATGATGGAGGGGACTCTTACCCTTCTCTCTCGACTCTTAGCAATACTGTGGCTGTCAGGGAAAGGCCCACACTATAAATCCCACACTATAAATCCCTCCTAATTTTCCAACAAACCCAAATAATAAACAGTAGGGAGACAAATCCTAAAAGTACTTGGCCTCTTATATCATCAAAATCAAACCATGCTAGGGGACTTACATCAACAGTTTTATATATCATTAGAGACAAGTCTATTACAGCTCAGGGATGTGCCCTTCAGTATAGGAGCGTGCAAACTCAAACCAGTGTGTCCAAGGTTTTCAGAAACAAAGCCAAGAGGTGATCAGAAGATCAGAATTCGCCCTTGTTCTCTGGGAATAGCACTATGCCCAATAGCAGCAATGTACTGAAGCTGAACTTAATCAACGATGTCCATAGGCCGAGCATAGGGGGTACCCAGAGACTTTGTACTGACAGACCAAGGTTGACTAGTAAGAAATTCTGCAGCTACCCACACTTAACCTTCTATTCTTCCTCTGCTGTACAGACCATTTTAGTAACAGTTTACGTTTACTTAACAAACACAGAAAATAGAAAACATTTGTCTCTGAGGACAGTAGAATCCTCTTACTTAACACACTACTGCTCCCACTTGCTTTCTCCGCAGAGGGGCGTCTTGGAGCAGTACATTCACACGCCGTAAAGGACCTCTTACACTCACACATTCAACAAAAGATGTTAAAACATAAAACATAAAATACAACTGTCTCAGGTTCTTGGGAGTTTGTACTCACGACAGGACAGAGGGTTTAGGAATCAGAGGATAGGAGAGCAATTTGAGAAACAAAGGTTCTCACCTTTTTGGCGCCTGTGGTCTCCTGTCCTCATAGTTCCAATCCTGGCTCCGTCCTTAATCGCTTTCAAACTCCCGGGTTTCGGCACCAAATTGTTAAAGTAAAATAACGTGAAGACAGCTGTTCCAAATTAATAAGGTTATAATTGTACAATTAAACATATTACAACAAAAATGACAGCAGGTCATTTTACATAGTAATACAAGTGTGTGTGGCGTGCAGCATTAGATTGCAGCAATGTCTCTCTTTTATAGGCCATCTTGGGTGTTTCTGAGAATCTTCACATTATGCACCTCGTGGTCTTCTTATTATCTTCCCCATACAAACTTTGGGTGTTACTGTAGCTGAAAATACTTACTTTGCATATACAGCAGTTTCTATACTAGCTGAATTGACAAAAAGAAATGTAACTGCTATAGTCAGCCCATATTCTAACACATGAGAAATATATACAGAATTAAAAATATTTTTCCTTAACACGTGTGACGTCACCGCAGTAGCCGCTGACAGGAGAGTCAGCTGGTAGAATTCCAAGGAGATCAATCCGTTTGAGTAAGGCAGGAAATCACAGTAAGTGAGAAAGATTACCAAGCGTCTTAGAATGTGTGAGTTAGCCTTTTATGTAGAGGCTTAGGGGCGGAGCTAAGTAGCAAGGTGCAAGGTTAAATTTAGGTAAAGGACAGTCGGAGAGAAAGGTAAGGAGCATAACCATGACATAAATACATATATACACATATAAATACATAAATACATATATACACAAATAAATACATATATGAATACATATATACACATATAAATACATATATGAATACATATATACACATATAAATACATATATGAATACATATATACACATATAAATACATATATACACATATAAATACATATGTACACACACATATATATATAGAGAGAGAGCAATTGTGTAGATGGAGGGCACTCACAGGACTTAATTCAATAAGTATCCTTTATTTACATTACTGATTACATATATTAAAGCGTGTCGACGTTTCGGCCTATCCTGAGGCCTTCTTCAAGACAGATTCATAATCTATGTGAATCAGCCATGTAAGGTATTCAACATGGCTGATTCACATAGATTATGAATCTGTCTTGAAGAAGGCCTCAGGATAGGCCGAAACATCGACATGCTTTAATATATGTAATCAGTAATGTAAATAAAGGATACTTATTGAATTAAGTCCTGTGAGTGCCCTCCATCTACACAATTGCTCTATACTCTCTATTTGAGGATAGCACCCAGGCATTGGCAGCACAGATGTGGAAGGAGTGCTAGGCCACCGGCTACAGTGTATATATATATATATATATATATACACAGACACATACATATACATATATAGACGTTTATGTATGTATCTCTATCTGTTAAAGCCTTTTGCCTGCCTTTTTATTTCTAACACCTGAGATCTCATATCGTGGAGCCTTTATAACTTTTGCGTGCAATACTTTTTAAAATCATTTTATTAGATGTTCAACATTATATAGAAATATTTATTTAACAATAAATAGAATATATCCTTTTTGAAGAACATTGGAATGTGAAATATTTATATTTTGTGTAGAAAAAAAACTTATGTTTTTCTACCAATGTGTTTTTTTAGAAAGTTTACATTTTTTAGTATAAAAGGTATTTATTTGTTTAACCCCTTAAAGACCAGCATCGTTATGCCCTTATGGACCAGCAATGTACCTTGTGCGTCGCTGCAGTCCTGGGCTTCTCTCTGCCGCGATCTTGCTCAAAATAGCGAGATTGTGCTATTTCTGCATGCCCCACGAGTGGGGCACTGCAGAAATAGATTTGCAGAGATACCGATGCAGAGAGGGCTGATGCAGAGGTGGTGCCTATCGTTAGTGGATGGGAGCATAAGGAGGGAGGCGAGTGGGCAGCCCATCGCTGGAGGGGGTGGAAGGAGGGCAGGACCGCTACCCCACGCTACACAGATAGGGGGAAAATATAAGCCGGGAACTGAGTGGGAAGGAGGGAGGATGGAGGGTGGAGGAAGGTCAATAAGGGGGATCCTATGTGGGATCCATTGTGGGAAAGGGATCTGGGAGGGGTAGGAAGGGTAGAGTAATGAGGGGGGGCAGCTACACTACAGAAAAAATGTTTTTTTTTGTTTTTTTTAAATATGCATAAATTGAGATAAACTGGGTACTTGCAGACAGCTGCCAGTACCTAAGATAGGTGGTGGGGGAGAGTTAGAGAGCTGTTTGGGGGGGGGGAATCAGGGAGGTTGGGGGCAAAAAGGAGATCCTACACTGCAATAATTATAAAAAAAAGAAAAATATATATATATATATAAAAAGCAGCCTTTTATTTTAGTACTTGCCGACTTTCTGCCAGTACTTAAGATGGAGGTGACAATTGTGGGATGGGTGATTGAAGACAGCTGTTTGAGAGGGGTCAGGGAGGGAGCAGGGGGAGGCTGATCTCTACACTAATGCTAAAATTGACCCTACAAGCTACCTAATTAACCCCTTCACCACAAGTGTGGTACGCAGCAGCATTTAGTGGCCTTCTAATTACCAAAAAGCAATGCTAAAGCCATATATGTCTGCTATTTCTGAACAAAGGGGATCACATAGAATAATTTACAACCATTTGTGCCATAATTGCAAAAGCTGTTTGTAAATAATTTCAGTGAGAAACCTAAAAATGTGAAAAAGTGAAAGTTTTTTTAATTTGATCGCATTTGGCGGTGAAATGGTGGCATGAAATATACCAAGATGGGCCTAGATCAATACTTTGGGTTGTCTACTAAAAAAAAAATATATAGTTTTGATAGGTAAATGTAAAAAAAGGCTCTATTTATGTTTAAATGTAGTGATGGCAAAAATGCTAAAAATGCTCTGGTCTTTTGGAAAAACTTGTGCAATCATGGCACAAATGGTTGTAAATGCTTCTCTGGGATCCCCTTTGTTCAGAAATAGCAGACATATATGGCTTTGGCATTGTTTTTTGGTAATTAAAAGGCTTTGCACCACACTTGTATTATGCCCAGCAGTGAAGGGGTTAATTAGGTTACTTGTAGGGTTAATGTTAGCTTTATTGTAGAGATCAGCCTCCCACATGACCCCTGACCCCTTATCCCTACCTGACCCCTCTCAAACAGCTCTCTTCCATCCCCCACCCCACAATTGTCACCCCCATCTAAAGTACTGGCAGGAAGTCTGCCAGTACTAAAATAAAAGGCTTTTTTTTTTTTTTATATATTTTCTGCAATGTAGTATCCCCCCTTACCTCCCAACCTCCCTCCTTCCCCCTCAATGATGCACTTATTTTATTTATTTTTTTCAATCCCTGTAGTGTGGCGTAGCAGTCCCAGTCCCACCCGCTCCCTCCCTCCTCCCACCCCCCTACATTGACGGGCCGCCCACCTCCCTCCTTACCCTCCTCACCCCACCAACGTTAAGCACTACCGCTGTCCGATGCAGAGAGGGCCACAGAGTGGCACAACGACCAGCATTGTACAGGGTACAGGGCTGGTCGTTAAGGGGTTAATTAATTAGCCCTTCTAGGATATGTACCAATCTCAACCTGTTTTATGTCCCTTTACGTAATGTTATATACACAGTAACTTCTGTGCACTGACTAGAGCAGGGGCACATTACATAAATATTTTATCACATGATGTGAGGGGCACTAAATACACATATACATTGGACAGTGTGCTACATAGCTAACATTCTGGGATTTGGTAATAAACCAGACTTTATTATAGTGCACAGAACAAGTGTGATATTTGTGTCTTCTAATAATGTGATTAATGTTCTAATAGGAGACCAGTGAGATGGATGAAAAAAAGAGGAGCTGAGGGATAAGACAGAGATGAGCAGAGGGATGACACCAATAGAGCTGATTGATGAGACAAAGAGAAGGCAAAGGATGAGGTTCAGAAGCTGAGGGGATAACACATGAAAGATCTGATTGATGAGACAAAGAGAAGGCAAAGGATGAAGTTCAGAAGCTGAGGGGATGACACATGAAAGAGCTGATTAATGAGACAAAGAGAATGCAAAGTATGAGGATCAGAAGCTGAGGGGATAACACATGAAAGAGCTGATTGATGAGACAAAGAGAAGGCAAAGGATGAGGTTAAGAAGCTGAGGAGTGACACATGAAAGAGCTGAGCAATGAGACAAAGAAAAGGCAAAGGATGAGGTTCAGAAGCTGAGGGGATGACACATGAAAGATCTGATTAATGAGACAAAGAGAAGGCAAAGGATGAGGTTAAGAAGCAGAGGAGTGACACATGAAAGAGCTGATTAATGAGACAAAGAGAATGCAAAGGATGAGGATCAGAAGCTGAGGGGATAACACATGAAAGATCTGATTGATGAGACAAAGAGAAGGCAAAGGATGAGGTTCAGAAGCTGAGGGGATAACACATGAAAGATCTGATTGATGAGACAAGAGAGAAGGCAAAGGATGAGGTTCAGAAGCTGAGGGGATAACACATGAAAGATCTGATTGATGAGACAAAGAGAAGGCAAATGATGAGGTTCAGAAGCTGAGGGGATAACACATGAAAGATCTGATTGATGAGACAAAGAGAAGGCAAAGGATGAGGTTCAGAAGCTGAGGGGATAACACATGAAAGATCTGATTGATGAGACAAAGAGAAGGCAAAGGATGAGGTTCAGAAGCTGAGGGGATAACACATGAAAGATCTGATTGATGAGACAAAGAGAAGGCAAAGGATGAGGTTCAGAAGCTGAGGGGATAACACATGAAAGAGCTGATTGATGAGACAAAGAGAAGGCAAAGGATGAGGTTCAGAAGCTGAGGGGATAAAACATGAAAGAGCTCAGCAATGAGACAAAGAAAAGGCAAAGGATGAGGTTCAGAAGCTGAGGGGATGACACATGAAAGAGCTGATTAATGAGACAAAGAGAATGCAAAGGATGAGGATCAGAAGCTGAGGGGATAACACATGAAAGAGCTGATTGATGAGACAAAGAGAAGGCAAAGGATGAGGTTCAGAAGCTGAGGAGTGACAAATGAAAGAGCTGAGCAATGAGACAAAGAGAAGGCAAAGGATGAGGTTCAGAAGCTGAGGGGATAACACATGAAAGATCTGATTAATGAGACAAAGAGAAGGCAAAGGATGAGGTTCAGAAGCTGAGGGGATGACACATGAAAGAGCTGATTAATGAGACAAAGAGAAGGCAAAGGATGAGGTTCAGAAGCTGAGGAGTGACACATGAAAGATCTGATTAATGAGGCAAAGAGAAGGAAATGGATGAGGTTAAGAAGCTGAGGAGTGACACATGAAAGAGCTGATTAATGAGACAAAGAGAAGGAAAAGGATGAGGTTAAGAAGCTGAGGAGTGACACATGAAAGAGCTAATTAATGAGACAAAGAGAAAGAAAAGGATGAGGTTAAGAATATGAGAGATGTGTCAGAGGGAGCTGATTAATGAGACAAAGAGAAGGAAAAGGATGAGGTTAAGAAGCTGAGGAGTGACGCATGAAAGAGCTAATTAATGAGACAAAGAGAAAGAGAAGGATGAGGTTAAGAAGCTGAGGAATGACACATGAAAGAGCTGATTAATGAGACAAAGAGAAAGAGAAGGATGAGGTTAAGAAGCAGAGAGACGTGTCAGAGGGAGCTGATTAATGAGACAAAGAGAAGGAAAAGGATGAGGTTAAGAAGCTGAGGAGTGACACATGAAAGAGCTGATTAATGAGACAAAGAGAAAGAAAAGGATGAGGTTAAGAAGCAGAGAGATGTGTCAGAGGGAGCTGAGGCATTAGATAACGTGGACGTGATGGAGGAAAGAATTACAGACTATGGAAGGATTGTATGTAAATCTGCAAATAAAGAAAATTAAAAACAAATGTGAGTAAGGTGTGCAGTGTGGTGTGTATGTGAGCTATTAGAAACATATCTGTGAATGAATATGCTGGAAAAAAGGGAATGTAATAGTAATATTCGACCATTAAATAATTTGAAATTTGACTTTTTATTTAAAAATCCAAAACTCTTCTTTTTTGACAAGTTGAGCTGATCTATCACTTGATCAATGGCTTGAAATCTCAAGATCGATTGTTGCTTCACGCTATGTTTTGAAAAAGTCTTTCCACAGGAGTTTAAGGAGAGATAACGGTAAAAGATAATAAAGGGGCTAGATTATGAGTAAAGCGCTAACTGCAGCAGACAAGCAATATCAGTTCTTTTCATGTGGCAGAAATAGCCTGCGTATTAAAATTTAAAAGTAAACGCAAGAGTGCAATTGCTCATCAAGTTAGCGCAACTTCAGAGCTTGCGTAAAGGATGGGGAAGAAAAAAGATGCACTAAACACTACATAAATATATGTAAATGTACACACTCATATAAACACATTCTGATAAAAATTATTAAAAATAATAATAAAACAGTTATTTGGCTCAAAGATATATGGTATAAGGTGTTTGAAAAAAAGGGCTGCAAAGAGTGTATGTGTACATATGTATCTATGTATTTACTAGCTGTTGCCCGTGGCTTCACTCACATGGATTTTGTGATTTGTAAAAAATAGCAAAAAACAAGAGCACTCCCAACGACGTGTGCCCTCACGTCTGTGCCCGTTATGGTTGCACACTTGCTGACATGATCTTCGTGAGTTTTTGTTAATTATCTGTGTTTCTCATACATGGGCACCAATCTTCTAAGTTGTGGGTGGGGCATCAGTCCGGCATATCAAAGAAGCGGCTAGATTTAGAGTTTGGCGTTAGCCGTCAAAACCAGCGTTAGAGACTCCTAACGCTGGTTTTGGGCTACCGCTGGAATTTAGAGTCAGTCAGGAAAGGGTCTAACGCTCACTTTGCAGCCGCGACTTTTCCATACCGCAGATCCCCCTACGCCAATTGCGTATCCTATCTTTTCAATGGGATCTTCCTAACGCCGGTATTTAGAGTCTTGGCTGAAGTGAGCGGTAGAGCCTCTACCGACAAAACTCCAGCCGCAGAAAAAAGTCAGTAGTTAAGAGCTTTCTGGGCTAACGCCGGTTTATAAAGCTCCTAACTACTGTGCTCTAAAGTACACTAACACCCATAAACTATCTATGTACCCCTAAACCGAGGTCCCCCCACATCGCCGCCACTATAATAAATATTTTTAACCCCTAATCTGTCGACCGCACACCCACCGCAACCTACATTTATCCCTATGTACCCCTAATCTGCTGCCCCTAACACCGCCGACCCCTATATTATATTTATTAATCCCTAATCTGCCACCACCAACGTCGCTGCTACCTACCTACACTTATTAACCCCTAATCTGCCAACCGGACCTTGCCGCTACTCTAATAAATGTATTAACCCCTAAACCGCCTCACTCCTGCCTCAATAACCCTGTAATAAATATTATTAACCCCTAATCTGCCCTCCCTACCATCGCCGACACCTAACTTCAAGTATTACCCCCTAATCTGCCGACCGGACCTCACCGCTACTATAATAATGTATTAACCCTTAAGCTAGTCTAACCCTAACACACAACCCCCCTAAGTTAAATATATTTAAATCTATCAAAATAAATTACTCTATTAAATTAAATTATTCCTATTTAACCCCCTTAGTGACCGAGGACGGTGCAGGATCGTCCTTGAAAAAAAAAGGCAGTTACGCCTTGACGACGTAACCCTTGCACGTCCTCCGGCTAAGAGAGTGCTGGAAGCGATCAAGATCGCTTTCCAGGCACTATTACAGTACTGCAGGGATGCCTCGATGTCCTGGGCATCCCTGCAGTGCTGTTACGAGTGCCGGGATCCGGATTGATCACTCCCACTTGAGTGATCACTCCGGTTTTGCTCACACGTGGAGGCCCGGGGCAAGTGCAGCAGAGCATCGGAAGCGATCGGACACGCTTCCAATGCTCTGCTAGTGTGCTAAGTGCCTCGGTGGGTCGAGGCACTTAGTTAGTAAATAAATTAAATAAAAATTGTTAAAAAAAAAAACGGTAATAAAATAAAAAGCCCCCACATATAGCCCCCCCCCTCCCCCATGAGGCTTCCAAAATGGCGATGCCCGGTGCATCATGGGGCCTCTGGGGGTGTCCCTAGCCTGTCTCACCATAGGGGCAAGCTAGGGTCACCCAATCTGAGCCTTCTTAGAAAAAAATAAAAATAATAATAAAATCTCCCATTTGTCTGATCAGGTCAATATTTGTAAATATTGACTCTGATCAGTGTGGATCTCCCTCCCTCTCCTCACTTGCTATTTTGTTGGAGAGAGAGAGAGACCTGTATTTCAGCAGAGAGAGATTTATTTCTTTTATTTGTTAAAAAATTTAAAATCCAAAGGCTCTTTTCAGAGCCATTAACCCCTAGCTTGCCAATGATCACTATAAATCACTGGCAGTAGCACAGCTGCACTTTTTTTTGCTGTCTGTGCATTTTTTAGGGGTTATTTTTGTAGTTTGTATTTTTTTTTAAAAACCCAAAGGCTCCTTTCAGAGCCATTTAGCTAATTTAATTTAATTTAAAGACTCTATTTAACCCCTAGCTTGCCAGTGATCGCTATACATCACTGGCATTAGCATAGCTGTACTTTTTTGCTTGTCTGTGCATTTTTTAGGGGTTTAATTTTTGTTGTTGTAATTTTGTAAAAAACCTAAACGCTCCTTTCAGAGCCATTTAGCTAATTTAATTTAATTTAAATAGTATTTAACCCCTAAGCTTGCAGTGATCGCTATAAATCACTGGCATTAGCATAGCTGTACTTTTTTGCTGTCTGTGCATTTTTTTAGGGGTTAATTTTTGTTGTTGTAATTTTTTAAAAACCCAAGGCTCCTTTCAGAGCATTTAGCCTAATTTAATTTAATTTTAAAGAGTATTTAACCCCTAGCTTGCCAGTGATCGCTATAAATCTCTGGCATTAGCATAGCTGTACTTTTTTGCTGTCTGTGCATTTTTTTAGGGGTTAATTTTTGTTGTTGTAATTTTTAAAAACCCAAAGGCTCCTTTCAGAGCCATTTAGCTAATTTAATTTAATTTAAAGAGTATTTAACCCCTAGCTTGCCAGTGATCGCTATAAATCACTGGCATTAGCATAGCTGTACTTTTTTTAAAAAAAACAAAGGCATTTAGTTAATTTAATTTAATTTAAAGAGTATTTAACCCCTAGCTTGCCAGTGATCGCTATAAATCACTGGCATTATCATAGCTGTACTTTTTTGCTGTCTGTGCATTTTTTTTAGGGGTTAATTTTTGTTGTTGTAATTTTTTAAAAACCCAAAGGCTCCTTTCAGAGCCATTTAGCTAATTTAATTTAATTTAAAGAGTATTTAACCCCTAGCTTGCCAGTGATCGCTATAAATCACTGGCATTAGCATAGCTGTAACTTTTTTAAAAAAAAACCCAAAGGCATTTAGTTAATTAATTAATTTTGGTTTTCTGTGACAGATACAAAAATGTCACAGAAAAGATATAGTGCTGAGGAGGCGTATGCCATCCTTGCGTCCAGAGTCAGATGGCCTCTATGTCTGACTCAGACCCCAATTTTGACCCTGCCATATGCTCAGATACATCATTAGATGCAGTCTCAAACCTGATAGTGATGTATCTGTGGCTGCTAGCCCCCCCTGCCAGCCCCCCTGCTAGCCCCCTGCCAGCCCCCCTGCTAGAAGGAGGCGTGTTGCTGCCATTGCCGCTGAGAGTGGGTAACGCCTCATCTCCAGAGGCCAGATATCCCACCCTTCACAGCAAATGCTGGCATAAATATAGATGTGGCAGGTTTTAGCCCCCAACAGTTTCTGGAGGTGTTTCTGGGTGATGATGTATTGGGGAACATTGTCGGCCCAAAACTAATTTATATGCCCATCAGTACCGTGCTGCAAAGCCTGAAACATATTTGGCAAAGCAGCAATGGGCCCCCATCAATGTGCCAGAATTTAAAAAATTCTGGGCATTGACTATGCTGATGGGCATCATAAAGAAACCCTCCGTTCGCTCCTACTGGAGCAGTAGCCCCATCTGCTCTACCCCCATTTTCTCCCAGAGTATGTCGAGGCAGAGATATGAAATGATTCTTCATTTCATGCACTTCAGCGACAACAGCCTGTGCCCCCCTAGGGAGCATCCCCAATTTGACAGGCTGTATAAAATCCGCCCCCTGATTACCCACTTTTCTGCCAGGTTTGCAGAGGCTTATACACCTGGAAGGAATATATGCGTTGATGAATCCCTGATGAAGTATAAGGGAAGGCTGGGATTCAAGCAGTATATTCCTTCCAAGCGCTCCAGGTATGGGGTAAAGGTGTATAAGCTCTGTGAGAGCGAGACTGGGAATACTCAGGCCTTCCGGGTGTATGAGGGAAAGGATAGCCACCTTGACCCTCCAGGTTGCCCAGAACATATGGGAACCACTGGCAAGATTGTCTGGGACCTGATATTACCCCTAATGAACAAAGGGTATCACTTGTACTTAGACAATTTTTATACAAGTGTCCTTTTGTTCAAGCTACTGTATTGCTTTGATACAGTAGCTTGCGGTACTATTAAAAAGAACCGCAAAGGTTTCCCAGGACAACTTGTACGCACCCGGCTACGAAGGGGGGAGACCTCAGCTCTGCGCCAAGAGGAGCTGTTGGCACTTAAGTACAGAGACAAGAAGGATGTATACCTTCTTACCACCATCCACACAGAGAGGACGGTGGCGGTCTCTGTACGTGGCAGAGCTGAGATCATAAGGAAGCCAGTGTGCATCAAGTCTTATAACCGACATATGGGTGGGGTTGATCTGGCAGATCAGCTGCTGCAGCCCTACCTAATTATGCGGAAGACAAGGGCCTGGTACAAAAAGGTTGCAATTTACCTAATGCAGATTGCAACCCACAACGCTTTTTTGTTGTTCAAAAAAGCAAACCCCGGAATGAAACAGACTTTTTTACAATTTCAGCTCCAGATCATTTCGGGGATTTTGTACCATGATGCACCTGCTCCCCGGGCGGTGATGGGAGAGAGCAGAGTTGGGGCTACTCATTTTATTTTTAAAATCCCCCCTACTGCCGCAAAGCAGAGACCACAAAAAAAATGCAGAGTCTGTACCAAGAGAGGGCAGAGAAGGGACACTGTATATCACTGTCCTGATTGCCCTGGACAGCCTGGACTCTGCATTGGGGACTGCTTCAAGCGGTACCATACAATGGTCAATTTTTAAAAAATAAATACATTTGCTGTTATTTTTTTTTTGTTATGTTTACTGTTAAATTTTTTGTTGTTATTTTTTTACTTTTAATGTGCCAGATTTTTACATTTCACTAATATATTTTTTTTTCTAAAATGGGGCTGTTCTTTTTTTTTTTTTTTACAAAAACCCCTGTCAAACCTATGCATGGGGGACATAGGTGTTCTCAAGGTGCCTTGCAGAAAACAACCTGTAGTATTTTTTTTGCACTAACTTACAACAGTCTCTCCTAAATCATAGTCAAAAAGCAATGTGTGTGTAAAAATGAAAATTGAAAAAATGCCACCATACACTTTCTCCAATTTTTTTTAGCTAAAACAGTTACTTCAAATGCATCAAAGCACACCATATACAATACCTTGGGGTGTCAACATTTCAAAAATATGCACATTCATGGCAATAAATAAAAGTGGGGTTTACAATAGGCCCCAAACTAAAGATAGGCCTATCAGAAGAAATACTCTCACTTAATAACTAAAATCACAAGTCATAAAATTGTAACATAACCTTCCCAAAATCCTGGCAAACCTATGCATGGGGGGCATAGGTGTACTCAGGGTGCCTAGCAGAAAACAACCTGAAGTATTTTTTTGCACTAACTTACAACAGTCTCTCCTAAATCATAGTCAAAAAGCAATGTGTGTGTAAAAATGAAAATTGAAAAAATGCCACCATACACTTTCTCCAATTTTTTTTAGCTAAAACAGTTACTTCAAATGCATCAAAGCACACCATATACAATACCTTGGGGTGTCAACATTTCAAAAATATGCACATTCATGGAAACAAATAAATTGGGGTATGTTAAAATACCCCCAAAAAGACAATAGGCAAAGAAAATATGTTAAATGTGAAAAAAAAATCACAAACGCATGTTGGACATTTGGCATTACACCCCCCGAACAAGCCAAGAAACTTATGCATAGGTGGTATCACTGTACTCAGGAGATGTTGGTGAACACATATTGGGGTCTTCTTTGGCAGTAACACATAACAGGAGCTGAGAATTCATGTCTAAAGTACAATGTGTGTGAAAAATAACACACAAGAAATGACTGCCTAATAGTTTGACAAAGAATTAGTGCATGGAAAGTGTTAAAATACCAGCATTTGAAATACCCTAGGGTGTCTACTTTTCAAAAATATATGGTTTGATGGGGGTAAATTACATTGGCCGGCTTCAGAAATGTCCTACATAGGACATGGGTGCATGGGATGTGAAAATTCCAATTTGAAAAACTGGAATGTGCCCCCTAAAAATAAGGCCTTTTAGCCCCCAGAGAACCCAACACACCTATACATGGGTGGTATCACTGTACTCAGGAGATGTTGTTGAATACATATTGAGGTTTTTTTTGGCAGTAACACATAACAGGGACTGAGAATATATGCCTAAAGTACAACGTGTGTGAAAAATAACACAAAAAAAATGACTACCCAAAAGTTTGACAAAGACTAGTGGTTGAAATAGTGCATGGAAAGTGTTAAAATACCAGCATTTGAAATACCCTAGGGTGTCTACTTTTCAAAAATATATGGTTTGATGGGGGTAATTTACATTGGCTGGCTTCAGAAATGTCCCAAATAGGACATGGGTGCATGATGACAGATGTGAAAATTCCAAGTTGAAAAACTGGAATGCGCCCCCTAAAATTAAGGCCTTTTAGCCCCCAGAGAACCCGACACACCTATACATGGGGGGTATCACTGTACTCAGGAGATGTTGTTGAATACATATTGAGTTTTTTTTTGGCAGTAACACATAACAGGGACTGAGAATATATGCCTAAAGTACAATGTGTGTGAAAAATAATGCAAAAAAATGACTACCTAAAAGTTTGACAAAGACTAGTGGTTGAATTAGTGCATGGAAAGTGTTAAAATACCAGCATTTGAAATACCCTAGGGTGTCTACTTTTCAAAAATATATGGTTTGATGGGGGTAATTTACATTGGCCGGCTTCAGAAATGTCCCAAATAGGACATGGGTGCATGATGACAGATGTGAAAATTCCAAGTTGAAAAACTGGAATGCGCCCCCTAAAATTAAGGCCTTTTAGCCCCCAGAGAACCCGACACACCTATACATGGGGGGTATCACTGTACTCAGGAGATGTTGTTGAATACATATTGAGGTTTTTTTTGGCAGTAACACATAACAGGGACTGAGAATATATGCCTAAAGTACAATGTGTGTGAAAAATAATGCAAAAAAATGACTACCTAAAAGTTTGACAAAGACTAGTGGTTGAATTAGTGCACTGAAAGTGTTAAAATACCAGCATTTGAAATACCCTAGGGTGTCTACTTTTCAAAAATATATGGTTTGATGGGGGTAATTTACATTGGCCGGCTTCAGAAATGTCCCAAATAGGACATGGGTGCATGATGACAGATGTGAAAATTCCAAGTTGAAAAACTGGAATGCGCCCCCTAAAATTAAGGCCTTTTAGCCCCCAGAGAACCCGACACACCTATACATGGGGGGTATCACTGTACTCAGGAGATGTTGTTGAATACATATTGAGTTTTTTTTTGGCAGTAACACATAGCAGGGACTGAGAATATATGCCTAAAGTACAATGTGTGTGAAAAATAATGCAAAAAAATGACTACCTAAAAGTTTGACAAAGACTAGTGGTTGAATTAGTGCATGGAAAGTGTTAAAATACCAGCATTTGAAATACCCTAGGGTGTCTACTTTTCAAAAATATATGGTTTGATGGGAGTAATTTACATTGGCCGGCTTCAGAAATGTCCCAAATAGGACATGGGTGCATGATGACAGATGTGAAAATTCCAAGTTGAAAAACTGGAATGCGCCCCCTAAAATTAAGGCCTTTTAGCCCCCAGAGAACCCGACACACCTATACATGGGGGGTATCACTGTACTCAGAAGTTGTTGTTGAACACATATTGAGGTGTTTTTGGTCAGTAACATATAACAGGAACTGAGAATCCATGCCTAAAGTACAATGCGTGTGAAAAATAACACACCAAAATGACTACCCAAAAGTTTGACAAAGACTGGTGGTTGAATTAGTGCATGCAAAGTGTTAAAATACCAGCATTTGAAATACCCTAGGGTGTCTACTTTTTAAAAATATATGGTTTGATGGGGGTAATTTGCATTGTCCGGCTTCAGAAATGTCCCAAATAGGACATGGGTGCATGACGACAGATGTGAAAATTCCAAATTAAAAAACTGGAATGCGCCCCCTAAAAATAAGGCCTTTTAGCCCCCAGAGAACCCAACAGACCTATACATGGGTGGTATCACTGTACTCAGGAGATGTTGTTGAATACATATTGAGGTTTTTTTTGGCAGTAACACATAACAGGGACTGAGAATATATGCCTAAAGTACAACGTGTGTGAAAAATAACACAAAAAAAATGACTACCCAAAAGTTTGACAAAGACTAGTGGTTGAAATAGTGCATGGAAAGTGTTAAAATACCAGCATTTGAAATACCCTAGGGTGTCTACTTTTCAAAAATATATGGTTTGATGGGGGTAATTTACATTGGCTGGCTTCAGAAATGTCCCAAATAGGACATGGGTGCATGATGACAGATGTGAAAATTCCAAGTTGAAAAACTGGAATGCGCCCCCTAAAATTAAGGCCTTTTAGCCCCCAGAGAACCCGACACACCTATACATGGGGGGTATCACTGTACTCAGGAGATGTTGTTGAATACATATTGAGTTTTTTTTTGGCAGTAACACATAACAGGGACTGAGAATATATGCCTAAAGTACAATGTGTGTGAAAAATAATGCAAAAAAATGACTACCTAAAAGTTTGACAAAGACTAGTGGTTGAATTAGTGCATGGAAAGTGTTAAAATACCAGCATTTGAAATACCCTAGGGTGTCTACTTTTCAAAAATATATGGTTTGATGGGGGTAATTTACATTGGCCGGCTTCAGAAATGTCCCAAATAGGACATGGGTGCATGATGACAGATGTGAAAATTCCAAGTTGAAAAACTGGAATGCGCCCCCTAAAATTAAGGCCTTTTAGCCCCCAGAGAACCCGACACACCTATACATGGGGGGTATCACTGTACTCAGGAGATGTTGTTGAATACATATTGAGGTTTTTTTTGGCAGTAACACATAACAGGGACTGAGAATATATGCCTAAAATACAAAGTGTGTGAAAAATAATGCAAAAAAATGACTACCTAAAAGTTTGACAAAGACTAGTGGTTGAATTAGTGCACGGAAAGTGTTAAAATACCAGCATTTGAAATACCCTAGGGTGTCTACTTTTCAAAAATATATGGTTTGATGGGGGTAATTTACATTGGCCGGCTTCAGAAATGTCCCAAATAGGACATGGGTGCATGATGACAGATGTGAAAATTCCAAGTTGAAAAACTGGAATGCGCCCCCTAAAATTAAGGCCTTTTAGCCCCCAGAGAACCCGACACACCTATACATGGGGGGTATCACTGTACTCAGGAGATGTTGTTGAATACATATTGAGTTTTTTTTTGGCAGTAACACATAGCAGGGACTGAGAATATATGCCTAAAGTACAATGTGTGTGAAAAATAATGCAAAAAAATGACTACCTAAAAGTTTGACAAAGACTAGTGGTTGAATTAGTGCATGGAAAGTGTTTAAATACCAGCATTTGAAATACCCTAGGGTGTCTACTTTTCAAAAATATACGGTTTGATGGGAGTAATTTACATTGGCCGGCTTCAGAAATGTCCCAAATAGGACATGGGTGCATGATGACAGATGTGAAAATTCCAAGTTGAAAAACTGGAATGCGCCCCCTAAAATTAAGGCCTTTTAGCCCCCAGAGAACCCGACACACCTATACATGGGGGGTATCACTGTACTCAGAAGTTGTTGTTGAACACATATTGAGGTGTTTTTGGTCAGTAACATATAACAGGAACTGAGAATCCATGCCTAAAGTACAATGCGTGTGAAAAATAACACACCAAAATGACTACCCAAAAGTTTGACAAAGACTGGTGGTTGAATTAGTGCATGCAAAGTGTTAAAATACCAGCATTTGAAATACCCTAGGGTGTCTACTTTTTAAAAAATATATGGTTTGATGGGGGTAATTTGCATTGTCCGGCTTCAGAAATGTCCCAAATAGGACATGGGTGCATGACGACAGATGTGAAAATTCCAAATTAAAAAACTGGAATGCGCCCCCTAAAAATAAGGCCTTTTAGCCCCCAGAGAACCCAACAGACCTATACATGGGTGGTATCACTGTACTCAGGAGATGTTGTTGAATACATATTGAGGTTTTTTTTGGCAGTAACACATAACAGGGACTGAGAATATATGCCTAAAGTACAACGTGTGTGAAAAATAACACAAAAAAAATGACTACCCAAAAGTTTGACAAAGACTAGTGGTTGAAATAGTGCATGGAAAGTGTTAAAATACCAGCATTTGAAATACCCTAGGGTGTCTACTTTTCAAAAATATATGGTTTGATGGGGGTAATTTACATTGGCTGGCTTCAGAAATGTCCCAAATAGGACATGGGTGCATGATGACAGATGTGAAAATTCCAAGTTGAAAAACTGGAATGCGCCCCCTAAAATTAAGGCCTTTTAGCCCCCAGAGAACCCGACACACCTATACATGGGGGGTATCACTGTACTCAGGAGATGTTGTTGAATACATATTGAGGTTTTTTTGGCAGTTACACATAACAGGGACTGAGAATATATGCCTAAAGTACAATGTGTGTGAAAAATAATGCAAAAAAATGACTACCTAAAAGTTTGACAAAGACTAGTGGTTGAATTAGTGCATGGAAAGTGTTAAAATACCAGCATTTGAAATACTCTAGGGTGTCTACTTTTCAAAAATATATGGTTTGATGGGGGTAATTTACATTGGCCGGCTTCAGAAATGTCCCAAATAGGACATGGGTGCATGATGACAGATGTGAAAATTCCAAGTTGAAAAACTGGAATGCGCCCCCTAAAATTAAGGCCTTTTAGCCCCCAGAGAACCCGACACACCTATACATGGGGGGTATCACTGTACTCAGGAGATGTTGTTGAATACATATTGAGGTTTTTTTTGGCAGTAACACATAACAGGGACTGAGAATATATGCCTAAAGTACAATGTGTGTGAAAAATAATGCAAAAAAATGACTACCTAAAAGTTTGACAAAGACTGGTGGTTGAATTAGTGCATGCAAAGTGTTAAAATACCAGCATTTGAAATACCCTAGGGTGTCTACTTTTTAAAAATATATGGTTTGATGGGGGTAATTTGCATTGTCCGGCTTCACAAATGTCCCAAATAGGACATGGGTGCATGACGACAGATGTGAAAATTCCAAATTAAAAAACTGGAATGCGCCCCCTAAAAATAAGGCCTTTTAGCCCCCAGAGAACCCAACAGACCTATACATGGGTGGTATCACTGTACTCAGGAGATGCTGCTGAAGACATATTGGGGTGTTATTTGGCAGTAACCCTTAACGTTCTCAGTAAATGTATTCTTGAATTGCTATTTTGTCAAAAAATCACCACTTTTTTTTTTTTTAAAACTTTGGCATAGATTGGTGGTAAAATAGTTGCATGGAAAGAGTCAAAATACCCCATGTTTAATACCTTAGGTTGTGTTCTTTTAAAAAATATATATATGTGAAGGGTTAATCAGGGATTCCTGACAGATATCAGTGTTCCAATGTAACTATCGCTAATTTTTTTAAAAAATTTTTGGAAATAGCAAAGTGCTACTTGTACTTATTGCCCTATAACTTGCAAAAAAAGCAAAGAACATGTAAACATTGAGTATTTCTAAACTCAGGACAAAATTTAGAAACTATTTAGCATGGGAGTTTTTTGGTAGTTGTTGAAGTGTAGGAGATTTTGAGGGTCAAAGTTAGAAAAAGTGTGTTTTTTTCAATTTTTTCCTCATATTTTATAAAAATTTTTATAGTAAATTATAAGATATGATGAAAATAATGGTATCTTTAGAAAGTCCATTTAATGGCGAGAAAAACGGTATATAATATGTGTGGGTACAGTAAATGAGTAAGAGGAAAATTACAGCTAAACACAAACACCGCAGAAATGTAAAAATAGCCTTGGTCCCAAACGGACAGAAAATGGAAAAGTGTTGCGGTCATTAAGGGGTTAAAGCTAAATACGTACCTGTAAAATAAACCCTAATATAGCTACAATATAAATTATAATTATATTGTAGCTATTTTAGGATTAATATTTATTTTACAGGCAACTTTTTATTTATTTTAACCAGGTACAATAGCTATTAAATAGTTAATAACTATTTAATAGCTACCTAGTTAAAATAATTACAAAATTACCTGTAAAATAAATTCTTACCTAAGTTACAATTAAACCTAACACTACACTATCATTAAATTAATTAAATAAAATACCTACAATTAAACCTAACACTACACTATCAATAAATTAATTACATGAAATACCTACAAATAAATACAATTAAATAAACTAACTAAAGTACAAAAAATAAAAAAAGCTAAGTTACAAAAAATATAAAAACATAAAACATAATAAAAATATTACAACAATTTTAAGCTAATTACACCTACTCTATGCCCCCTAATAAAATAACAAAGCCCCCCAAAATAAAAAAATGCCCTACCCTATTCTAAAATAAAAATAGAAAAGCTCTTTTACCTTACCTTTTGCAGGGCATGCCCCAAAGAATTCAGCTTTTTTGCCTGAAAAAAAAAGATACAATACCCCCCCCAACATTACAACCCACCACCCACATACCCCTAATCTAACCCAAACCCCCCTTAAATAAACCTAACACTAAGCCCCTGAAGATCTTCCTACCTTGTCTTCACCACACCGGGTATCTATCACCGATCCGTCCAGGCTCCAAAGTCTTCATCCAAGCCCAAGCGGGGGCTGGAGATCCATCATCCGGCTGAAGTCTTCTATCAAGCGGCAAGAAGAAGTCCAGAAGAGGCTCCAAAGTCTTCATCCTATCTGGGCAGAAGAGGAGATCCGGACCGGCAACCATCTTGATCCAAGCAGCATCTTCTATCTTCATCCGATGACGAGCGGCTCCATCTTGAAGACCTCCGGCGCGGATCCATCCTCTTCTTCTGACGTCCTAAGTCCGAATGAAGGTTCCTTTAAATGACATCATCCAAGATGGCGTCCCTCGAATTCCAGTTGGCTGATAGGATTCTATCAGCCAATCGGAATTAAGGTAGGGAAAATCTGATTGGCTGATTGAATCAGCCAATCAGATTGAGCTCGCATTCTATTGGCTGTTCCGATCAGCCAATAGAATGCGAGCTCAATCTGATTGGCTGATTGGATCAGCCAATCGGATTGAACTTGAATCTGATTGGCTGATTCCATCAGCCAATCAGATTTTTCCTACCTTAATTCCGATTGGCTGATAGAATCCTATCAGCCAATCGGCATTCGAGGGATGCCATCTTGGATGACGTCATTTAAAGGAACCTTCATTCGGACTTAGGACGTCGGAAGAAGAGGATGGATCCGCGCCGGAGGTCTTTAAGATGGAGCAGCTCGTCATCGGATGAAGATAGAAGATGCCGCTTGGATCAAGATGGTTGCCGATCCGGATCTCCTCTTCTGCCCGGATAGGATGAAGACTTTGGAGCCTCTTCTGGACTTCTTCTTGCCGCTTGATAGAAGACTTCACCCGGATGATGGATCTCCAGCCTCCGCTTGGGCTTGGATGAAGACTTCGGAGGAGCCTCTTGTGGACCGATCGGTGATACCGGGCATGGTGAAGACAAGGTAGGAAGATCTTCAGGGGCTTAGTGTTAGGTTTATTTAAGGGGGGTTTGGGTTAGATTAGGGGTATGTGGGTGGTGGGTTGTAATGTTGGGGGGGTATTGTATGTTTTTTTTTCCAGGCAAAAGAGCTGAATTCTTTGGGGCATGCCCCACAAAAGGACCTTTTGAGGGCTGGTAAGGTAAAAGAGCTTTTCTATTTTAATTTTAGAATAGGGTAGGGCATTTTTTTATTTTGGGGGGCTTTGTTATTTTATTAGGGGGCTTAGAGTAGGTGTAATTAGCTTAAAATTGTTGTAATATTTTTATTATGTTTGTAATTAATTTTTTTATTTTTTGTAACTTAGCTTTTTTTATTTTTTGTACTTTAGTTAGTTTATTTAATTGTATTTATTTGTAGGTATTTTATTTAATTAATTTATTGATAGTGTAGTGTTAGGTTTAATTGTAACTTAGGTTAGGATTTATTTTACAGGTAATTTTGTAATTATTTTAACTAGGTAGCTATTAAATAGTTATTAACTATTTAATAGCTATTGTACCTGGTTAAAATAATTACAAAGTTGCCTGTAAAATAAATATTATTCCTAAAATAGCTACAATATAATTATAATTTATATTGTAGCTATATTAGGGTTTATTTTACAGGTAAGTATTTAGCTTTAAATAGGAATAATTTATTTAATAAGAGTTAATTTATTTAGTTAGATTTAAATTATATTTAACTTAGGGGAGTGTTAGTGTTAGGGTTAGACTTAGCTTTAGGGGTTAATACATTTATTAGAGTAGCGGTGAGGTCCGGGGTTAATACTTGAAGTTAGGTGTCAGCGATGTTAGGGAGGGCAGATTAGGGGTTAATACTATTTATTATAGGGTTAGTGAGGCGGATTAGGGGTTAATATATTTATTATAGTAGCGGTGAGGTCCGGTCGGCAGATTAGGGGTTAATTATTGTAGGTAGCTGGCGGCGACGTTGTGTGGGGCAGATTAGGGGTTAATAAATATTATATAGGGGTCGGCGGTGTTAGGGGCAGCAGATTAGGGGTACATAGGGATAATGTAGGTTGCGGCGGTGTACGGAGCGGCAGATTAGGGGTTAAAAAAATATGCAGGGGTCAGCGATAGCGGGGGTGGCAGATTATCGGTTAATAAGTGTAAGGTTAGGGGTGTTTAGACTCGGGGTACATGTTTTGGTGTTAGGTGCAGACTTAGAAAGTGTTTCTGCATAGGAAACAATGGGGTTGCGTTAGGAGCTGAACGCTGCTGTTTTGCAGGTGTTAGGTTTTTTTTCAGCTCAAACTGCCCCATTGTTTTCTATGGGGGAATCGTGCATGAGCACGTTTTTGAAGCTGGCCGCGTCCGTAAGCACCGCTGGTATTGAGAGTTGCAGTGGCGGTAAATATGCTATACGCTCCCTTTTTGGAGCCTAACGCAGCCCTTCTGTGAACTCTAAATACCAGCGGTATTTAAAAGGTGCGGGGGAAAAAAAGCCAGCGTTAGCTACGCGGGTCGTTACCAACAAAACTCTAAATCTAGCCGATATTTTGTTATTATTATTATTCTGTTTGCAATTACTTTAATATAAATTGTAATTATATATTATAACACAACTGTCAGATGTAAAAAAGAGTATTCATTTTTTTAGTGATATCCAGAACTACTGACGTTAGGAGCAAGAAATTTGGCATGCAAACTTACTTTATAATGAAGATTTTAAATTATAATTTTTATTTTTCTAACAGCTTCAGTTTTTGAGATATGGGTATCCTCATAAATCACCCACCCCCTTAAAGGGACATTAAACCCAATTGTTTTCTTTTGTGATTCAGATAGAGCATGCAATTTTAAGCAACTTTCTAATTTACTCCTATTATCAATTTTTCTTCGTTCTCTTGCTATCTGTATTTGAAAAAGAAGGCATCTAAGCTTCGTTTTTTGGTTCAGTACTCTGGACAGCACTTTTATATTGGTGTATAAATGTATCCACAAAACAGCAATAACAACCCAGGTTGTTCACCAAAAATGGGCCGGCATCTAAACTTACATTCTTGCATTTCAAATAAAGATACCAAGAGAATGAAGAAAAATTGATAATAGGAGTAAATTAGAAAGATGGTTAAAATTCCCTGCTCTATCTAAATCACGAAAGAAAAAATTTGGGTTCAGTGTCTCTTTAAGTGGATTTGTTTCAGAAATGGAAAAAAAAAAGTTTCTTTATTTTTAAAGGAGAATGTAAATAACAATTTCACGTCCGTAACATCTTTCCACATCCATAAGTGGATTTTCGGGCACTGGTAAAACACGTGTTTCTTTATTTTTAAAGGAGAATGTAAATACCAATTTTCATGTCTGTAACATCTTCGGTTTGTGAGATATAGGTATCCTCATAAATCACCTACCCCCTTTTACCCCCCTTAAGTGGATTTTCAGTAAATGGTAAAACAGACGCTTCATTATTTTTAAAGTGAATCAGAATATGATAATGTCCACAGCACTTTAAAATAATCAATATCTTTATTAGGACATAAAAGTCACAGCGACGTTTCGGGGATAACACCCCTTAATCATGCATGATTAAGGGGTGTTATCCCGAAACGTCGCTGTGACTTTAATGTCCTAATAAAGATATTGGGGCATATTTATCAATGTCTGTCGGACCTGATCCGACAGTGCGGATCAGGTCCGCCAGACCTCGCTGAATACGGCGAGCTATACGCTCGCCGTATTCAGCATTGCACCAGCAGCTCACAAGAGCTGCTGGTGCAACGCCGCCCCCTGCAGACTCGCGGCCAATAGGCCGCCAGCAGGGGGTGTCAATCAACCCGATCGTACTCGATCGGGTTGAATTGTGGCGATGTCTGTCCGCCTGCTCTGACAGGTTATGGAGCAGCGGTCTTTGTGACCGCTGCTTCATAACTGCTGTTTCTGGCGAGCCTGCAGGCTTGCCAGAAACACGGGGCATCAAGCTCCATACGGAGCTTGATAAATATGCCCCATTGATTATTTTAAAGTGCTGTGGACATTCTCATATTCCGATTCTCTTTTTGGTGAATGGGCAGCTCACCTGTCTTCACGAGCACTGGACTCAGAATAGTGCTGTTCTGATACATACAGTCTACATTATTTTAAAAAGGAGAATCTAAATACCAATTTTCACGTCTGTAACATCTTTGGTTTTTGAGATATAGGTATACTCATAAATCACCCCCCTTCTCACCCCCCTTAAGTGGATACAAATATACATATGTGCATTGGAGCCCTTTCCAGTAAAAACCATAAAACTTGAAAAAACATTTGTATTCAAAATTAATATTTAATAATGTTTTTAACTGTATTTACTATAAATATTTCACATTCCAATGTTCTTCACATAGAGGAATATGTTCTAACTATTTTTAAAATGATATTCCTATATATGTCTGTATATAGCAATACCTATATATAATCAATATTCTCCACAGAAAATGTTGACAGCCGGGTGGCATTATAAAGTAGCCGGGTGGCATTATGAAATACTTTCACAAAGGATATAGCATGTAAGACTCGAAGTGGCTTGCAAAACAGGAGAATAGAAGTTAGGCTAAAAGGTCCTTTTTATTGGATATACAGGTAAAAATCAAAAGGCACAGCAACACAGATTTTACCACAGCTGACTCAACGGCACTTCATCAGAGCTTATTAACAGGTGTGTATAGCTTGCCTTTATACCTCTAGGAGGTGTATTCATTCAGGCAAAGTTGAACAATATATATATATATATAAGTATAGATGTAAACATAAGCCAACAGCAAAATAAAAACAAAATACACAATACACAACCTATCACCAATCATTCTACACGTATTTAAGTCAAATGCCAGTGAATTCCATGAGAAATGACAGGTATGTATATATGATTGCCTTCCAAATGTATAACAATGTAACCCAAGTCCCCCTTATAAAGTCAAGGAAACAAGCCTAAAAGTGCATCACATATTAATAGTGGGTGTGTAAGAGAGCCCTATTCCGCATCAGACTTTATGCCTGATACCATTCTGACTAGGAGGCGTCTGAATGTGTTTTTGCTCACATTTTTTCCCCCTGAAGTGCTTACGATAACATTGCATTTAAGGATCACAGATCTTGTTCAATGCCGTAGATGAGTGTTAGCTGGATGGTCTGATTGGAAGAGGCTTCCATCTGGGACGACAGCCATGCAGACCAATTTCACGAGAGGTCCTTTTGGTCTCTCCTGAAAGCTGCTCCTTCCCAATCCAAAACGAGATGTAGAACAAATTCTGTGGGAGTACACAAAAAGAAAGGGCGCCTCATGGTGTAATACAGTTTACAAAACAAGCAATCAGCTAGATGTTTAGACGGGTACTCACAAAGAGGGCAGCACCCACTCATGCTTAGTCTGGCCTGCTGGGATATCTCAGTGCCCCAGCTCACTGCTCTTAGGAATCCACACACCTCAGTGTAGGGCGTCTCTTCAGGGAGAATAACTTAGGCTCTCAGTCGGAATAGATGATAGAAAATCCTTGCTTTTATTAAAATGCTGTATTTAAAACACACAGTGCACAGCAGTAACACTATGTAATAAAAGTGCGTAAAGTCATAAATTCATGCAACGCGTTTCTCAGCTACCACGCTGTTTCATCAGGCATATGTGTCCTAACTGAGAATCGGAAGCTATATACTGAACCTAATTAATCAGCATTAATTTAAAAAGCGCACACCTCCCAACATAGGTGTATCTATTCCCAGTTGTTCAAAATTAGCTTCTGATGTTACATACGATAAAATCACATGTTAAATATACAAAGTACAACAACCACTTTCATGTAGTAAGCCGTAGCTATACTAACCATTCCCCAATGTGTGAATCAGAGAGCCTGTATTGTTAGATCAATAAAATAGGAATCAGTGCTTAATAGCGGTTCGTTAATAATCAGTTATATACTGTACATAACATTGTAAATGTTAAACACTTGAACATAAACCCAATTGTTCACCTTAAGTCTTTAATGTGGTAAATACATTAGTCTTCTTTAAATGTAATCCCCTTCATAGTAGTAAACATTTGTAGGTGACCGATTTAAACATATGTTTATTTTCATATTTTCTAAAGCTGGGGTGAAATGGGCATTATTTTTCCGTTTGATTCTATTAGCCACCAATCGGAGCGCTTAGCGTCACTCAGTAAACATGCTTGTGTCTCTCCGGAGTGGTAAGGTTAAGGGTGAAATCCCTGATGACAGCTGATCTTATCCCAACAACTATGTCTGTCATTACGAGCTCCGTCAGGAGACCGGACCATGAAATGGCGATAATGTTGCGTACAAAATCGACATATAGCCAATACCAAATACCCACAGAATAAGGAAGGACCTAATAAGTACCCATACCATGAAACGTATCACATTTTAAAAGTGATACTAATCTATATATCCAAAAACACAATCATATATATGAGATAATATTCAGTGGATCACCGTATCGATAAGCCTACTAACTCTGATCTCCACTGACAGGGGATGCTAATGCTGGATAGCCGGACATAAAAGTGAAATAAATAGAAAATTTACAATATGAGAAAGCTTGAGATATGCTATGTGGCGCTACAATACTATAGCCACTATTACTATCTATATTGAACAAGTTAATATCAAGTGTATCCGCAAAAATAAGAGATAAAAGTGTACAATGTGAATGTGTCTCACTATAACCATAACCCTATTAAGGGGAATAAAATTAATAATATGTCCAGTCGTGGTCATTCTACCTAAAAGTGTAGGTGATATTATAATCGACAAATATGTTTCACTTTGAAAGTGAGCAAGTAAAATGTAACTGTCAATTACCTTAAATATTAAACCTATAAAAGTGTCTGTGAAAGAAAGATGATAGTTATTTATGATAAGCAATAACTATCTGTCTATATAATAACGTGTGGTGGTCTAACAATATTTAGTGAATATATCTATATTTAATATTTTAATGGTAATAAAAAACTGATGGATGTATCAAAATGGTTGATAAATCAATTGCATATAGTGAACCGTGAATATATACTATTAACCTAAAAAATGTATTAATGTGTTCAATTTTTCCCTATCATATCATTAAGTGAGTGCATGTTATAATCCAGGCTCTGTGGTGCACACATATAAGGATTACAAGTCCGACCCACGATTTAAAAAGCAGCCATAATAATGTTTTCGTTTAACCCTTCAGGAAACAAACTACCGAACTTATATACTGTATACATTGATACATCGATCATTTTTTTTTTATTACCATTAAAATATTAAATATAGATATATTCACTAAATATTGGTAGACCACCACACGTTATTATGTAGACAGATAGTTATTGTTTATCATAAATAACTATCATCTTTCTTTCACAGACACTTTTATAGGTTTAGTATTTAGGGTAATTGACAGTTACATTTTATTTGCTCACTTTCAAAGTGAAACATATTTGTCGATTATAATATCACCTAAACTTTTAGGTAGAATGACTACGACTGGACATATTATTAATTTTATTCCCCTTAATAGGGTTATGGTTATAGTGAGACACATTCACATTGTACACTTTTATCTCTTATATATTTTTTTGCGGATACACTTGATATTAACTTGTTCAATATAGATAGTAATAGTGGCTATAATATTGTAGCGCCACATAGCATATCTCAAACTTTCTCATATTGTAAATTTTCTATTTATTTCACTTTTATGTCCGGCTATCCGGCATTAGCATCTCTTGTCAGTGGAGATCAGAGTTAGTAAGCTTATCGATACGGTCATCCACTGAATATTATCCCATATATATGATTGTGTTTTTGGATATATTATCGCAATTTGATGGTCCTGTCTCCTGTCGGAGCTCGTAGTGACAGACATAGTTGTTGGGATAAGATCAGCTGTCATCATTGATTTGAGGAGTTCTTATTATTGATTGTTATTATTATTATGGATTTGGAAAGAAAGCTTTTTCTATCCAACCTTTTTTTAACGCTTTTGTAAGCATTGTAAATTAACTTCCTGGGATATTTCTTTATCGTAATCCTCTAGTTTGCAGCAATTGCTGCAAGATAGAGACCTATTCTTGAAAGAGAACAGGAATAAGAGGAAGTTCTGCCTTTACATGTTTTTATCTACTTGACTGCAAAGGGCTCCAATGCAGTTATATTATGTCTATATATGTGTGCATATATACACATATAAATACATACATGAATACATATAAACACATATAAATACATATATGAATGCATATATACACATATAAATACATATGAATACATATATACACATATAAATATATATTTGAATACATATATACACATATAAATACATATATTACCTACAGCGGTGGTATTACAGGTTTTTATAAACCCGGCATTAAAAGACAAGAAGTGAGCTTGGAGCAAACTTGTGCTCCATACCGCACTCCAATACCAGCGCTGCTTAAGTCAGCAGTGAGCTGGTTTACGTGCTCATGCACGATTTCCCCATAGACATCAATGGGGAGAGCCGGCTGAAAAAAAGTCTAACACCTGCAATAAAGCAGCGTAAAGCTCCGTAATGCAGCCCCATTGATTCCTATGGGGAAACTAAATTTATGTTTACACCTAACACACTAACATGAACTCAGAGTCTAAACACCCCTAATCTTACACTTATTAACCCCTAATCTGCAACATCGCCACCACCTACCTACATTAACCCCTAATCTGCCGCCCCCAACGCCACTGCCACTATACTAAATTTATTAACCCCTAAGTCTAACCCTAACACCGCCTAACTTAAATATAATTAATAAAAATAATTTATAATAAATAATATAAATCTAAATAAAACCTACTATTAATAACTAAATAATTCCTATTTAAAACTAAATACTAACCTATAAAATAAACCCTAAGCTAGCTACAATATAACTAATAGTTACATTGTAGCTAGCTTAGGGTTTATTTTTATTTTACAGGCAAGTTTGTATTTATTTTAACTAGGTAGAATAGTTACTAAATAGTTATTAACTATTTAATAACTACCTTGCCAAAATAAATACAAATTTAACTGTAAAATAAAACCTAACCTGTCTTACACTAACACCTAACTTTACCCTACAATTAAATACAATTACCTAAATTCAATACAATTACCTAAATTCAATACAATTACCTAAATTTAAAACCCCCCCACTAAATTACACAAAATAAAAAACAAATTACAAGATATTTAAACTAATTACACCTAATCTAATAACACTATCAAAATAAAAAAGCCCACCCAAAATAAAAAAAACCTTACCTAAAATAAACTACTAATAGCCCTTAAAAGGGCTTTTTGTGGGGCATTGCCCCAAATAAATCAGCTCTTTTACCTGTAAAAAAAATATAGAAACCACCACCCCAACAGTAAAACCCACCACCCACACAACCACCCCCCAAATAAAACCCTAACTAAAAAAACCTAAGCTCCCCATTGCCCTGAAAGGGCATTTGGGTGGGCATTGCCCTTAAAAGGGCATTTAGCTCTTTTGCAGCCCAAACCCCTAATCTAAAAATAAAACCCACCCAATACACCCTTAAAAAATCCTAACACTAACCCCCGAAGATCCACTTATAGTTTTGAAGAGCTGACATCCATCATCAACGAAGCTGGGAGAAGTCTTCATCCAAGCGGCAAGAACTCCTCAAAGAAGCCGGCAGAAGTGGTCCTCCAGACGGGCAGAAGTCTTCATCCAGATGGCATCTTCTATCTTCATCCATCCGGCGCGGAGTGGGTCCATCTTCAAGACATCCGACGCAGAGCATCCTCTTCTTACGATGACTCCTGATGAATGAAGGTTCCTTTAAGTGACGTCATCTAAGATGGTGTCCCTTATATTTTGATTGGCTGATAGAATTCTATCAACCAATCAGAATTAAGGTTGAAAAAATCCTATCGGCTTGTGCAATCAGCCAATACGATTGAGCTTCAATGATTGGAACAGCCAATAGAATGCGACCTCAATCCTATTGGCTGATTGCATCATCCATTAGGATTTTTTTCAAACTTAATTCCAATGGCTGATAGAATTCTATCAGCCAATTGGAATCTAAGGGACGCCATCTTGGATGACGTCACTTAAAGGAACCTTCATTCATTGGGAATCGTAGGAAGAAGAGGATGCTCCAGGTCGGATGTCTTGAAGATGGACCCGCTCCGCGCCGGATGGATGAAGATAGAAGATGCCGTCTGGATGACGACTTCTGCCCATCTGGAGGATCACTTCTGCCGGCTTCGTTGAGGACTTCTTGCCGCTTGGATGAAGACTTCTCCTGGCTTCATTGACGATGGATGTCGGCTCTTCAAAACTGTAAATGGATCTTCGGGGGTTAGTGTTAAGATTTTTTAAGGGTGTATTGGGTAGGTTTTATTTTTAGATTAAGGGTTTGGGCTGCAAAAGAGCTAAATGCCCTTTTTAGGCCATCCATATGCCCTTTTTAGGGCAATGGGGAGCTTAGATTTTTTTAGTTAGGCTCTTATTTGGGGGGTTGGTTGTGTGGGTGGTGGGTCTTACTGTTGGGGTGTTTTTTTGTATTTTTTTTTACAGGTAAAAGAGCTGATATATTTGGGACAATGCCCCGCAAAGGGCCCTTTTAAGGGCTATTGGTAGTTAAGTTTAGGCTAGGGTTTTTTTTTATTTTGGGTGGACTTTTTTTATTTTGATAGGGCTATTAGATTAGGTGTAATTAGTTTAAATATCTTGTAATTTGTTTTTTATTTTGTGTAATTTAGTGTTTTTTGTTGTTGTAATTTAGGTAATTGTATTGAATTTAGGTAATTGTATTTAATTTAGGTAAATTATTTAATTGTAGGGTAAGTTTAGGTGTTAGTGTAAGACAGGTTAGGTTTAATTTTACAGGTAAATTTGTATTTATTTTAGCTAGGTAGTTATTAAATAGTTAATAATTATTTAGTAACTATTCTACTTATTTAAAATAAATACAAACTTGCCTGTAAAATAAAAATAAACCCTAAGCTAGATACAATGTAACTATTAGTTAAGTAAGTATTTAGTTTTAAATAGGAATTATTTAGTTATTAATAGTAGGTTTTAATTAGATTTATTTTAGTTATATTTAAGTTAGGGGGCGTTAGGGCTAGACTTAGGGTTAGGGGTTAATAACTTTAGATTAGTGGAGGCGACGTTGGGGGCGGGCAGATGGGGGTTAATAAATGTAGATAGGTGGCGGCGATATTAGGGGCATCAGATTAGGGGTTTATAATATTTAACTAGTGTTTGTGATGCAGGAGTGTGACAGTTTAGGGGTTAATAGGTTTATTCTAGTGGCGGCGATGTTGGGAGTGGCAGATTAGGGGTTAATAATTTTATTTTAGCATTTGCAACGCGGGAGGGCCTCGGTTTAGGGGTTAATAGGTAGTTTATGGGTGTTTAGTGTACTTTGTGACAGTTTAGTTATGAGTTTTATGTTACAGCTTTGTAGCGTAAAACTCATAACTACTGACTTTAGAATGAGTTACGAATCTTGGCGGTATAGGGTGTACCGCTCACTTTTTGGCCTCTCAGGACAAGCTTGTAATACCGGCGCTATGGAAGTACCATTGAAAAAAGATTTTACGAAATTTGCGTAAGTTGATTTGTGTTATGGCCAAAAAAGTGTGCGGTGCCCCTAAACCTGCAAAACTCGTAATAGGAGCGGTAGTGAAAAAGCAGCGCTATAACCTGAAAACGCTGCTTTTCATCATAACACAAAACTCGTAATCTAGCCGAATGTGTTTTATAAAGTTTAAATTTTTTAGTATGAAAGGTATTTAGTAGTTTAACCCCTTAAAGACCAGCGTTGTACCCTGTACAACGCTGATCGCTATGCCCTTAAGGACCAGCAATGTACCTTTTGCGTTGCTGCAGTCCTGGGCTTCTCCCTGCCATGATCTTGCTCAAAATAGCGAGATTATGCTATTTCTGCATGCCCCACGAGTGGGGCACTGCAGAAATAGATTTGCAGAGTTACCGATGCAGAGAGGGCCACTCTGTGGCCCTCTCTGCATCGGACAGCGGTAATGTCAATCGTTGGTGGGTGGGAGCGAGGCGGGTGGGCAGCCCATCGCTGGAGGGGGCGGGAGGAGGGCAGGACCGCTACCCCATGATACACAGATAGGGGGGAAAAAAACCCGGAAACTGAGTACGAAGGAGGGAGGATGGAGGAATGGCCAATAAGGGGGTTCCTATGTGGGATCCATTGTGGGAAAGGGATTTGGGATGGGGAGGGGGGTAGGGTAATGAGAGGGGGCAGCTACACTACAGAAAAAAATAATTTTGTTTTTAAATATGCATAAATTGAGGTAAACTGTTTGGGGGGATCAGGGAGGTTTGGGGCAAAAAGGGGATTCTACACTGCAAAAAATATAAAAAAAAGAAAAATATATATATTAAAAAAGTGGTCTTTTATTTTAGTACTGGCCGACTTGCTGCCAGTACTTAAGATGGGGTGACAATTGTGGGATGGGGGATTGAATAGAGCTGTTTGAGAGGGGTCAAGGAGGGATCAGGGGGAGGGATGTGTCAGGTGGGAGGCTGATATCTAAACTAAAGCTAAAATTGACCCTGTAAGCTACCTAATTAACCCCTTCACTGCTGGTCATAATACAAGTGTGGTGCGCAGCAGCATTTAGTGGCCTTCGAATAACAAATGCCAAAGCCATATATGTCTGCTATTTCTGAACAAAGGGGATCACAGAAAATAATTTACAACCATTTGTGCCATGATTGCAAAAGCTGTTTGTAAATAATTTCAGTGAGAAACCTAAAATTGTGAAAAAGTGAACGTTTTTTTTAATTTGATCGCATTTGGCAGTGAAATGGTGGCATGAAATATACCAAAATGGGCCTAGATCAATACTTTGGGTTGTGTACTAAAAAGAATATATAGTTTTGATAGGTAAATATAAAAAAGGCTCTATTTATGTTTAAATGTAGTGATGGAAAAAATGCTAAAAATGCTCTGGTCTTTTGGGGAAGTTTTTTCTGAAGTGCCTGGTCATTAAGGGGTTAACATAACTTGCTGCAGAAACTTAATCCAGTCACAACCGGTTATTAGCAGCCACATTCAGTCACAGACAGTTATATGCTAATAAAAAGCTGCACCTTGCTATTGTGATGTAATAATAACCAAAGGTATATAAAGAGCTGCCAACACAATTCAAATGGGCTAAGCTGGATTTCTTCTGCTGGCTGAGATGTGCTGGCTGCTGGCTGAGATGTGCTGGCTGCTGGCTGAGATGTGCTGGCTGCTGGCTGAGATGTGCTGGCTGCTGGCTGAGATGTGCTGGCTGCTGGCTGAGATGTGCTGGCTGCTGGCTGAGATGTGCTGGCTGCTGGCTGAGATGTGCTGGCTGCTGGCTAGGATATGCTGGCTGCTGGCTGAGATGTGCTGGCTGCTGGCTGAGATGTGCTGGCTGCTGGCTGAGATGTGCTGGCTGCTGGCTAAGATGTGCTGGCTGCTGGCTGAGATGTGCTGGCTGCTGGCTGAGATGTGCTGGCTGCTGGCTGAGATGTGCTGGTGGTGGCTGCTGGCATGGTCAACCACCCTATGGATTATCAGGGGAGCATCTCAGGGTAAGGCTCTGTAACATTATATGCACACCAGACTCATAACCCTGCAACTTCTCTGTCAGCCCCATACCCACATCAGACCTCTGACCCTGCAACGGCTCAGTCACACCCATACCTGCACAGACATGACCAGGGAAGATATTGTCAGTTAATTTAGTGAAATATTTATAGTAATTCATTAATAGTCTCAGTAACAGGCTGCTGTGCTTGGCACTTTATATTAAAAGGACATAAAACAAGTTGGGATAGAGACAAAATATAATAATATGTACTTTACTTAAATAATTAACCCTTTCTTTTTAGTTTCTGAATTGTAAAGCTCTAACTCCCCCCACACATTTCCTTCTATGGCTGTATCTATATTTATTGTTGTTTTGGTAGGGATTATAGGGATTATCTACTGGAGCATGTGGAGTTGGCTTCTCCAGGCAGTTTAGCTATGTAATTCATTTTGTTTATTTTTGAAAATGTATTTTAACTTGCCAGCAATTTTTTAACAATTTTTTTCTTTTATGCAATCTATTTTTAACCCCTTAAGGACCGGGTATTTCAGACAAAAACTTCCCCAAAAGACCAGGGCATCTTTAGCATTTTTGCCATCACTACATTTAAACAGAAATAGAGCCTTTTTATATATTTACCTATCAAAACTATATTTATTTTTTTAGTAGACAACCTAAAGTATTGATCTAGGCCCATTTTGGTATATTTCATGCCACCATTTCACCGCCAAATGTGATCAAATAAAAAAAATTGTTAATTTTTTCAAAATTTTAGGTTTTTCACTGAAATTATTTACAAACAGCTTGTGCAATCATGGCATAAATGGTTGAAAATGCTTCTCTGGGATCCCCTTTGTTCAGAAATAGCAGACATATATGGCTTTGGCATTGCTTTTTGGTAATTAGAAGACCGCTACATGCCACTTCGCATCACACTTGTATTATTTCCAGCAGTGAAGGGGTTTATTAGGTTTCTTGTAGGGTTAATGTTAGCTTTATTGTAGAGATCAGACTCCCACATGACACACCCCACCCCCTGATCCCTCCCTGACCCCTACCAAACAGCTCTCTTCCATCCCCCACCCCACTATTGTCACCCCCCATCTAAAGTACTGGCAGGAAGTCTGCCAGTACTAAAATAAAAGGATTTTTTTCTTTAAATATACTTTCTGCAGTATAGTATCTCCCCTTGCCTCCCAACCTCCCTGATCCCCCCTCCAAACAGCTTTCTAATCCACCCCCACTACCTATTTGCCGGCATCTTAGGTACTGCTAGCTGTCTGCCAGTACCCAGTTTGCTGCAAATTAGGCAAATTAAAAAAATAAAAATTTAAATACCCATTTATTCTGTAGTGTAGCTGCCCCACCTCAATACCTTATCCCCACCCAGATCCCTTTCTGTCAACTGATCCCACCTAGGATCCCCCTCATTGCCTCTCCTCCCTCCTTCCCCTTAATGATGCACTTATTTTATTTATTTTTTCAATTTCTGTAGTGTCACGTAGTGGACCTACCCGCTCCCTCCCTCCTCTCACCCCCTACAGTGACGGGCCGTTCCCCTCCCTCCTCCCGACCCCTAAAGTGATGGGCCGCACCACAGCTGTCTGATGCAGAGAGGGCTACAGAGTGGCACAATGACCAGCGTTTTACAGGGTATGGGGCTGGTCGTTAAGGGGTTAATTAATTAGCCCTTCCTTTACGTAATGTTATATACACAGTAACTTCTGTGCACTGACTAGAGCAGGGGCACATTACATAAATATTTTATCACATGATGTGAGGGGCACTAAATACACATATACATTGGACAGTGTGCTACATAGCTAACATTCTGGGATTTGGTAATAAACCAGACTTTATTATAGTGCACAGAACAAGTGTGATATTTGTGTGATCTAATAATGTGATTAATGTGCTAATAGGAGACCAGTGAGATGGATGAAAAAAAAGAAGATCTGAGGGATAAGACAGAGATGAGCAGAGGGATGACACCAATAGAGCTGAGCAATGAGACAAAAAGAAGGCAAAGGATGAGGTTCAGAAGCTGAGGGGATAACACATGAAAGAGCTGAGCAATGAGACATAGAGAAGGCAAAGGATGAGGTTCAGAAGCTGAGGAGTGACACATGAAAGAGCTGATAAATGAGACAAAGAGAAGGCAAAGGATGAGGTTCAGAAGCTGAGGAGATGACACATGAAAGAGCTGATTAATAAGACAAAGAGAAGGAAAAGGATGAGGTTCAGAAGCTGAGGACTGACACATGAAAGAGCTGATTAATGAGACAAAGAGAAGGCAAAGGATGAGGTTAAGAAGCAGAGAGATGTGTCAGAGGGAGCTGATTATTGAGACAAAGAGAAGGCAAAGGATGAGGTTAAGAAGCAGAGAGATGTGTCAGAGGGAGCTGATTATTGAGACAAAGAGAAGGAAAAGGATGAGGTTCAGAAGCTGAGGAGTGACACATGAAAGAGCTGATTAATAAGACAAAGAGAAAGAAAAGGATGAGGTTAAGAAGCTGAGGAGTGACACATGAAAGAGCTGATTAATGAGACAAAGAGAAGGAAAAGGATGAGGTTCAGAAGCTGAGGAGTGATACATGAAAGAGCTGATTAATGAGACAAAGAGAAGGCAAAGGATGAGGCTCAGAAGCTGAGGAGTGACACATGAAAGAGCTGATTAATGAGACAAAGAGAAGGAAAAGGATGAGGTTCAGAAGCTGAGGAGTGACACATGAAAGAGCTGATTAATGAGACAAAGAGAAGGCAAAGGATGAGGCTCAGAAGCTGAGGACTGACACATGAAAGAGCTGATTAATGAGACAAAGAGAAGGCAAAGGATGAGGCTCAGAAGCTGAGGACTGACACATGAAAGAGCTGATTAATGAGACAAAGAGAAAAAAAAGATGAGGTTAAGAAGCAGAGAGATGTGTCAGAGGGAACGAGATAATGTGGAAGTGATGGAGGAAAGAATTACAAACTATGGAAGGATTGTATGTAAATCTGCAAATAAATAAAATAAAGAAAATTAAAAACAAATGTGAGTAAGGTGTGCAGTGTGGTCTGTATGTGAGCTACTAGAAACATATCTGTGAATGAATATGCTGGAAAAAGGGAATGTAATAGTAATATTCAACCGTTAAATAATTTGAAATTTGACTTTTTATTTATACCATCCGGATTGCCCGGATTGAGCGTAAAAATCCAAAACTCTTCTTTTTTGACAAGTTGAGCTGATCTATCACTTGATCAATGGCTTGAAATCTCAAGATCGATTGTTGCTTCACGCTATGTTTTGAAAAAGTCTTTCCACAGGAGTTTAAGGAGAGATAACGGTAAAAGATAATAAATGTTCCCTTTTGCAATCTTTTAGCATCCTGGTCGTACACCCTACGTACTGTTTACCACATAGGGGCTAGATTATGAGTAAAGCGCTAACTGCAGCAGACAAGCAATATCAGTTCTTTTCATGTGGCAGAAATAGCCTGCGTATTAAAATTTAAAAGTAAACGCAAGAGTGCAATTGCTCATCAAGTTAGCGCAACTTCAGAGCTTGCGTAAAGGATGGGGAAGAAAAAAGATGCACTAAACACTACATAAATATATGTAAATGTACACACTCATATAAACACATTCTGATAAAAATTATTAAAAAATAATAATAAAACAGTTATTTGGGCTCAAAGATATATGGTATAAGGTGTTTGAAAAAAAGGGCTGCAAAGAGTGTATGTGTACATATGTATCTATGTATTTACTAGCTGTTGCCCGTGGCTTCACTCACATGGATTTTGTGATTTGTAAAAAATAGCAAAAAACAAAAGCACTCCCAACGACGTATGCCCTCACGTGTGTACCCGTTATGGTTGCACACTTGCTGACATGATCTTCGTGAGTTTTTGTTAATTATCAGTGTTTTTCATACATGGGCACTAATCCGCTAAGTTGTGGCGTCAGTCTGGCATATCAAACATATTTTGTTATTATTATTCTGTTTGCAATTACTTTAATATAAATTGTAATTATATATTATGACACAACTGTCAGATGTGAAAAAGAGAATTCATTTTTTTTGTGATATCCAGAACTACTGACGTTAGGAGCAAGACATTTGGCATGTAAACTTACTTTATAATGAAGATTTTAAATTATAATTTTTATTTTTCTAACATCTTCAGTTTTTGAGATATGGGTATCTTCATAAATCACCCACCCCCCTTAAAGGGACATTAAACCCAATTGTTTTCTTTTGTGATTCAGATAGAGCATGCAATTTAAAGCAACGTTCTAATTTACTCCTATTATCATTTTTTCTTCGTACTCTGGACAGCACTTTTTTATTGGTGTATAAATTAATCCACAAAACAGCAAGAACAACTCAGGTTGTTCACCAAAAATGCAAAAATGGGCCTGCATCTAAACTTACATTCTTGCATTTCAAATAAAAATACCAAGATAATGAAGACAATTTGATAATAGGAGTAAACTAGAAAGTTGGTTAAAATTTTATGCTCTATGGGGAAAAAAACGTGTTTCTTTATTTTTAAAGGAGAATGTAAATACCAATTTTCACTTCTGTAACATGTATGGTTTTTGAGATATAGGTATCCTCAGAAATGACCCCCCCCCTTTTCACCCCCTTAAGTGGATTTTCGGGAACTGGTAAAACACGTGTTTGTTTATTTTTAAAGGAGAATGTAAATACCAATTTTCATGTCTGTAACATCTATGTTTTGTGAGATGTAGGTATCCTCATAAATCACCTCCCCCCTTTTACCCCCCTTAAGTAGATTTTCGGGAAATGATAAAACACGTGTTTCTTTATTTTTAAAGTAGAATCTAAATACCACTTTTCACGTCTGTAACATCTTTGGTTTTTGAGATATAGGTATACTCATAAATCACCCCCCCTTCTCACCCCCCTTAAGCGGATACAAATATACATATGTGCATTGGAGCCCTTTCCAGTAAAAACCATAAAACTCGAAAAAACATTTTTATTCAAAATTAATATTTAATAATGTTTTAACTGTATTTACTATAAATATTTCACATTCCAATGTTCTTCACATAGAGGAATGTGTTCTGACTATTTTGAATAGTCAGTATATATTAATATATATTTTTAAATATATGTCTGTATATAGCAATACCTATATATATTCAGTATTCTCCACAGAAAATGTTGACAGACGGGTGGCATTATGAAGTAGCTGGGTGGCATTATGAAATACTTTCACAAAGGATACAGCATGTAAGACTCAAAGTGGCTTGCAAAACAGGAGAATAGAAGTTAGGTTAATACGCACTTCATCAGAGCTGATTAACAGGTGTGTATAGCTTGCCTTTATACCTCTAGGAGGTGTATTCATAAACCAATCAAACTTAAGTTTCACTTTACGGAATACCAGGTATAAAGAAAATAAAAAAAACAAAACAAAGAATAGCACACCAATTGGAATAAGTCAAGTTAATTGCACAGTATTGTAGATCTCATAAAAACAATAAACAAAAAACTAAGAACAAAGCGATGTTAAACACCAATAGATGAAATTTATACTAGTAAATTCATGCGAGTTTTGCGTTAGAGGCTATGCGGTGCAGTTTTCTCTCACCGCTCACTTACATACAGCGCTGGTATTACTGGTTTTTACAAAAAGACAAAAAGTGAGCGTAGAGCAAAATTTTGCTCCAAACTTCACTTCAATACCAGCGCTGCTTAAGTCAGCGGTGAGCTGGTCGTACGTGCTCGTGCACGATTTCCCCATAGGAATCAACGGGGAGAGCTGGCTGAGAAAAAGTCTAACACCTGCAAAAAAGCAGCGTAAAACTCAGTAACGCAGCCCAATTGATTCCTATGGGGAAATAAAATTTATGTTTACACCTAACACCCTAACATGAACCCCGAGTCTAAACACCCCTAATCTTACACTTATTAACCCCTAATCTGCTGACCCCAACGTCGCCGCCACTATACTAAATGTATTAACCCTTAAACCTAAGTCTAACCCTAACACCCCCTAACTTAAATATAATTACCATAAATCTAAATAAAAATTAATATTATTACCTAAATAATTCCTTTTTTTTTTTTTTTCAAGGATTGTCCACCTTATTTATTTATTGTTTATTCGAGGTTTACAAACCATTGTCAAATGTCAACAGAATTCACACAGTATAAATCCTTACATCGGAATATTAATAGATCTAACAAATAATCTACGTGGACCTCCTCAATCAGTTCCACCACAGAGTGTTATAGACATTTTTATATATAGTAGAGACAGCAAACCTCGTTAAATTTAAAAAAACACAAGAAAAACAAAAAAAAGTTAGCTTTGTGTTGTACTGATTCATTGTTTGACATAAAATTACTACCAAGTAGTTTCTGCATCAGAGTTCATTAAACCAGATGTGAATATCGACTATTGTCTTCTAACCATATTCAAACTAAACCTGTTAGGCAATCATGTTGGGCTATGGGAGGGGGGAGGTGGCGCTTGACCGGGAGAGAGAGGGGGGGAGGGAATAGAGAGAAAGAGAGAAAAGAGAGAGAAAAAAAAAAAGACAAAAAAAATACGTTTTCAACTAATTTTCAAAATTATTTCTGTAGCTTCTGATAAATTCTAACCACTTGCATTCAAATCTATCTTGTTGAGTTGTTCCATTGTTAGAGCTATCAAGTTGTTCTAGTATATATTGAGAGTGTAGTAGGAAGGTGAGGTTATTAAATAATTAGAAGTAAATAATTCCTATTTAAAGCTACCGCTTCCTTTTTAAAACTGCCGCTTCCTTGAGGATGGATGTCCGGTCTTCAGAACAGTAAGTCTATCTTCAGGGGGTTAGTGTGAGGTTTTTTTAAGGGTGTATTGGGTGGGTTTTATTTTTAGGTTAGGGCTTTGGGCCGCAAAAGAGTTAACTGCCCTTTTAAAGGCAATGCCCATCCAAATGCCCTTTTCAGGGCAATGGGGAGCTTAGGTTTTTTTAGTTAGTATTTTATTTGGGGGGTTGGTTGTGTGGGTTGTGGGTTTTTCTGTTGTGGGGGTTGTTTGTATTTTCTTTTTACAGGTAAAAGAGCTGATTACTTTGGGGCAATACCCCGCAAAATGACCTTTTAAGGGCTATTGATAGTTTAGTTTAGGCTAGGGTTTTTATTATTTTGGGGGGGCTTTTTTATTTTGATAGGGCTATTAGATTAGGTATAATTAGTTTAACTATCTGTAATTTGTTTTTTATTTTCTGTAATTTAGTGTTTTTTTGTGTGTGATTTAGCTAATTTAATTTATTTAATTGTTTTTAATTTAGTTAATTTATTTAATTGTAGTGTAGTGTTAGGTGTTAGTGCAACTTAGGTTAGGTTTTATTCTATAGGTCAATTTGTATTTATTTTAGCTAGGTAGTTATTAAATAGTTAATAACTATTTAATAACTATTCTACCTAGTTAAAATAAATACAAACTTGCCTGTAAAATAAAAATAAACCCAAAGATAGCTACAATGTAACTATTAGTTATATTGTAGCTAGCTTAGGGTTTATTTTATAGGTAAGTATTTAGTTTTAAATAGGAATAATTTAGGTAATAATATTAATTTTTATTTAGATTTATAGTAATTATATTTAAGTTAGGGGGTGTTAGGGTTAGACTTAGGTTTAGGGGTTAATACATTTAGAAAAGTGGCAACGACATTGGGGGCGGCAGATTAGGGGTTAATAAAAATAATGTAGGTGTCTGCGATGTTGGGGGCAGCAGATTAGGGGTTAATAAGTATAATGTAGGTGGCGGGCGAGGTTAGGGACAGCAGATTAGAGGTTAATAATATTGAACTAGTGTTTGCGCGGCGGGAGTGCAACGGTTTAGGGGTTCATATGTTTATTATAGTGGCGGCGATGTCCGGAGAGGCATATTAGGGGTTAAAAATTTTGTTTTAGTGTTTGCGATGCGGGAGGGCCTCGGTTTAGGGGTTAATAGGTAGTTTATGGGTGTTAGTGTACTTTTTAGCACTTTAGTTATGAGTTTTATGCTACGGCGTTGTAAAATAAAACTCTTAACTGCTGACTTTAAAATGCGTTAGGGATCTTTACGGGGTAGGGTGTACCGCTCACTTTTTGGCCTCCCAGGACAAACCCGTAATACCAGTGCTATGGAAGTCCCATAGAAAAAAGGGTTTACAAAGTTTACATAATTCGTTTTGCGGTAAGGCCAAAAAAGTGTGCGGGGACCCTAAACCTGCAAGACTCGTAATATCAGCGGTAGTGAAAAAGCAGCGTTAGGACCTGTTAACGCTGCTTTTTCACCCTAACGCAAAGCTCGTAATCTAGCCGATAGTTAATAATACAATTCAGTTGATATCCAGCTAGATTTCATGATTGTTGCCATAATGTATAAACTAACCATGGCAAACGAAAATGAGTATAGAAAATATGAAAGAGTTTTATTGTATTAGGTTTTTGTCTGCTTTCAGCCATCAGATACTGGCATTATATATAGCAGCTTTGCTAGGCAGTTAACTTCAAGGGGGGATTAAACCACACAATTCAGATATAGCATGTCATTTTAAATCACTTTTAAATTCATATCTATTATTAAATGTATTTGTTCTCATGCCATCCTTTGTTGAAAAGCATATGTAAATAGCCTAAGCAGCAATGCACTACTGGAAACTATCTGGCAATTGATTGGTACACACATATGCCTTTGGTCATTGGCTCACCAGATGTGTCCAGCTAGTTCCCAGAAGTGCATTACTCCTCTGGAGTTGACTTTAGCTATGTGTTTAAAAACATTTGCAGTTAATAAACAGCAGTGTTTAAAAAGTCAGATCAGAGGAGATAAAATAAATGTACTGAAAAGGGGTATGTCTTTGAAATGCAAAACAACACACAGATATCTTGTTTTTTCCCCAACTTTGTCCTTTTTTTAGCAAGAAAAAGTTTATCAATTTCTATCTAGTTATCTATCATTTATAGTTTCAAACAAATGAATATTAATGACACTAAAATATTCATAAAGAAATAAAAGCATAATCAAACAGGAATATATTAGCTGCAGTGCTCTCACCACTAGGGGCCGCCATCCTGCTTTACAGAAGAGAAATTAAATCCCCACTTGCCGATTCCAGCACCAGCCTACAACACTCAGTTGGAGGGTCTATTGCAGCTGTGCCCCTGCAGTACCTGAGATAGGGAAGTGATTTTGGGGCACAGGAAGGGGCCATCAATAAAGTACCTGTCCTCAGCGCACCATGATGCTACAGCTTTTAACCAGGAAAGAGAAAATTGTCATCCAGCTGTGCAGGGTGGGTGGGTAAGCCTCTTAGAGGGAATAACCCCTCAACCACACCTCTCACTTGTCTGTGGGGCATGTTGGGATATGTAGCCAGCAGAATAGATACCGGAGGATTCTTTCTACTACTCATCCCAACCCCTGCCTGTAGATTACCAATGTGACACACATAACACAACTTACTCTTTAGGCAGCAGTTGGGATGAGTAGAAAGAATCCTCCAGTATCTATTCTGCTGGCTACATAACCCCTTACTCACCCACCCTGCACAGCTGGATGACAATTTTCTGAGCGTAGTAAATGTATAGCTCGCACGCAAGATAATTGTATAGAGTTAACTCTTGTTTGCAATGAAGATGGCCAGGAGGTAAGGGGTTGCTGGTAATGTGATTGGGTCGGCTGGATCAGTAAATGATGATGTCTCAGAGCCCCAGGGGAGATGGCTGAGATTGCTTCACTTTGATAAGGTCCTGTACACTGAGAAACAACCAAAGCGGAAAAGCCAATACCTACATTTTACAGCCCTCATAAAATCTGCGTCACAAGGGGAAGCAACACCTCAAATAACAGAATTGCAGCAATTAACATATGTATAAGCTAAGCAGGAAACAAAAGGGAGTTTCGGAACGCTTGCTATGGTCTTGTAAGCAGACGGTTTCGAACCGCAATTGACCCCCTGCATTCCAACGTGTATACTGGAGCTGAGCAGAGCGAAACAGGAGGGTAAGGTGAGTCATTGACAATGCCCCACTCACGGAGCAAATAACCAAATATATAATCTATACAGATAATAATTCAAAAATAAAGAAGCCCCGTGCCTTTAGGGTTGAAACGTGTGTAGCAAGGCAGCTACACTTTATCCAGGACACATCAGGACCTGTTCAAGCCACCGCATGTTGGACTAAGCTAAGCAGGAAACAAAAGGAAGTTTCGGAACGCTCGCTATGCTCTGGTAAGCAGATAGTTTCTAACCGCAATTGACCCCCGGCAGCCCAACGTGTATACTGGAGCTGAGCAGAGCGAAAAAGGAGGGTAAGGTGAGTCATTGACAAGGCCCCACTCACGGAGCAAATAACCTTCAATCCAAGCACAAGGAAGGAAGTATGGAGGGCTGACCGCTTACCCATCCTATGATTATGCTGCCGACGGACTGTGTGTGGGGGAGACTGCTTAATACTAACCATACCTACTATCGGGGTTCTGCACTGCAAGAAGCAAACTACCTAGATCCTTGTGGGATGCTTGTTTATTGACAAAGGGACTTATTATTAGATGGAAATAACCCACAACTGGTGAAATATCACAACAGGGAGCTCCCTGAATCCTCAATTAAGAGTTCCCTTATTAACCTATCTGGACTATAGTATGAGTTACCACGTGTGTGGCTTTCTTTCAAATTAATTTTTGAATTAATATCTGTATATATTAAATATTTGGTTAAATGCATTTACAGGTTGTGACCCCTGATTTTATCTGATTAGGCTGTATAAGGTTTGAGTGCCAGAAAAGGGCATACTTAAACCTGTGGGAGACACACCTTGATGTCACCCACAGTTGGTATCCTTCTTTATGTATGTAAATATATATATATATATATATATATATATATATATATATCACGGAAGGGGACTGCACTCTCTTGCAAGCTCTCAGCTAAGATAAAAAGCAAAAATGGAAGAGTTTGTTACCGTATCTGGCCAAATGGGACAAGCCCAGGTACCACGTCAAGGTCTCTCCCAAAACCTGGGTCCCTAAAACACCCAAACAATGCAAGCTCACAATCAAACAAACTGGGAGCAGGTCAAGTGTTCACAGACTTATGTAATCACATATACAAAATGCGAAAGGCGATTGTACTCTTAAACTGGACTGGGTGCACATCCTATGACCCTGCAACATGCACAGCCCTGAGTGCTCAATAGTACTCTCAGACGTGCTGCACTGTCCCCAGAGTCCAAGGCAGTTAACCCCAGACAGGTCTGGTGCAAGGCTCATAGGGAAAATTACAAAACAAATTAATACAGCACACAGAGGAAGTCCAGCGCCCACTTGCAAGCTCTCAGCTAAGATTAAGTAAAAACGAAGAGCTAGTTACCGCATCTGGCGAAATGGGACAAGCCCAGGTACCATGTCAAGGTCTCTCCCAAAACCTGTGTCCCTAAAACAGCCAAACAATGCAAACTCATCAGCGTCCAGCTCAAGCGGTTTAACCTAAGAACATGAAATTTGGAAGGATTGTAGTTTTTAGGATGTAGGCACCTACTAAGGAAGGATTTTCAGAAATTAAGGAGGTGAATTTTTATTATTAGGAAACATATTTAAAAAAACAAAGATGTTACAAATGTGAAAATTGGTATTTACATTCTCCTTTAAAAATAAAGAAACACGTGTTTTACCATTTCCCAAAAATCCACTTAACCCCTTAACGACTCATGTCATACAAAGTACGTCTTGCACAAACTGGTCTTTAAAGACCAGTGACGTACCCTGTACGACATTAGGGGTTTAAAGCGGCTGGAAGTGATCCAGCTTCCAGCAGCTTTCCGGTTATTGCAGTGATGCCTCGATATCGGGGCATCCTGCAATAACACCCTCTGTGGCCCTCTCTGCACCGGACATCGATGGCCGGTATCGTTGGTGGGTGGGAGCTGACGTGGGAGGCGGGTGGGCGGCCATAGATGTGCCCTATGAGGTCGAGGGGTGCGGGATATTGGGCGGGATAGCAGGGGTTCGCGCACGGAGGCGCGCACATGCACGGGGGCGGGTGGGAACGGCTACACTACCTTACGACCTTACTGTTATTATTCCATGCTACAGATTCAGATTAGTGCTTTAATTAATTCATGCTTTTATCTGTTTCTTTTTTAGCGACTGTCAAGTTATTGCTCGGACGCCTCTGGTTTCCCCCCTTCCCTCGCACCCGCAGCTATTTGGGAATCCTCTTGCTCCTTCATGCAAATTGTGAGTCATAATGTACTTCCCACATCTTACACACTCATGGTTGAGACAGGCTTAGTTTTTTCCCCCTGGTATCGTGCTCCATACCTTTATGAGCTTTGTGTATGGCCCTTCCTATTAGGATTGTTTCCTGTAATGTAGGGGGCATTCCGTCCCCTGCAAAGAAAAGTATAATTCTTCAACATTTACATTCTCTATGTAAATACGTGGCTCTGCTCCAGGAGACTAAAGTGACGGCGGAGAATCATGAGAAAATTAAAAATCTGCTGGCTATGTCAGATATTATGCTCCCATACTGAGGGCAGGATGAGTGGGGGTTGCCATTTTAGTGTGAAAGGGCCCCTCACGGCCTCCTTTTCCCAAATAGAGATAGATCAGAGGGGTAGATATATTGTTGCTCTCCTCCACGTTGACACCTTTTACTTACACATTTATGTACTGCCTTTTGGACAAACATTAGCACACTAGCCACATATAATGCTCCTATAATCATGGGGGGGCGACTTTAACTTGGCTCAGGCTCTCCCATTGGACCAGATTTAAAGACCCCTACCTGTTTCTATGACTTCGAGGAAGCACACAGTTAGATATAAACGAGAGGTAACTCTGATTGGTTCCTTTAAAGACACTTTGAATTTTACTGGATGTATGGAGGACGAGAAACCCAGATTTGATGGATTTCACATATTATTAAAAACGCATCACACTATGTCACAAATTGATTACTTCTTAACTTCCCCAGTTTTAATACCACAGGTTTATTCTACAGACATAGGACAAATTACTATCTCGGATCATGCTCCAATTACTCTGGTGCTACAACCACAACCCCCCCAAGCCTTTGAATAGGAATTGAGATTCCCCTCCCACCCTCTATAATAATATAGACTTCCGTCGACACCTAAAGTCTTCCTGGATGCACTATGCATTAGACAATGCCTCCCACATGAACACTCAGGACTTATTTTGGTACGCCTCTAAGGCGGTAATGAGAGGCTATATAACATCTTTCACTGCACATCACAACAAACACATAAAAAAAGTGGACATAGATCTTCTTTCTCAGCTTACAGGAGCTTATAATCAGTGATGTCGCGAACCTAAAAATTTGGTTTGCGAACGGAGAACTCGAACTTCACAAAAGTTTGCGAACCGACGAACCGGGTGAACCGCCATAGACTTCAATAGGCAGGCAAATTTTAAAACCCACAGGGACTATTTCTGGCCACAATAGTGATGGAAAAGTTAGTTTCAAGGGCACTAACACCTTGACTGGTGGCATGCCGGAGGGGGATCCATGGCAACACTCCCATCGAAAATTACATAGTTGATGCAGAGTCTGGTTTTAATCCATAAAGGGCATAAATCACCTACACATTCCTAAATTGTTTGGAATAACGTGCTTTAAAACATCAGGTATGACGTTGTATCGATCAGGTAGTATAAGGGTTACGTGTAAGGGTTACGCCCGCTTCACAGTGCGCAGTGTAGGTGATATACCTGCCCATGACCATGCCTTTGCAGACCAGGTATCAGTTGGTCAGATGGACCCTTGCCCCAACACTGTGTGCCAGACATGCCATTTTACGCAGACTTATATGGCTTTGGTGTTGCTTTTTGGTAATTAGAAGGCTGCTAAATGCCACTGCGCACCACAGGTGTTTTATGCCCAGCAGTGAAGGGGTTAATTAGCGGAGCATTTAGGCAGCTTGTAGACGTTAATTTTAGCTTAAGTGTAGTGTAGTAGACAAACCCAAAGTATTGATCTAGGCCCATTTTGGTATATTTCATGCCACCATTTCACCGCCAAATGCGATCAAAATTTAAAAAAAAACTAATTTTTTCGCAATTTTAGGTTTCTCACTGAAATTATTTACAAACAGCTCGTGCAATTATGGCACAAATGGTTGTAAATGCTTCTCTGGGATCCCCTTTGTTCAGAAATAGCAGACATATATGACTTTGGTGTTGCTTTCTGGTAATTAGAAGGCCGCTAAATGCTGCTGCGCATCACACGTGTATTATGGCTATACTAGTTACAGTTACTTTATTGTTACTAATGTAATCTTAGAAATTACAGATATATATGAGTGTATCTCAAACTAATGGTTGAGATAAGAGTAGTGGCTATATACGTATATGGGACCTTTCTCATCAGGGAGGGGCATTATAAGGTTTACAAATTGCACATATGATATGAATGGATGTGCCTTTTGGTAGTATTAAGATATCATTCTCTTAATACCGTACTGATCTAGCCCACTATCAGCAGTAATAGATAGTCCTAATCATACACATCCTCATGTATTTGTGTCTACCATGAAGGACCGATAAGAAACATGGAGAGTTATATCATCCATACTCTTATTATTTATGATATACTGTACTACATTCCTTATTAAATACACCAGGATATGTAATTGACCAGGTCATATTGCCTAGTATGATGCTACACTCAATATACGGCTGTCTATCATTTGAGACTGTCACCAAACTTGTGACTAAACCAGTGATTTAGTAGTTGGATAACATACCGTTATCTGACAGATCAACATGGGTATGTAATATTCAGTAATTATATTAACACGAACTAATACTAAAAACCAATCAACAGCCAAGTACTAATACTAAAAACAGCTCCTCCACATACTTCCTCTTATTAATGGTACCATACAGGGCACAAACCACTATAGACAAGAAAACAAGTGGGTGCATCTAACACTAATATGTTGCGACCAATACAAATACAGGCATTCATTCAATATACTCCTTACACACATATGAGTACTAATGATAATGTGTGTGATCAATCAACCTTTGGAACAGGTTTTTTCCCTTAGGAACAGATTGCCACAGGGGATAGGGGTTTCACGACACTCCAATCTACAAAAACCAAGACAGGTACCCAGTGAGAGGCAATCGCACTCAAACGAAATACAAGTAGATTCAGTTATAAACCTATCGTCCCTTCAGCTTAACAAAGATCAGCTAGAATTGCTTGGCCTAGGATTAGTTTTGCCCCTACAACAAAGTTTGACCTATTTCAGACAATGATAGATGTTAATCGTCTCATCAGAAATATAAACTTTAAAAAAGCATTTTACATCAACACCTCTGAATGCATTTCTTACAATGACAACAACAGTTTTCAATTTCACACATTACGGAGTCCTTTACGCGGCTGTGATGTTCTTAATTTAGAACACTATACTCTGAATCTTCATCAAGTCAGGGCACCATCAACAATGCTGCCACCTTTAAGGATAAGTCTAAATTCTATCCCATCCAGTCCAGAGGACAAATTATTGAGACTTATTCACTCTCGGTGGAACGAGATCTACAGATTCTCAATGATAATTCTACAGGTTACACCCACAATTTGCCTATCAGACTAAAAAAGGCTATGAGTACACTACAATATAACACTAATATTGTCACTTCGCCCGGCTGATAAAGGTGGCAGCATTGTTGTTCTAAATAGATCGGACTATGTGGCAGAAGCCCATCGCCAATTGAATAATCCCACAAGAGTACACTCCCCTTACGACAAATCCAAAGTATGATTCAAAAAGGAATCTTCTTGGAATTTTGGATGACGGTGTTGAACATGGGTTTCTTAATGAGCAAACTGCTTCATTCTTATATGTTCAACATCCTAAGATACCATGTTCCACCTTTTTCCAAAAGTCCACAAATCCCTTATTAATGTCAAGGGTCGGCCCCATTGTTAGTGGGGTTGATTCCCTACTAGAAAGACTTTCATCCTGGCTTGATAGTATTCTACAGCCTTTGGTGAACACCTTACCATCCTTTACCAAGGACACAAAACATATTATCAACTTATTGGCTAAACACAAGTGGAATGACAACTTTGTATGGGTGACAATAGATGCAGTCTCCCTGTATTCTTCCATACCCCCACACAGAAGGTATCATGGCTATAAAATTCTTTTTAGCCAATTATACAGAGTATAACTGAGGACTTTCAAACTTCATAATTCGTGTATTGGAATTTTTACTCACTCACAATTTCTTTTGTTTTGAGTCCAATTTCTATCTTCAGAAAAGGGGTACAGCTATGGGGGCAAAATTTGCCCCCTCATATGCTAATCTCTACTTAGGCTTTTGGGAGATTTATTACATCTATGGAGACATCAATCCCTACAGGTCATCTATATATCTTTTATAAAAATATATAGAGGACCTGCTATGTATTTGGTCAGGTCCTTCAGAAGATGTGCCCAAATTCATTTCTTGGCTGAATCAGAATGAGTTGAATCTCAGTTTTACCTTCACCTCTGATCCAGTCAATATAGATTATCTTGATCTCACACTTACTGGTAACTGTAATGGCACCATTTCCACCAAGGTCTTCCGTAAACCAATATCAGGCAATACACTTTTACATGCTACATCTTGTCATCCCACAAATACTGCTTTTGCTGTGGCCAAAGGCCAATTTATGCGCATTAAAAGAAATTGTAGTAGGGAGGAAGATTTTGAACATGAAGCTAACCTATTGGAAAACAGACTAAAAATTGCGAAAATATCCTAAAAGACAAATAAAACAGGCAAGACAAACAAGTTAACCTCATCCCCAGAGAGTCAATGCTACTTGATAAATACAAGAATACAACAAGCAATTTTCAGGGTATTCACTTCGTCACAGAGTACAGTGCTCAATACACCGAGGTCTGCAACATTATCAAAAAGACATTTTCCTCTTCTAATTGCAGACGACAAGCTCACAGATGTAGTGAAAAAATGGCATTAGATGCTCTTACAAAAAATGTGCCACTTTGGCTTCAATTCTATCACCTACACAACTTAGATCTACAGCACAACCTAGTAGCTCTTGGTTGAGACATCAGGGCATGTATAGATGTGGTCATAAAAAGTGCAAGCCATGTGACTATGCTCAAATTACGACAGAATTTAGATCCACTGTAACTGGGACCATCTATCCTATAAAATCCTGTCTAAACTGTACCAGCACTAATGTCATATATCTTGTCACTTGCATCCTTTGCAATATTCAATATGTTGGTCTCTGACGTCTAGGGACGTTAACTCTAGAATAAGAGAACATATCTCCTCCCTGACTAGGGGTTACGGCTACAACTCCTTTAGTGCAACATTTTGCCACCAAAACATAACTGCAGCCTTAATTCGTTTAGATGGGCAGCCATTGAAAAAGCCAAAGTCCCTATGAGAGGGGGAGATATAGACAAAGTTCTAGCTAAACGTGAAACCTTTTGGATCTTCCAATTAAAAACCAGACTTCCTCAAGGGCTTAACTCCAAATTTGATTTGATCAACTTTTGGGAGTAGATGTCTATATGTCAATGTATAGGTCAATTCATAATATATATTTTGACAAATCAATCTTCCTCTACTGTCCTATTCACATTCAAGTACATATGTCCGTAGTCCTTAACCCTGACTATTTTCATTTGGGACTAATTGTTAATACATGCATACTCAATGTACTTTTTATTCTTCAATATATTGCTGTCCATTTGACTCTTGTTTATAGTGCCCATATCGCATGTACCAATATGTCTCATATAGTGTGGATTCATAGCTGCAATTCATCTATACTTAGAATCTGCTGTGGTTCCTTTATATTTTTCCTACATAATCTTTAATCTAATATATTATAATGATATACAAAAATATAGCATTACAGTTTGTGTAAACTACATTTTTCTTTTTGTCTTTATTAGACTATATACAGCACCCTAATTTGTATAGGGTGTATGTGATATCGTACACATATACTTTTATATATGTGCTATTATGTGTATTCATTAGTCCCCTTCTATTTTTCCTTCTCTCTTCTTCTCAGTCTCTTTATTCTCTTTTCTTTCTTTCTCTCCTTTTTAACTTTTCCCCTCTTCTCCCCCCCCCTTTCTATTCTCTATTCTTCTTTTTTTCTCTTTTTTTTCTTTTGCATAGCGACATTGCGTGTTTAAAATCATTTATATCGATATTTTCGCCTATGTTCACGGCATTGTCTTTTTGGCAAACATTTAATAACATTATTTAATAACATTAAGTATCTTGCATACTATCTTACATATATTGTGACTATATACTTTTTTCCATGTGAACACTTTAAGTGTCCCCATATTGCTGCTTCTCTGTTCCCTCTATCCATTTGCTGATTTTCCAGTTTCTTTCTTCTCTTCTTTTCCGTTTTCCTCTTTACATATACATCATATATGTTTGCTTTCTTTTTACCTACCCCCTTGCTATATAAAATATATTCTGACATGTATAGGGTTAACTTTTATGTTCATGCTAAATGTGTTGAAATGGGCGTTTGTTTGTTTTTTCTTTGAAAGTGTTTTTAGCCAATTGAATCACTTCACACCTCCTTTTTAAACACTGCACAGGTATAGCACCTTAGGCTATGATTACGGCATTTCGCCGAAACATGTAAGCCACTGGTGCTACGCTCATCTCTCCACTTACTTTTCTGGCTGATGTTGTGTCTGTGTGAGCTGTGTCTCACTTCAACTTTTAAAAGAATCGAATAAAAGAATTTGTTTTTATTATAACCTGGGACTCCATCCTTCTTCTTCTATGTAATTCAGGTATTCCCTGATAATATACACAATAAGATGAGAACACTAAGCATTTGACTATGTATATCTGAGGATAAATGACAATCATCCGATATCTTTAGACTGGAGAAACTTACACTGATTATGTAACAGAATAAAACTGACAATAAAGGTATTTAGATCAAATATAACGGATAATACGAACATATGCATATTACAGTGTTATACTGATAATAAATGTCTACATATAAAAAATAATAAATGTTTCTTGGCATGCAGTGAGAAAGAAAGGACAAATAAACGTGAATTTATACATTAACAGCGTCAAACTGACAATATACGCTAAGTGTCTAGTATAACGAAATGAGACGAACATATGCACTGATAGATCCGTATCCATAAACACTTGGATTGAAACTCTGGTCATATGTAGTATTAATAACCTGTTGCTACTCCTGGCACATATTATTCATTATGTACTAATGATTATGTTATTGATATTGGTGAGACGCATACTATTCATGCCCAATATGCTATTTGGCCCATAATACGGGGATCACTATATTGTAGTATGTTGTATCGATGTTCTTCACATATTTCGAGTCACTGGAATTCTTTGTTTACACTAAGCGCTGACGTTTCAGGTCACATGGTGTTCAACATCCAATGAGAAAAACACACGTCGGATAGACTGATTTCAGGGGTGTGAATGTACACTCCTCTCTGATTGGTTAACTGTTGATTTAAAGGCTGGGAGAGTTACCGCATTCGGGTTAGCCTTTGAGGAAGGCCAGTGCAACGGAAAAATGCGCATCAGGGATTAACAGGGGACGGATATCCGTTTATTTAGCAGCCTATAAAATTTTGTTACTTGTTGGACATTGTTCCAATATCCACACAGACTGGTGCTTACTTTGAGCTCTTTAATGCACTTACTTAGTTAATATTGTCGTTGGGGTCAATCCTATTTCAGTTAATATTTTGGCATTGAGCTTTTTCGTTAGTTTGCACTGAAATTTGTGTGGAGTATAGTACTTTAGTCCTCTATAGTTCCTGTGGATATCAGTCTCCTTCCAAACATTTTTATTCTAAGTTTTAAAGACACCACACACATTTGTAGGGACACACCTTATACATTTTATTGTATATATTAATCTATCTTAATAAATGTTATGTTTTATATTTAACCTGACCTAGGCGATTTTTTCTACCACCTTCTATATGACCCTTCTATCACTACAAGAGTGCTAGTATACTGTCGCCTTTCTCCTTATTTTCTCTATGACATTACTTGACAGTTAGCACCCCCCTATCTCATTTAATTTAATATGTGGAACCATATGTAGATCTGGTTATCAGATCAGGATTTTCATTCCAACATTAGTAGTTTACTAGTAGGGGCTCTCATCAATTAGTCTTATCCCATTTATAATTACTCTCTTTATTTATGTATTATGGCTAGCAGTGAAGGGTGTTAATTAGGTGATAGTTTGTAGGGAGCTTGCAGGGTTAATTTTAGCTTTAGTGTAGGGATCAGCCTCCCCACCCTGACACATCAGACCCCCTGATCCCTCCCAAACAGCTCCCTTCCCTCCCCCCACCCAACAATTGTCCCTGCCATCTTAAGTACTGGCAGAAAGTCTGCCAGTACTAAAATAAAAGCTTTTTAATTTTTTTTATTTTTTTTTTAGCATATTTACATATGCTGTGGTGTAGCATCCCCCCCTTAGCCCCCAACCTCCCTGATCCCCCCCAAAACAGCTCTCTAACCCCCCCATTTGCCTTATTGGCGGCCATCTTGGGTACTGGCAGCTGTCTGCTATTATTTCACAGTCAAAATTTTTTTTTTTTTTTAAATGTACACTACTGTTACACCAGATATGAGTGGTGGCACTGGCAAGTGGGCACAGTATACACTGTGAGCCTGACACACACGCTGGCAGGCAGGCAAATGCAATTAGATTACACAGGAAAACAAAAAAAAAGCAGGACTGATGTTCTAGCCCTAAAAAATGGCTTTTTGGGGTGCTGTCCTTACAGCAGAGATCAGATGAGTCCCTCAGGGACTGTAGTGGGACACTGAATACACTAGCCTAGCTATCGATTTCCCTATTAAATCAGCAGCAGCTACACCCTGTCCCTCCTCTCACTAAGAATGCAGCTTCCAAATTAATCTAAAATGGATGCTGTCCCAGGAGGTGGGAGGGTCTGGGAGGGAGGGTCTGCTGCTGATTGGCTTGTAATGTGTATTCTGACTGTGAGGTACAGGGTCAAAGTTTACACAATGATGATGAATAGGGGGCGGATCGAACATCGCATATGTTCGCCCGCCGAAGCGAACGCGCCCATGCTATGTTCCCCCGGGAACTATTCGCCGGCGAACAATTTTTTGACATCAACTTACTATAATAATTATTTATCTAGCCCCACACCTCTCATCCAAGGAAGACATTTTTATGATCTTAAGCAAACAAAAGACACATTCCTGGCTCAACAAGACAACAAATTTAATATTCATAGACAGGGCCAGTACTACAGACATGGCAATAAAGCCGGTAAACGGTTAGCCAAATTAGTTAAATCTTATAGCCCTAGGTCCCACATTCTAGCCATTAACTTCCGAGGCCATTTGACTACAGACTCCAAGGAAATCATGAATGAATTTGTAGATTATTACACATCATTATACTCCAGGCAAACAATTAACTTAGAGGCAAAACATCGCTTCTGGGGTGCAGTGCAACTTCCCCAACCTTACTGATGAACAAACCTCACTTCCTATTTCCCCTATACAACCACAGGAGGTACTGAAGGCCATACGTAACAGTAAGCTGGGAAAGGCTGCGGGTCCTTATGGTTTTCCTGCAGAATATTTTAAATTATTAGGCGAGGAGGTTGCCCCAATCCTGGCTTCCCTATACTCTGCTTATTTAGCGGGCACTGAACAGATGGACAGCAGATTCTCTGAGGCCAATATCTGTCTTCTACTTAAACCTAACAGAGATCCAACTCTAAAATCACCATACCGCCCAATCTCATTGCTAAATGGGGACTATAAATTATTAACAAAAATCTTGTCCTGCCTTCTATAGTCCACACGGACCAAACTGGTTTCATAAAGGGCAGATCCTCAGTAGTAAACATTAGAAAAACCCTTGGTATTACCGCTCATTATTGGTATAATGCTCATTCACAATCTCCCTCTCCGTTACCAGATGCTTGTCTTTTGGCGCTTGACGCCGAAAAGGCATTCGATAGGATTGAGTGGGATCATTTACACACTTCGTTGTCACACTTTGGCATCAGTGGGAACTTCTCTACCTTCCTCCAGAGGTTGTACTCCGCCCCCAGAACATCCCTCATAATTAATGGTGGGCTCTCCTCATCTTTTTACACTGCAGAGAAGTACAAGGCAGGGGTGTCCTCTCTCCCCTCTACTTTTTGATTTGGCCATAGAGAGCCTTTGGCATCTTATATAAGACAACACTGTTTGCGGACGAGCTATTATTGTTCGTGGGGGACCTTTGTACTAATTTACATCCTCTCTTAGATATTATTAATAACTTTGGAAAGTTCTCGGGTTATAAGATCAACATTGATATGTATGATGTCACCCTGGTTGCAGAAACTTCCGTAATACTACACTAGCGGATTATGGGTCTCAAAACCACTGATGGCTAGTTTAAAATACTTAGGCATACTAATCCATGTGAACCCCCATAAGTTATATGTCCCTCAACCTCAGTGGAACTATTGTTGGTGTTAAACAGATGCTGATGGGTTGGATGAGGCTTCCCCCTACTCTCTCGGCGCAGGGTACAACCTTTTTAAGATGATTGCTTTGCCCAAACTTCTTTATCACTTGCAGATGCTACCCCTTCTCTAACTCAACAAGATGCTAACTCTTTGCAGGCCTCCATTGGGAATTTCACATGGCAGGGTAAAAAAACACACAGAATAAGGCAAAATACACTTTGTCAATGCCACTGAGTGGGTGGTGGGCTTCACCTTCCAAATGTCATATGGTATAATTGGGCCGCCCTGTCCAGATTTGCATTGGATTGGTTGGTGGGTAAGGACTGCTACACTATTCCCGATTTAGAGTCTAAGCTCATTAAGCCCATTACATCTGGCTTTCTTGCCCCATGCAGACCTCAATCTTTGTCCCCCTCTATCCAAAACCGCATTTTTGTTTAAGGATTCCTCTGAGAGCCTGGGCCAAGATCTGTAGACTTTGGGGAGTGTGGCAGTACGGCAAGTAAATATCTCTTCCATTCAAGGTAACCTCAATTTTCTCCTCGGGTACACCACAAAGATATTTCAAACATGGCAGCAACCTACAACTCACTAAGCCTTCATCAACTTCTTCACCCATTGACTTTTGAAATAAGTGCCTTTTCATGAATTGCAGAACCGTTTAACGGCTTCCCATCCACTCATAGTTTGCATATTTTCAATGTAGACATTACATCTTTAATTGGTTTCGGAGGGATTCTTATCCAAAGGAACCATCTAATTTAGACAAGCTTTGTGCCCTGGCAAGACAAGTTCTTATAGACTCTCATACACATATTGACCTTCTGCTTCGCCATTTTGAAAACTCCACTTTACGTGGGATTTTGTCGAAGTGGTCACATTTTGGTGACCTAGAGGTAGACACTGCTCTAATTTCTGCAAGTTTTGAGAGGCAGGGCAATTTCTGCACTATTTCCGTGAATCTGAGAGAGTCGCATATGAAATTCTTACACCAATCCTATATTACTCCTGGCCTGTGTGCTAAATGGGTTCCGGGGCTAAAAATCTTTGCAATAAATGTAGTTTGTGACTCTCCTAACTAGATTCATTTGTTATGGGATTGCCCTAAGGTGCAGAGGTTTTGGCAAAAAATTCATACCTGGTAACTAAATTAACTAAGCAAAAGGGTACCCCTCACAGCACACCATGTGATTTTATTTGATACCAAAAGACAGGACGTTCACATACGACATCTTTATAACTACAGTTCTTATTGCTAACTAAGCAAATCATTTTAAGGGAGTGGGGTGGGCAATGGTTCCCTGCCCTTTTAGCAATTACTCAGGAACATACATACTCAGATGTTAATTGAACATGCAGACACAAAGGGAGACCCTAAAAAAAGAATAAACGATTCCTCCTTAAATGGAGGTCCTACTTGTTGCATTTGCCAGATGTGGTCAGGGACAGAATTATTTTGCCATTTAAAAACAGCCTGTATGTCTTAAATGAAAATCTTAAAGGCAATTGGTGCCTATCTTCTAATCAAGTCCATTAATGTGCCCCCCCTCTATGTATATGACTATGAATGTAAATACAATTTAGAGCCCTATTGATCCCCATAGTTCCCTTTGTGCCGGCTTGTGTGGGGGGATCCGGAGGCATTCTGGGTAAGTAATGTTGATGTGTAAGTGTTTTTAGTTCATGTGTTTAATTAACGTGTTTCTTTTTGTTTATAAAAAATTCAGGAAAATTGGATCCAATTACATGCACGTAAACCTCATTACTGTTTCTTATTTTGTACTACAGCCCCTCATAATCCCAGTTTTATGTATATGTTTATGACAAAGCATTTGTATTATTGTGACTGTATTTGCCGTGCATGTCTTGGATGTTTTCATATAATAAAGTTAAAAAAATAAAAATAATATCTCTATTATGCCTTTGCCTTGAGGAAACATGGTATAGCTCTTACCTTAATAAAACTCTTTGGAGTTGAAAAATCCTCCTATGTCCCTCTGTAGTTTCTGTTTTTTGTCTGAATAGGACTAAAATCACTAAATAAAGCTATTAACCCCTAAACTACCATTTCCCTGACATCACCGGACACTAACTAAACCTATTAACCCCCTAAACCGCAGTTACACCGTCATCGCCTCAGTTCCCAAACATCGCCGACACTAACTAAAACACTATATAAAACCTATTAACCCTAACCCCCCCCCTAAACCACCGTGTTCCAAAACATCGCCAACACTAACTAAACCTTTTAACCCTTAAACTGCCCGTTCCCAAACAATCGGCAACACTAACTAAACATTATTAACCCCTAAGCCACAGTTCCCTGACATCGCCAACACTAACTAAACCTATTAACCCCTAAACTGCAGATTCCTGACATTGATGACACTAACTTTCTTTCTCCCCTCTGTCTCTCTCTCTCTCTCTCTCTCTCTCTCTCTCTCTCCCCTCTGTCTCTCTCTCTCTCCCCCCCCTCTCTCTCTCTCTCTCTCTCTCCCCTCTCTCTCTCTCTCTCTCTCTCCCTCCCCTCTGTCTCTCTATCCCTCTCCCTCTGTCTCTCTATCCCTCCCCTTCTGTTTCTCTATCCCTCCCCCTCTGTCTCTCTCTATCCCTCCCCATCTGTCTCTCTATCCCTCCCCCCTCTGTCTCTCTATCCCCCCCCTCTGTTTCTCTATCCCTCCCCTCTGTCTCTCTC